>NC_041383.1:76415540-76457375 GCF_002162155.2 Triticum dicoccoides
CTATGTATCTTAGGGTTCAGGGTGGGGGCGGTGGTCGCCGGCGGTGGCGGGGTAGTGGCATGGGGATCGCCGGAGAAAAAGCTTGGCATGGGGGGCCTAGAGGGATGGCCAGGGCGGCGGTGGACCGGTGGTGGGGAGTGTTTTCGAGGCAGGCGGAGCGGCGCACCGCCGGCCGCGGGTGGCGGGGGGCTGCTGTTTGGCCGGTGGTGGCTGGCGGCTTAGGGGGTGGAGGTTGAAGATGAACCACATGCCCTTGATTTTGTATCCAACGGCTGCAAAATCGACTGACCAGAGATGAAAAAGTCAGTCGACCGACGTGTAGCCTCACCTTGCTAGTGTGTTCAGTTTCGACAGCAAAATTCAGTTTCGACAGCAAAATTCAGTTTCGACAGTTAAGTTCAGTTTCGACAGTTAAGTTCAGTTTCGAAAGTTAAATTCAGTTTCGATAGTTAAGTTCAGAGATGAGCGGCTGATGTATTTTAGATCTAGCACTTTGTGGTTATGTATTTTACGTCATGTATTGGAGATGCTATTAGAATTCCACTCAGGTTAACATTGTCTCTCTTGTCCTGCTTCAGCCTCGGCGTCGTACAACTCACCGGAGCTGCTCCAACAACGAAGCCCTCCATCACAGCGGAGCAGTACCTCGGGCTCCATCTCCAGACGCCTAAGATATTCTTCCCCTCCTCCGACAGCCAAGTCATCCGGAGCATCCTCACCGGCCAACCCAATCACGCTGAGATCGACATGGCTTCGCCAAAGAGGTTGTGCACTTGTTGCGTCTCTTTTTTACTCTACATGTTATATATATTGTCCACTGAGCACTCGTAGTAACAGGAAATACGATTATTTTATCCTACTATATGACAAGCAGTGAGGCACCAGGCAACTTAGCTATCCATGATGGACTCTCTTGAATGCCATCATTATTTATCTCTGCGCATTTGAGTTGTGCATTTGTCGATGGGCCTGGGAGTTGAGCTAGTATGGCAGTGGCCCGGGTCCAAAGTAAAAGAAGTAGCACAAAAACATTTTTTTAGTGTAGGATTTTCCTTGCTCAATCCTGCCTACTAGAATCACCAGTGCTTGAAAGGAAAAGTGAATGAAAAACATAGGAATTGGAAAGTTTCCTATGGTACTACTTTTCATGAATTTGGTGCAAAGGAATGGATCAAAGGAAAACTGTAGGATTTGTTCCTTTAGCGTCTCCTTGAAAGAAAAACCGTAGGAATTCTAATTTCCACTTGTCCTCCTTTTCATATTCCTATTCATCAAGCACAAGACTAAGAGATAGTAGCATAATAGCATTATAACCATACATTTTCTTGTGGTTTCACTTAATCTCACCATGCTTTTTTGCATCCTGTGATCTTCCAATTGTTGTGAATCAAACACCCAGATTGGCAAAATACCGTGTTTTTAAATTCTCTATTTTGCACGTGCATTCCTATCCTATTCCTGTCTATTTTCTAACCCTGCATTGTTAGAATCCTCAAATTCAAACAAGCCCTTACTCAATTACTTCTGTGACAGATATGTGTCAAAGAAAACCTTGTGTAGTTTGTCCTATTCCTGCGGCGCTGTGTTCCACCCCAACTCAGCTGCTCCAATGACGGAAGGGTTCACCACAGCAGGGATCCGCTCTCCAGACTGTCTTTCTCCGCCTCAGATCTTCTTCCCCGCCGCCGGCAGCCACGACAACTGCATTACCATCATCAACTGAGCAGATGACCTTGAGGACTACACGGGTCCGCAAGAGAGGTTGCACTCTTCCGTGTCTGCTTATGTTATGCGTCGCTTAATATGATGACATGCTACATTATAATCGTGTTCACCTATTAGACTCCGAGTCAGGTCCAAACTAATGCTGAAACTTGAGTTTTTAAATGGTTGTGGGGTACATATTGGGGTAGCAATCATACTATCTGTCTACTATCTGGTTAATCTCCGGTTTCTACTATGAGTTTCATGTTGGGTGCAAACAAACATTAAAGGAGCCATTATCTGTATTTTTTAACTAAAGCTATTATCTGCCTGCTATCATTGGTTTTGGGTCTATCCACAGTTTGCTACCATCACTCTGGATTTGTGCATGCACTCCTTACATAATCTCACTATGTTTTATACCTATGCATGCCAGTTATTGTACACAATGGAATTGATCATGTAGAGCAAAAGAGACGAGCCTTGCATGGCAATAAAATTTCATGCAGATGTCATTCCATGGTGGGTGCAAAGGCAGCCCCCCTCCACCCATTTTGAATCAATCAAGAGGAAGATAACTGTTCTGAGGGGGATTCAGAAGGAGAAGACCACTCCTATTTACCCCATGAGGTCTTTGCTCTAACTTGGCATGCTGATGTTGGTAATATCATGCATATGGTGCCTTGCATTCCTTACTGTATACATTAAAGATGTCATCTGCTTAGTTTAGACATGCTTTGTGTCAATGCCATCTGTTTAATTTCTTTATCGTATATGTGAATCATGCAATGCCATCTTGTTTAGCCAGGCATCATATATGTGAATTTTGCAATGCCACCCTGGTTAGCCAGTCATCTTATATGTGAATTATATCATGCCATCATTTTTTATTACATGTTAAATTTTTCAACAATTTTAGTACATTCAATTACACTTCCTGTGCATCAGCCATTCGGCATGGTCATGGAAAAATCTGGAGTGGAAACAAGGTCTTCAGAGCAGACAATGCTACCTGACGAAGCGCATGTCTTGCTGGTTACAGATAGCTCCTCAGAGGAGGATTCAGAGACAGATGACCAGTCATATTAGCCCCCCGAGGTGCATGCTATAACTTGGCAGGGTTATGTTGCTCATATCGTGCGTACGGTATCTTCCATTGCTATGTCATTTGCTTAGTTTAGACATGCTTTGTGTGAATGCCACCTGTTTAGTGTCTAATTACCATATATGTGAGTTATGCAATGCCATCTTGTTGCAAGACATATATTTGTGAATTATGCAATGTTATCTTGTTGCAAGGCATTATGTATGTGAATTATGCAATGCCATGTTGTTTAGGCAAGCGTCATATATGTGAATTATATCATGCCGTCCTTTTTTTGTATTTCTCATTGCTTTTGTTGACAATGTTTGTATATTCAACTGCTCTTCCTGTGCATCAGCCATTTGAATTGGTGATGGAGAAATCTAGAGTGAAAACAAGGTCTTCAGAGTAGACAATGCTACCTGCTGAAGCAGATATCTTGCTGGTTATAGATAGCTCTTCAGAGGAGGATTCAGAGGCAGATGACCAGTCCTATTATCCCCCTGAGGTGTATGCTCAAACTTGGCAGGGTTATATTACTCATATCATGCATATGTTGTATTGCAATCCTTAGTTTTTACATCATATACACAATATTGAATGTCATCTCCTTAGTTGACACATCATATATGCGATTGCCCTCTGCTCACTTCCTTAGTATATAAATCATATATTTGAATTATGTCATGTCATGATGTTTACATAGACAGCATGTATCTGAATTATGGCATGCCAACCCATTTTCTAAAGACATAATATAGTTATATCATCTCATCCTGTTTACATAGTCATCATATTTTAAATTATGTCACTCTATCTGTGAATTATATCATGCCATCAAGTTTCCATCCACGGCATGTTTGTGATTTATGGCATGCCAACCACTTTAATAGACACATCGTATAGTTATATCATGTCATCCTGTTTACATAGTCATCATATTTTGAAGTATGTCATTCTATCCTGTTTAGTTAGCCATCATACATGTGAAATTGTGTCATGCTATCCTGTTTAATTAGCCATCATATAAGTGAAATTATGTCCTGCTATTCTGCTTGGTTAGACAACATAAATGTGAATTATTTCATGCCATGTTTTCTTCCCTACTATCCATTGCACCTGTCTATCTTACAATGTCTGTACATTCAATTACTATGCTTGTTTATCAGTCATTTCAATTGGAGGGGGTGATGGCAGTATCTGTGGGAGTAAAAAACACGGTCTTCAGAATAGATGGTGCTACCTGTCGATGCGGATAGAACCACATTTGTACTTGCCCAAGAACCAGCCCCACCACACATAACCCACACTCATGCAGATTGTACCCCTACCCAGTTGGACAGAGAACCAGCTACACCCCTTCTCACCCCAAACCCAACAGATAGACACCCAGTTCCCGTTGACACATCACCGTCTCCACCACAGAGCACCCAAACACGAGCAGTTAGTAAGGCAACTGCAGTGCCCAAAGCACGAGGACCACCATTCTGAACCCCAAGTCAGTGCTTAAAGCAGAAGAAGAATTGTTCTCAGGTCAGGTTCCGTAGCTATGCTTCATACTACTTTGCTCTTGCATCACTGTATTTACTCATACCAACTAATTTCAGATTTGAAGGATGCAATTGAAACTCCAATGGCGCAACAGGTATGTTTTAAAGCTATTTCTTCAACGTATTTGGCTGTTTTCTGTTGTAACTTGCTCTATGTTGATTTCAGTTCCAATTGAATAAACAGTTATGTTCTCATGCCATGCACATTACAAGTGTTGTTATTACTATGTAGTTTCCCACACTTATATTCTGTCTATGCTGCTTTGTCTTAAATAGATATGATTCGAACTGTATCTATCTTGATTTGGCAACATAAACTAGAATGATATAGACCATACAGTGACCATACTACATAGATATATGTTTGTTTCATGCTGTTATCCTGTCCACCTTACTACTGAACTGGTTTACCAAAATGAGTTTCATATACTACATTGTAAACCTGTGATGTGTTTGTTTGTTTCTCTTTTAGAACGCGGATAAAATATTGGAGAAGAGTACCCAGTTATGCAATGGTAAAGGAAGTAATGCAGATAAGGTTCAACACAGTGAGACATCCCTGTTGGTCTCCAAGAAAGCTGATAAAAACTATACTGAAGACACTGAGAAAACCCCAAAGTCATGTCTTGATGTGGTGTTCGAGTTACTAGCTACTACTGCTGGCACCAGCTCTTCGAAATCGTTGCCTGAATCAGTTCGGCTTCTTGAGTCTCAACTTCAAGTTGAAAGACATCGATCAGATGTTATGCGACAGGAAGCTGAAGGACTGAGGAAGTCCCTGCAGAATTTAGATGCATACTTTCTGGTGCAACAGCAAGTGCTGGAGGACTTAAGCGCCAAACAAGAGAAAGTTAATAAGCTTGCTAAGCATCTTGCCAGCATTATGGGTACCCAGGATATTGTTTCTTGAGCTCTTCTGAAGTGGTTTCAGTTCTGGATTTGTTTTGCTGCGGTGTTTATTTGCGCTGGTTGCTAATTTTGACAACCAGTGTATATGATATGCTGCTTTGTTCCCTATATTTGCACTCGTGGCAAACTTTGATGCCCAGTGGATGTAATATGTGTAATAGCCGTGATAGCCTAGCGTTAGTTGCTTTCTTATTTATTTCCTTGTTGTCTTGTTTATTTGTTTGCTTGTAGTCATTGCAGTTCTTTTTCCGCGGTTTGCTAGTGGCTGCAATAACCTATTTTTTAAACTAGGCCACAATAACCATGGCTAATATTTACTGTAGTGACACTGGGCCTCCTACGGGACGTAGAAACAGTGGGCCTTCTACGGGCCATAGAAACAATGGGCCTTCTACGGGCCATATCATCAATGGGCCTTATAGGGTCGTATGATCGATTGGCCAAACATGGGCCAAACAGACCGCATTATGGCCGTAAACAGGCTAGAGTTGGAATCGTCCGTTCATGGGCCGACCATAACGGGCCATCGTTAATAGGCCGTATTTGATGATGCTATGAAAATGGCCCAATGTATTAACGAACCACAAACGGGCCGACTGTAACCACGAGCTAAATTTGGCCCACAAACAGAAAATGACAGTAACGGTCCATAAGTAAACAAATGCTGGAAATGAGCCCAAGAATAAATGGGCTCTGAGAAGGCCGAAAGATAACATGGGCTGGAAATGGCCCAACGGAATAACGGGCCGTTAATGGGTATAAAGTGATACACTGTTCATTACGGGCCAGTTTCAGCAAGGGTCGTTAATGGGTGTAAAGTGATACACTGTTCATTACAGGCCAGTTTCACGACGGGCCGTTAATGGGCCAAGAGTTACAAAGGGCGTCATATGGGCCGAAAGACGTCATGGGCCATACATGGGCCAGAAGTGAAAATGGGTTGGAATCATATTGGATGGCCCAGATGACGCTACTGGGCCTAATTCGGATAGGGTGTAACGGGCCTTGGGTTAGCGGGTTGTAAATGGGCTATATGTGAACATGCCGTTAATAGGCTTTCCATGGGCCAGCCTGCCACGTTTTGACCAAGTCAAACGGGTCGGCCTTTTCATAGGAATGGGCCTTTGTTGGGCCGTGCCATGTGTCGACGTATCATAGGAGCCTTCTGTCCAATGAGTGGATGACATCTATCCCAACGATGAGCCGACACGTGTTTCCTCCAGCCAATGATGATTTTACACGTGGAAAATCCCCATTGGTCGGGGCTGTTAACGGGTTATCGAATCCAAAACCCGACCCGATAGCTTAACGGTGTTCCGTTATGGTGGATGCCACGTGTCGGTCACCCTTGATGAAAGCACTTCTATGACGCGCGATTTATCATCATGGAAGTGGACACTTCCGTGATGATAATTTTGGTAATGTCATGGAACACTTCTACGACAGCACAGGTATGACTATCTTGATTCTTTCATAAAATCGTCATGGATGTACATGCATGACAAAAAACGCGACCTACTGTGACAAACACGTATCATCACGGAAGTGTATTTTTTTGTAGTGCTACTTCATCTCTTGTATCCAATCTTGTATCCAAAACCACAAATTGGTACCTGTGGGTTGCTAGTAGTGTTGATTACTCCTTGTAGTTGATTCTAGTTGGTTTATTCGGTGGAAGATCATATGTTCAGATCCTTTATGTATATTAATATCCCTCTGATTATGAACATGAATATGCTTTGTGAGTAGTCCCGTTTGTTCCTGAGGACATGGGTGAAGTCTTGCTATTAGTAGTCATGTGAATTTGGTATTCGTTCGATATTTTGATGAGATGCATGTTGTCTCTCCTCTAGTGGTGTTATGTGAACGTCGACTACATGACACTTCACCATTATTTGGGCCTAGAGGAAGGCATTGGGAAGTAATAAGTAGATGATGGGTTGCTAGATTGACAGAAGCTTAAACCCTAGTTTATGTGTTGCTTCGTAAGGGGCTGATTTGGATCCATATGTTTCATGCTATGGTTAGGTTTACCTTAATACTTCTTTTGTAGTTGAGGATGCTTGCAATAGGGGTTAATCATAAGTGGGATGCTTGTCCAAGTAAGGGCAGTACCCAAGCACCGGTCCACCCACATATCAAACTATCAAAGTACCGAACGCGAATCATATGAGCGTGATGAAACTAGCTTGACGATAATTCCCATGTGTCCTCGGGAGCGCTTTTCTCATTATAATAAATTGTCCAGGCTTGTCCTTTGCTACAAAAAGGATTGGGCCTGTTGGAGAACGTAGCAGAAATTCAAAATTTTCTACGCATCACCAAGATCAATCTATGGAGAGACTAGCAACGAGAGAGAGGGGAGTGCATCTACATACCCTTGTAGATCGCTAAGCGGAAGCGTTCAAGAGAATGGGGTTGAAGGAGTCGTACTCGTCGTGATCCAAATCACCGGAGATCCTAGTGCCGAACGGACGGCACCTCCGCGTTCAACACACGTACAGCCCGGTGACGTCTCCCATACCTTGATCCAGCAAGGAGAGAGGGAGAGGTTGGGGAAGACTCCATCCAGCAGCAGCACAACTGCGTGGTGGTGATGGAGGAGCATGGTATTCCAGCAGGGCTTCGCCAAGCACCGTGACAGATGAGAATTGACAACGCTGTACTTTCTTCAACCATAGGAATCAGAATTTCATAGGTAGAGGGGGTTCTAATATCCTCTTCATGATTCATTTCGATCAATCAGTTTCGTGCGCTAGCATTTATATTTTTTTTATTCAATCCCATGCTCTTCGATGGTTCTTACCCTCTGAAAAGAATCCTTCTAAGCTTTCCTCCTAAAAAGAACCTACATTCCATTATAGACATAGAATCTATCATTGACCTACCGTATTGTGCTTTCCTGCTCTTGGCATCAGGAATTGTATGAGTTTTTCAACACCTTCACTCAGGTCATTTACGCGAGCAGAACTTCGAATAAGAGCAAGGAGAAAGAGAGGTAGGGTTGCGCCAGGGAGAGGTGGAAACTCTTGTGTTTGCAGCCCCAAAGACCTCAACTATATATAGGGGAGAGGGAGGGGGCTGCGCCCCCTCTAGGGTTCCCTCCCCAAGGGGTGCGGCACCCCCAAAACTCATCTAGGGTGGCGGCCAAGGGGGGGAGAGGGGGAAACTTGCCCCCCAACTAAGGTGGAGGCGCCCCCTCCCCAAACCCTAGGCGCCTTGGGCCCTGGTGGGGGGGCGCACCAGCCCACCTGGGGCTGGTCCCCTCCCACACTTGGCCCATGCCCTCTGGGGCCAGTGGCCCCACTTGGTGGACCCCCGGGACCCTCCCGGTGGTCCTGGTACGTTACTGATAGCACCCGAAACTTTTCCGGTGACCAAAACAGGACTTCCCATATATAAATCTTTACCTCCGGACCATTCCGGAACTCCTCGTGATGTCCAGGATCTCATCCAGGACTCCGAACAACATTCAGTAACCACGTATATCTATTCCCTATAACCCTAGCGTCATCGAACCTTAAGTGTGTAGACCCTACAGGTTCGGGAACCATGCAGACATGACCGAGACGTTCTCCGGTCAATAACCAACAACGGAATCTGGATACCCATGTTGGCTACCACATGTTCCATGATGATCTCATCGGATGAACCACGATGTCAAGGATTCAATCAATCTCGTATACAATTCCCTTTGTCTAGCGGTATAGTACTTGCCCGAGATTCGATCGTCGGTATGCCGATACCTTGTTCAATCTCGTTACCGGCAAGTCTCTTTACTCGTTTCGTAACACATCATCCCATGATCAACCCCTTGGTCACATTGTGCACATTATGATGATGTCCTACCGAGTGGGCCTAGAGATACCTCTTCGTCACACGGAGTGACAAATCCCAGTCTCGATTCGTGCCAACCCAACAGACACTTTCGGAGATACCCGTAGTGCACCTTCATAGCCACCCAGTTACGTTGTGATGTTTGGTACATCCATAGCATTCCTACGGTATCCGGGAGTTGCACAATCTCATGGTCTAAGGAAATGATACTTGACATTAGAAAAGCTTTAGCATACGAACTACACGATCTTTGTGCTAGGCTTAGGATTGGGTCTTGTCCATCACATCATTCTCCTAATGATGTGATCCCATTATCAACGACATCCAATGTCCATGGTCCGGAAACCATAACCATCTATTGATCAACGAGCTAGTCAATAGAGGCTTACTAGGGACATGTTGTTGTCTATGTATCCACACATGTATCTGAGCATGGATAATAAACGATTATCATGAACAAGGAAATATAATAATAATAACAAATTTATTATTGCCTCTAGGGCATATTTCCAACAGTCTCCCACTTGCACTAGAGTCAATAATCTAGTTCACATCGCCATGTGATTAACACTCATAGGTCACATCGCCATGTGGCCAACATCCAAAGAGTTTACTAGTGTCACTAAACTAGTTCACATCATCATGTGATTAAGACTCAATGAGTTCTGGGGTTTGATCATGTTTTGCTTGTGAGAGAGGTTTTAGTCAACAGGTCTGCAATATTCAGATCCGTATGTACTTCGCAAATCTCTAGGTCATATTGTAAATGCTGCTTCCACGCTCCACTTGGAGCTATTCCAAATGGTTGTTCCACTATACGTATCCGGTTTTGCTACTCAGAGTCATTCGGATAGGTGTTAAAGCTTGCATCGAGGTAACCCTTTACGCCGAACTCTTTATCACCTCCATAATCGAGAAACATTTCCTTATTCCTCTAAGGATAATTTTGACCGCCATCTAGTGATCCACTCCTGGATCACCTTTGTACCCTCTTGCCAGACATGTGGCAAGGCACACATCAGGTGCGGTACTCAGCATGGCATATCGTATAGAGCCTATGACAAAAGCATAGGGGACAACCTTCGTACTTCCTCTTTCTTCTGCCGTGGTCGAGCTTTAAGTCTTAACTTCATACCTTACAACTCAGGCAAGAACTCCTTCTTTGACTGATCCATCTTGAACACCTTCAAGATCATGTCAAGGTATGTGCTCATTTGAAAGTACCATTTAGCGTTTTCGATCTATCCTCATAGATCTTGATGCTCAATGTTCAAGCAGCTTAATCCAGGTTTTCTATTGAAAAACAGTTTTCAAATAACCCTATATGCTTTCCAGAAATTCTACATCATTTCTGATCAACAATATGTCAACAACATATACTCATCAGAAATTCCATAGTGCTCCCACTCACTTCTTTGGAAATACAAGTTTCTCATAAACTTTGTATAAACCCAAAATCTTTGATCATCTCATCAAAGCGTACATTCCAACTCCGAGATGCTTACTCCGGTCCTTAGAAGGATTGTTGGAGCTTTGCATACTTGTTAGCATCTTTCAGGATTGACAAAACCTTCTAGTTGTATCACATACAACATTTCCTCAAGAATAACGTCGAGGAAACAATGGTTTTTGACATCCTATCTGCAAGATTTCATAAATCATGCAGTAATTGCTAATACAATTCCAACAGACTCTTAGCATCGCTACGAGTGAGAAAGCCTCACCGTAGTCAACTCCTTGAACTTGTCGGAAAACATCTTAATGACAAGTCGAGCTTTCTTAATGGTGATACTTACCATCATTGTCCGTCTTCCTTTTAAAATCCATCTGTACCCAATAGCCTTACGACCATCAAGTAGTTCTGCCAAAGTCTATACTTTGTTTTCATACATGGATCCTCTGCCGGATTTTATGGCCTTGAGCCATTTGTCGGAATCCGGGACCACCATCGCTTCTCCATAGCTCGTAGGTTCATTGTTGTCTAGCAACATGACCTCCAAGACAGGATTACTGTACCACTCCGAAGCAGTACGCGTCCTTGTCGACCTACGAGGTTCAGTAGTGACTTGATCCAAAGTTTCATGATCACTATCATCAACTTCCACTTCAATTGGTGTAGGTGCCACATGAACAACTTCCTGTGCCCTGCTACACACCAGTTGAACTGATGGTTAAACAACCTCATCAAGTCTCCACTATCCTCCCACTCAATTCTTTCAAGAGAAACTTTTTCTCGAGAAAGGACCCATTTCTAGAAACAATCACTTTTGCTTCCGGATCTGAAATAGGAGGTATACCCAACTCTTTTTGGGTGTCCTATGAAGATGTATTTATCCGCTTTGGGTTCGGGCTCATCATGATGAAACTTTTTTTCATATAAGCGTCGCAGCCCCAAACTTTCAAGAAACAACAGCTTAGGTTTGTCTAAACCATAGTTCATATGGTGTCATCTCAACAGAATTATGTGGTGCCCTATTAAAGTGAGTGCGGTTGTCTCTAATGTCTAACCCATGAACGATAGTGGTAATTCAATAAGAGACATCATGGTATGCCCCATATCCAATAGGGTGCATCTATGATGTTCGGACACACCATCACACTATGGTGTTCCAGGCGGTGTTAGTTGTGAAACAATTTCCACAATGTCTCAATTGCGTACCAAACTCGCAACTCAGATATTCATCTCTATGATCATATCATAGACATTTTATCCTCTTGTCACGAAGATCTTCAACTTCACTCCGAAATTACTTGAACCTTTCAATAATTCAGACTTGTGTTTCATCAAGTAAATATACTCAGTATCTACTCAAATCATCCATGAATTAAGAACATAACGATATCCACTGCGTGCCTCAGCACTCATTGGACTGCACACATCAAAATGTATTACTTCCAACAAGTTGCTTTCTTGTTCCATTTTACTGAAAAAGAGGCTTTCAGTCATCTTGCCCATGTGGTATGATTTGCATGTCTCACGTGATTCAAAATCAAGTGAGTCCAAACGGTCCATTTGCATGGAGTTTCTTCATGCATATACACCAATAGACATGGTTCGCATGTCTCAAACTTTTCAAAAACGAGTGAGTCCAAAGATCCATCAACATGGAGCTTCTTCATGCGTTTTATACCAATATGACTTACATGGCAGTGCCACAAGTAGGTGGAAATATTATTACTATCTTATATCTTTTGGCATGAACATGTGTATCACTACGATCGAGATTCAATAAACCATTAATTTTAGGTGCAAGACCATTGAAGGTATTATTCAAATAAACAGAGTAACCATTATTCTCCTTAAATGAATAACCATATTGCGATAGACATAATCCAATCATGTTTATGCTCAACGCAAACACCAAATAACAATTATTTAGGTTTAACACCAATCTCGATGGTAGAGGGAGCGTGCGATGCTTGATCACATCAACCTTGGAAACACTTCCAACACATATCGTCAGCTCACCTTTAGCTAGTCTCCGTTTATTCCGTAGCTTTTATTTCGAGTTACTAACACTCAGCAACCGAACCGGTATCTAATACCCTGGTGCTACTAGGAGTACTAGTAAAGTACACATTAACATAATGTATATCCAATATACTTCTATCGACCTTGCCAGCCTTCTCATCTACCAAGTATCTAGGGTAATTCTGCTCCAGTGGCTGTTCCCCTCATTACAGAAGCACTTAGTCTCGGGTTTGGGTTCAACCTTGGGTTTCTTCACTAGAGCATCAGCTGATTTGCCCTTTCATGAAGTATCCCTTCTTGCCCTTGCCCTTCTTAAAACTAGTGGTTTCACTAACCATCAACAATTGATGCTCCTTCTTGATTTCTACTTTCGCGGTGTCAAACATCGTGAATATCTCAAGGATCATCATATCTATCCCTGATATGTTATAGTTCATTACGAAGCTCTAGTAGCTTGGTGGCAATGTCTTTGGAGAAACATCACTCCCACTCGATTCAATGATTGTTGTACCCAGACAATCTGAGTACAAGCTCAACGATTGAGATCTTTTCCCTTAGTTTGTAGGCTAGAAAAATCATCGGAGGTCTTATACCTCTTGACGTGGACACGAGCGTGAAATCCCAATTTCAGCCCTCAGAACATCTCATATGTTCCGCGACGTTTCTAAAACGTCTTTAGCGCCTCAATTCTAAACCATTTAACATTACCCACTGAACTATCACGTAGTCATCAGAACGTGTATGTCAGATGTTCGCAACATCCATAAATGACGTTCGAGGTTCAGCACACCGAGCGGTGCATTAAGGACATAAGCCTTCTACGCAGCAATGAGGACAATCCTCAGTTTACGGACTTAGTCCGCATAATTGCTACTATCAACTTTCAACTATATTTTCTCTAGGAACGTATCTAAAACAGTAGAACTAAAGCGCGAGTTATGACATAATTTGCAAAGACCTTTTGACTATGTTCAGGATAATTAAGTTCATCTAATGAACTCCCACTCAGATAGACATCCCTCTAGTTATCTAAGTGATTACATGATCCGAGTAAACTAGGCCGTGTCAGATAATCACGTGAGACGGACTAGTTATCATCGGTGAACATCTTCATGTTGATCGTATCTACTACACGACTCATGCTCGACCTTTCGGTCTCTTGTGTTCCGAGGCCATGTCTGCACATGCTAGGCTCGTCAAGTCAACCTAAGTGTTTCGCGTGTGTAAATCTGGCTTACACCCGTTGTATGTGAATGTTAGAATCTATCACACCCGATCATCACGTGGTGCTTCGATACAATGAACTTTCGCAACGGTGCACAGTTAGGGGGAACACTTTCTTGGAATTTTAATGAGGGATCATCTTATTTACTACCGTTGTTCTAAGCAAATAAGATGCATAAACATGATAAACATCACATGCAATCAAAAAGTGACATGATATGGACAATATCATTTTGCTCCTTTTGATCTCCATCTTCGGGGCTCCATGATCATCATCGTCACCGGCATGACACCATGATCTCCATCATCATGATCTCCATCATCGTGTCTTCATGAAGTTGTCTCGCCAACTATTACTTCTACTACTATGTCTAACGGTTTAGCAATAAAGTAAAGTAATTACATGGCGTTGTTCAATGACACGCGGGTCATACAATAAATTAAGACAACTCCTATGGCTCCTGCCGGTTGTCATACTCATCGACATGCAAGTCGTGATCCCTATTACAAGAACATGATCAATCTCATACATCACATATCATTCATCACATTCTTTTGGCCACATCACATCACATAGCATACCCTGCAAAAACAAGTTAGACGTCCTCTAAATGTTGTTTGCATGTTTTACGTGGCTGCTATGGGTTTCTAGCAAGAACGTTTCTTACCTACGCAAAAACCACAACCTGATATGCCAATTGCTATTTACCCTTCATAAGGACCCTTTTCATCGAATCCGATCCGACTAAAGTGGGACAGACTAGCACCCACTAGCCACCTTATGCAACACGTGCATGTCAGTCGGTGGAACCTGTCTCACGTAAGAGTACATGTAAGGTCGGTCCTGGCCGCTTCATCCCACAATGCTGCCGAATCAAGATAAGACTAGTAACGGTAAGCATATTGAACAAAATCAACGCCCACAACAACTTGTGTTCTACTCGTGCATAGCTATGCAATAGACCTAGCTCTGATACCACTATTGGAGAACGTAGCAAAAATTCAAAATTTTCTATGCATCACCAAGATCAATCTATGGAGAGACTAGCAACGAGAGAGAGGGGGAGTGCATCTACATACCCTTGTAGATCACTAAGCGGAAGCGTTCAAGAGAACAGGGTTGAAGGAGTCGTACTCGTCGTGATCCAAATCACCAGAAATCCTAGTGTCGAACGGACGGCACCTCCGCGTTCAACACACGTACAGCCCGGTGACGTCTCCCATGCCTTGATCCAGCAAGGAGAGAGGGGAGGTTGGGGAAGACTCCATCCAGCAGCAGCACAACGGCGTGGTGGTGATGGAGGAGCGTGGTATTCTAGCAGGGCTTCGCCAAGCACCGCAAGAGATGAGGAGAAAGAGAGGTAGGGCTGCGCCAGGGAGAGGTAGAAACTCTTGCGTTTGCAGCCCCAAAGACCTCAACTAT
Source organism: Triticum dicoccoides (assembly GCF_002162155.2). NCBI lineage: Eukaryota > Viridiplantae > Streptophyta > Magnoliopsida > Poales > Poaceae > Triticum > Triticum dicoccoides. The sequence goes on from NC_041383.1 coordinate 76,430,744, forward strand.
ATATAGGGGAGAGGGAGGGGGCTGCGCCCCCTCTAGGGTTCCCACCCCAAGGGGTGCGGCAGCCCCAAAACCCATCTAGGGTGGCGGCCAAGGGAGGGAGAGGGGGAAACTTGCCCCCCAAGTAAGGTGGAGGCGCCCCCTCCCCAAACCCTAGGCGCCTTGGGCCCTGGTAGGGGGGGGGCGCAACAGCCCACCTGGGGCTGGTCCCCTCCCACACTTGGCCCATGCTGCCCTCGGGGGGCCGGTGGCCCCACTTGGTGGACCCCCGGGACCCTCCCGGTGGTCCTGGTACGTTACCGATAGCACCCGAAACTTTTCCGGTGACCAAAATAGGACTTCCCATATATAAATCTTTACCTCTGGACCATTCCGGAACTCCTCGTGATGTCCAGGATCTCATCCGGGACTCCGAACAACATTTGGTAACCATGTATATCTATTCCCTATGACCCTAGCATCATCGTGAAGGAAATATGCCCTAGAGGCAATAATAAAGTTATTATTTATTTCCTTATATCATGATAAATGTTTATTATTCATGCTAGAATTGTATTAACCGGAAACATAATACATGTGCGAATATATAGACAAACAGAGTGTCACTAGTATGCCTCTACTTGACTAGCTTGTTAATCAAAGATGGTTATGTTTCCTAACCATTAACAAAAGAGTTGTTATTTGATTAACGGGATCACATCATTAGTTGAATGAGCTGATTGACATGACCCATTCCGTTAGCTTAGCACCCGATCGTTTAGTATGTTGCTATTGCTTTCTTCATGACTTATACATGTTCCTATGACTATGAGATTATGCAACTCCCGTTTACCGGAGGAACACTTTGTGTGCTACCAAACGTCACAACGTAACTGGGTGATTATAAAGGTGCTCTACAGGTGTCTCCAAAGGTACTTGTTGGGTTGGCATATTTCGAGATTAGGATTTGTCACTCCGAATGTCGGAGAGGTATCTCTGGGCCCTCTCGGTAATGCACATCATTTAAGCCTTGCAAGGATTGCAAGTAATGAGTTAGTTTCAAGATGATGTATTACAGAACGAGTAAATAGACTTGCCGGTAACGAGATTGAACTAGGTATTGGATACCGAAGATTGAATCTCGGGCAAGTAACATACCGATGACAAAGGTAACAACGTATGTTGTTATGCGGTCTGACCGATAAAGATCTTTGTAGAATATGTAGGAACCAATAGGGCATCTAGGTCCCGCTATTGGTTATTGACCGGAGATGTGTCTCGGTCATGTCTACATTGTTCTCGAACCGTAGGGTCCGCACGCTTAAAGTGACGATGACAGTTTCTTTATGAGTTTATATATTTTGATGTACCAAAGTTTGTTCGGAGTCCCAGATGTGATCATGGACATGACGAGGAGTCTCGAAATGGTCGAGACATAAATATTGATATATTGGACGACTATATTCGGACACCGGAATTGTTCCGGGTGATTTCAGAGAAAACCGGAGTGCCGGGGGGGTTACCGGAACCCCCCGGGAGAGTTAATGGGCCACATGGGCCTTGGTGGGAAGAGAAAGGGGCGGCCAGGGTGGGCCGCGCGCCCCCTCTCCCTCTGGTCCGAATCGGACAAGGAGGGGGGGCGGCGCCCCCCTTTCCTCCCCCCTCTCCCCCTTCCTTCCCCCTCCTAGTAGGAGTAGGAAAGGAGGAATCCTACTCCTACTAGGAGGAGGATTCCTCCTCCTTGGCGCGCCCCAAGGGGTCGGCCGGCCTCCCCCCTTGCTCCTTTATATACGGGGGCGAGGGGGCACCCCATGGACACACAAGTTGATCTTCGTGATCGTTCCTTAGCCGTGTGCGGTGCCCCCCTCCATGATATTACACCTCGGTTATATTGTAGCGGTGCTTAGGCGAAGCCCTGCGACGGTTGAACATCAAGATCGTCACCACGCCGTCGTGCTGACGGAACTCCTCCCCGAAGCTTTGCTGGATCGGAGCTCAGGGTGCGTCATCGAGCTGTACGTGTGTCAAGAACTCGGAGGTGCCGGAGTAATGGTGCTTGGATCAGTTGGACCGGGAAGACGTACGACTACTTCCTCTATGTTGCGTCAATGCTTCCGCTTCGGTCTACGAGGGTACGTAGACAACACTCTCCCCTCTCGTTGCTATGCATCACCATGATCTTGCGTGTGCGTAGGAATTTTTTTTGAAATTACTACGTTCCCCAACAGTGGCATCCGAGCCAAGGTTTTATGGTTTGATGTTATATGCACGAGTAGAACACAAGTGAGTTGTGGGCGATATAAGTCATACTGCTTACCATCATGTCATACTTTGGTTCGGCGGTATTGTTGGATGAAGCGGCCCGGACCGACATTACGCGTACGCTTACGCGAGACTGGTTCTACCACCGTGCTTTGCACACAGGTGGCTAGCGGGTGTCAGTTTCTCCAACTTTAGTTGAACCGAGTGTGGCTACGCCCGGTCTTTGCGAAGGTTAAAACAGCACCAACTTTACAAACAATCGTTGTGGTTTTGATGCGTAGGTGAGATTGGTTCTTGCTTAAGCCCGTAGCAGCCACGTAAAACTTGCAACAACAAAGTAGAGGACGTCTAACTTGTTTTTGCGGGGCATGTTGTGATGTGATATGGTCAAGACATGATGCTAAATTTTATTGTATGAGATGATCATGTTTTGTAACCGAGTTATCGGCAACTGGCAGGAGCCATACGGTTGTCGCTTTATTGTATGCAATGCAATCGCCCTGTAATGCTTTACTTTATCACTAAGCGGTAGCGATAGTCGTAGAAGCATAAGATTGGCGAGACGACAACGATGCTATGATGGAGATCAAGGTGTCGCGCCGGTGACGATGGTGATCATGACGGTGCTTCGAAGATGGAGATCACAAGCACAAGATGATGATGGCCATATCATATCACTTATATTGATTGCATGTGATGTTTATCTTTTATGCATATTATCTTGCTTTCATTGACGGTAGCATTTGAAGATGGTCTCTCACTAATTATCAAGAAGTGTTCTCCCTGAGTATGCACCGTTGCCAAAGTTCGTCGTGCCCAGACACCACGTGATGATCGGGTGTGATAAGCTATACGTCCATCTACAACGGGTGCAAGCCAGTTTTGCACATGCAGAATACTCGGGTTAAACTTGACGAGCCTAGCATATGCAGATATGGCCTCGGAACACGGAGACAGAAAGGTCGAGCGTAAATCATATAGTAGATATGATCAACATAAGATGTTCAGCATTGAAAACTAATTCATTTCACGTGATGATCGGTTATGATTTAGTTGAATTTGGATTACGTGATCACTTAGAGGATTAGAGGGATGTCTATCTAAGTGGGAGTTCTTAAGTAATATGATTAATTGAACTTAAATTTATCATGAACTTAGTACCTGATAGTATCTTGCATGTCTATGTTGATTGTAGATAGATGGCCCGTGCTGTTGTTCTGTTGAATTTTAATGCGTTCCTTGAGAAAGCAAAGTTGAAAGATGATGGTAGCAATTACGCGGACTGGGTCCGTAACTTGAGGATTATCCTCATTGCTGCATAGAAAAGTTACGTCCTGGAAGCACCGCTGGGTGCCAGGCCTGCTGCTGATGCAACTGACGACGTTAAGAACGTCTGGCAGAGCAAAGCTGATGACTACTCGATAGTTCAATGTGCCATGCTTTGCGGCTTAGAACCGGGACTTCAACGACGTTTTGAACGTCATGGAGCATATGAGATGTTCCAGGAGTTGAAGTTAATATTCCAGAAGAATGCCCGGGTTGAGAGATATGAAGTCTCCAATAAGTACTATAGCTGCAAGATGGAGGAGAATAGTTCTGTCAGTGAGCATATACTCAAGATGTCTGGGTATTGTAATCACTTGATTCAACTGGGAGTTACTCTTCCGGATGATAGCGTCATTGACAGAATTCTCCAATCACTTCCACCAAACTACAAGAGCTTCGTGATGAACTATAATATGCAAGGGATGGATAAGACAATTCCCGAGCTCTTCGCAATGCTAAAGGCTGCGAAGGTAGAAATCAAGAAGGAGCATCAAGTGTTGATGGTCAACAAGACCAGTAGTTTCAAGAAAAAAGGGCAAAGGGAAGAAGAAGGGGAACTTCAAGAAGAACAGCAAGCAAGTTGCTGCTCAAGAGAAGAAACCCAAGTCTGGACCTAAGCCGGAAACTGAGTGCTTCTACTGCAAGCAGGCTGGTCACTGGAAGTGGAACTGCCCCAAGTATTTGGCAGATAAGAAGGATGGCAAGGTGAACAAAGGTATATGTGATATACATGTTATTGATGTGTACCTTACTAGAGCTCGCAGTAGCACCTGGGTATTTGATACTAGTTCTGTTGCTAATATTTGCAACTCGAAACAGGGACTACGGATTAAGCGAACACTAGCAAAGGACGAGGTGACGATGCGCGTGGGAAATGGTTCCAAAGTCGATGTGATCGCGGTCAGCACGCTACCTCTACATCTACCTTCGGGATTAGTATTAGACCTAAATAATTGTTATTTGGTGCCAGTGTTGAGCATGAACATAATATCGGGATCATGTTTGATGCGAGACGGTTATTCATTTAAATCAGAGAATAATGGTTGTTCTATTTATATGAGTAATATCTTTTATGGTCATGCACCCTTGAAGAGTGGTCTATTTTTGATGAATCTCGATAGTAGTGATACACATATTCATAATGTTGAAGCCAAAAGATGCATAGATGATAATGATAGTGCAACTTATTTGTGGCACTGCCGTTTAGGTCATATCGGTGTAAAGCGCATGAAGAAACTCCATACTGATGGACTTTTAGAACCACCTGATTATGAATCACTTGGTACTTGCGAACCGTGCCTCATGGGCAAGATGACTAAAACACCGTTCTCCGGTACTATGGAGAGAGCAACAGATTTGTTAGAAATCATACATACAGATGTATGTGGTCCGATGAATGTTGAGGCTCGTGGCGGATATCGTTATTTTCTCACCTTCACAGATGATTTAAGCAGATATGGGTATATCTACTTAATGAAGCATAAGTCTGAAACATTTGAAAAGTTCAAAGAATTTCAGAGTGAAGTTGAAAATCGTCGTAATAAGAAAATAAAGTTTCTACGATCTGATCGTGGAGGAGAATATTTGAGTTACGAGTTTGGTCTACACTTGAAACAATGCGGAATAGTTTCGCAACTCACGCCACCCAGAACACCACAGCGTAATGGTGTGTCTGAATGTCGTAATCATACTTTACTTGATATGGTACGATCTATGATGTCTCTTACAGATTTACCGCTATCATTTTGGGGTTATGCTTTAGAGAAAGCCACATTCACATTAAATAGGGCACCATCAAAATCCGTTGAGACGACACCTTATGAACTATTGTTTGGCAAGAAACCAAAGTTGTCGTTTCTTAAAGTTTGGGGCTGCGATGCTTATGTGAAAAAGCTTCAACCTGATAAGCTCGAACCCAAATCAGAGAAATGTGTCTTCATAGGATACCCAAAGGAGACAGTTGGGTACACCTTCTATCACAGATCCGAAGGCAAGACATTCATTGCTAAGAATGGATCCTTTCTAGAGAAGGAGTTTCTCTCAAAAGAAGTGAGTGGGAGAACAGTAGAACTTGATGAGGTAACTATACCTGCTCCCTTGTTGGAAAATAGTACATCACAGGAACCGGTTTCTGTGACGTCAAAACCAACTAGTGAGGAAGTTGATGATGATGATCATAGGACTTCAGATCAAGTTGCTACAGAACCTCATTGGTCAAACAGAGTAAGATCCGCACCAGAGTGGTACGGTAATCCTATTCTGGAAGTCATGCTACTAGATCATGATGAACCTACGAACTATGAAGAAGCGATGGTGAGCCCAGATTCCGCAAAATGGCTTGAAGCCATGAAATCTGAGATGGGATCCATGTATGAGAACAAAGTATGGACTTTGGTTGACTTTCCCGATGGTCGGCAAGCAATTGAGAATAAATGGATCTTCAAGAAGAAGACTGACGCTAACGGTAATGTTACTGTCTACAAAGCTCGACTTGTTGCAAAAGGTTTTCGACAAGTTCAAGGGATTGACTACGATGAGACCTTCTCACCCATAGCGATGCTTAAGTCTGTCCGAATCATGTTAGCAATTGCCACATTTTATGATTATGAAATTTGGCAAATGGATGTAAAAACTGCATTCCTGAATGGGTTTCTGGAGGAAGAGTTGTATATGATGCAACCAGAAGGTTTTATCGATCCAAAGGGAGCTAACAAAGTGTGCAAGCTCCAGCGATCCATTTATGGACTGGTGCAAGCCTCTCGGAGTTGGAATAAACGCTTTGATAGTGTGATCAAAGCATTTGGGTTTATACAGACTTTTGGAGAAGCCTGTATTTACAAGAAGGTGAGTGGGAGCTCTGTAGCATTTCTAATATTATATGTGGATGACATCTTATTGATTGGAAATGATATAGAATTTCTGGATAGCATAAAAGGATACTTGAATAAAAGTTTTTCAATGAAAGACCTCGGTGAAGCTGCTTACATATTGGGCATTAAGATCTATAGAGATAGATCAAAACGCTTAATTGGACTTTCACAAAGCACATACCTTGACAAAGTTTTGAAGAAGTTCAAAATGGATCAAGCAAAGAAAGGGTTCTTGCCTGTATTGCAAGGTGTGAAGTTGAGTAAGACTCAATGCCCGACCACTGCAGAAGATAGAGAGAAAATGAAAGATGTTCCCTATGCTTCAGCCATAGGCTCTATCATGTATGCAATGCTGTGTACCAGACCTGATGTGTGCCTTGCTATAAGTTTAGCAGGGAGGTACCAAAGTAATCCAGGAGTGGATCACTGGACAGCGGTCAAGAACATCCTGAAGTACCTGAAAAGGACTAAGGATATGTTTCTCGTATATGGAGGTGACAAAGAGCTCATCGTAAATGGATACGTTGATGCAAGCTTTGACAGTGATCCGGACGATTCTAAATCGCAAACCGGATACATGTTTACATTAAACGGTGGAGCTGTCAATTGGTGCAGTTCAAAACAAAGCGTCGTGGCGGGATCTACGTGTGAAGCGGAATACATAGCTGCTTCGGAAGCAGCTAATGAAGGAGTCCGGATGAAGGAGTTCATATCCGATCTAGGTGTCATACCTAGTGCATCGGGTCCAATGAAAATCTTTTGTGACAATACTGGAGCGATTGCCATAGCGAAGGAATCTAGATTTCACAAGAGAACCAAGCACATCAAGAGACGCTTCAATTCCATCCGGGATCTAGTCCAGGTGGGAGACATAGAGATTTGCAAGATACATACGGATCTGAATGTTGCAGACCCGTTGACTAAGCCTCTTCCACGAGCAAAACATGATCAGCACCAAGACTCCATGGGTGTTAGAATCATTACTGTGTAATCTAGATTATTGACTCTAGTGCAAGTGGGAGACTGAAGGAAATATGCCCTAGAGTCAATAATAAAGTTATTATTTATTTCCTTATATCATGATAAATGTTTATTATTCATGCTAGAATTGTATTAACCGGAAACATAATACATGTGTGAATATATAGACAAACAGAGTGTCACTAGTATGCCTCTACTTGACTAGCTTGTTAATCAAAGATGGTTATGTTTCCTAACCATTAACAAAAGAGTTGTTATTTGATTAACGGGCACATCATTAGTTGAATGATCTGATTGACATGACCCATTCCGTTAGCTTAGCACCCGATCGTTTAGTATGTTGCTATTGCTTTCTTCATGACTTATACATGTTCCTATGACTATGAGATTATGCAACTCCCGTTCACCGGAGGAACACTTTGTGTGCTACCAAACATCACAACGTAACTGGGTGATTATAAAGGTGCTCTACAGGTGTCTCCAAAGGTACTTGTTGGGTTGGCGTATTACGAGATTAGGATTTGTCACTCCGAATGTCAGAGAGGTATCTCTAGGCCCTCTCGGTAATGCACATCATTTAAGCATTGCAAGCATTGCAACTAATGAGTTAGTTGCGAGATGATGTATTACGGAACGAGCAAAGAGACTTGCCGGTAACGAGATTGAACTAGGTATTGGATACCGACGATCGAATCTCGGGCAAGTAACATACCGATGACAAAGGACGTATGTTGTTATGCGGTCTGACCGATAAAGATCTTCGTAGAATATGTAGGAACCAATATGGGCATCCAGGTCCCGCTATTGGTTATTGACCGGAGACGTGTCTCAGTCATGTCTACATTGTTCTCAAATCGTAGGGTCCGCACGCTTAAAGTTACGATGACAGTTTCTTTACGAGTTTATATATTTTGATGTACCGAAGTTTGTTCAGAGTCCCGGATGTGATCATGGACATGACGAGGAGTCTCGAAATGGTCGAGACATAAAGATTGATATATTGGACGACTATATTCGGACACCGGAATTATTCCGGGTGATTTCGGAGAAAACCGGAGTGCCGGGGGGGGGGGGGTTACCGGAACCCCCCGGGAGAGTTAATGGGCCACATGGGCCTTGGTGGGAAGAGAGAGGGGCGGCCAGGGTGGGCCACGTGCCCCCTCTCCCTCTGGTCCGAATTGGACAAGGAGGGGGGCGGCGCCCCCCTTTCCTTCCCCCCTCTAGAGAAGGAGTTTCTCTCGAAAGGAGTGGGAGGAAAGTAGAACTTGATGAGGTAACTTTACCTTCTCCCTTATTGGAAAGTAGTTCATCACATAAATCAGTTCCAGTGATTCCTACATCAATTAGTGAGGAAGCTAATGATGATGATCATGAAGCTTCAGATCAAGTTACTACTAAACCTCGTAGGTCTTCCAGAGTAAGATCCGCACTAGAGTGGTACGATAATCCTATTCTGGAAGTCATGTTACTAGACCATGATGAACCTACGAACTATGAGGAAGCGATGATGAGCCCAGATTCCGCGAAATGGCTTGAGGCCATGAAATCTGAGATGGGATCCATGTATGAGAGCAAAGTGTGGACTTTGGTGGACTTGCCCGATGATCAGCAAGCCATAGAAAATAAATGGATCTTTAAGAAGAAGACCGACGCAAAATCCTCGTCAATTTTTATGTCTCAACCATTTCGAGACTGCTCGTCATGTCCGTGACCTCATCCGGGACACCGAACAAACTTCGGTCATCAAATCACATAGCTCATAATACAAATCGACATCGAACGTTAAGCGTGCGGACCCTACAGGTTCGAGAACTATGTAGACATGACCGATACACTTCTCCGATCAATAACCAATAGTGGAACCTGGATGCTCATATTGGCTCCTACATATTCTATGAAGATCTTTATCGGTCAAACCGCATAACAACATACGTTGTTCCCTTTGTCATCGGTATGTTACTTGCTCGAGATTCGATCGTCGGTATCATCATACCTAGTTCAATCTCGTTACCGGCAAGTCTCTTTACTCGTTCTGTAATGCTTCATCCCGCAACTAACTCATTACTCACATTGCTTGCAAGGCTTATAGTGATGAGCATTACCGAGAGGGCCAAGAGATACCTCTCCGAAACACGGAGTGACAAATCCTAATATCGGTCTATGTCAACCCAACAAACACCTTCGGAGACACATGTAGAGCATATTTATAATCACCCATTTACTTGTGACATTTGATAGAACACAAGGTGTTCCTCCGGTATTCAGGAGTTGCATAATTTCGTAGTCTGAGGAACATGTATAAGTAATGAAGAAAGCAGTAGCAATGAAACTGTAACGATCATAATGCTAAGCTAACAAATGGTTCATGTCCATCATATCATTCTCCTAATGATGTGATCCCGTTCATCAAATGACAACACATGTCTATGGTTAGGAAACATAACCATCTTTGATAAACAAGCTAGTCAAGTAGAGGCATACTAGGGACATTATGTTTTGTCTATGTATTCACACATGTACTAAGTTTCCGGTTAATACAATTCTAGCATGAATAATAAACATTTATCATGAAATAAGGAAATAAATAATAACTTTATTATTGCCTCTAGGGCATATTTCCTTCAGTCTCCCACTTGCACTAGAGTCAATAATCTAGTTCACATCGCCATGTGATTTAACACCAATAGTTCACATCTGTATATAATTAACACCCATAGTTCACATCGCCATGTGATCAACACCCAAAGGGTTTACTAGAGTCAATAATGTAGTTCACATAACTATGTGATTAACGCCCAAAACAGTACTAAGGTGTGATCATGTTTTGCTCGTGAGAGAAGATTAGTCAACAGGTCTGACACATTCAGAGTCGTATGTATTTTGCAAATATTCTATGTCTACAATGTTCTGCATGGAGCTACTCTAGCTAATTACTCCCACTTTCAATATGTATCCAGATTGAGACTCATAGTCATCTGGATCTGTGAAAAAGCTTGCATCGATGTAATTCTTTATTACGAACTCTTTATCACTTCCATAACCGAGAAATACTCCCTCTGTTCCAAAATAGATGACCCAACTTTGTACTAACTTTGTATTAAAATTGAGTCATCTATTTTAGAACGGAGGGAGTATTTCCTTAGTCCTTAATAAGGATATTTTTAACCACTGTCCAGTGATCTACTTCTAGATCAGTATTGTACCCCCTTGCAAAACTCATGGCAAGGTACACAATAGGTCTGGTACACAGCATAGCATACTTTATAGAACCTATAACTGAGGCATAGGGAATGACTTTCATTCTCTTTCTATCTTCTGCCGTGGTCGGGCTTTGAGTCTTACTCAATTTTACACCTTGTAATACAGACAATAACTCCTTTGACTGATCCATTTTGAACTCTTTCAAAAAACTTGTCAAGGTATATACTCATTGAAAAATCTTATCAAGCGCCTTGATCTATCACTATAGATCTTGCTGCCCAATATGTAAGCAGCTTCACCGAGTTCTTTCTTTGAAAATATCCTTTCAAACTCTCCTTTATGCTTTCCAAAAAATTCTACATCATTTCCGATCAACAATATGACATTCACATATACTTATCAGAAAGGCTGTAGTGCTCCCACTCACTTTCTTGTAAATACAGGCTTCTCCATAAGTCTGTATAAAACCATATGCTTTGATCACCTTATCTAAGCATATATTCCAACTACGAGATGCTTGCACCAGTCCACAGATGGATCGCTGGAGCTCACACACTTTGTTTAGCACCTTTAGGATTGACAAAACCTTCTGGTTGCATCATATACAACTCTTCTTTAAGAAATATCCATTTAAGGAATGCAGTTTTGACATCCATTTGCCAGATTTCATAAAATATGGCAATTGCTAACATGATTCAGACGGATTTAAGCATCGCTACAGTTGAGAAAATCTCATTGTAGTCAACACCTTGAACTTGTCGAAAACCTTTTGCGACAAGTCGAGCTTTGTAGATAGTAATACTACTACCAGCGTCCGTCTTCCTCTTGAAGATTCATATTTTTTCTGTGACTTGTCGATCATAGGGAAAGTCCACCAAAGTCCACACTTTGTTCTCATACATGGATCCCATCTCAGATTTTATGGCCTCCAGCCATTTCGCGGAATCTGGGCTCAACATCGCTTCCTCATAGTTCGTAGGTTCATCATGGTCTAGTAACATGACTTCCAGAATAGGATTAGTGTACCACTCTGGTGTGTAACTCACTCTGGAAGACCTACGAGGTTTGGTAGTAACTTGATCTGAAGTTTAATGATCATCATCATTAGCTTCCTCACTAATTGATGTAGGAATCACTGGAACTGATTTCTATGATGAACTACTTTCCAATAAGGGAGAAGGTACAATTACCTCATCAAATTCTACTTTCCTCCCACTCACTTCTTTCGAGAGAAACTCCTTCTCGAGAAAGGATCCATTTTTAGCAACGAATATCCTGCCTTCAGATCTGTGATAGAAGGTGTACTGATGTCTTCTACACAACCTTCTTCTTGTAGACGTTGTTGGGCCTCCAAGTGTAGAGGTTTGTAGGACAGTAGCAAATTTCCCTCAAGTGGATGACCTAAGGTTTATCAATCCATGGGAGGCGTAGGATGAAGATGGTCTCTCTCAAACAACCCTGCAACCAAATAACAAAGAGGCTCTTGTGTCCCCAACACACCCAATACAATGTTAAATTGTGTAGGTGCACTAGTTCGGCGAAGAGATGGTGATACAAGTGCAATATGGATGGTGGATAAAGGTATTTGTAATCTGAAATTATAAAAACAGCAAGGTCACAAGTGATAAAAGTGAGCGTAAATGCTATTGCAATGCTAGGAAACAAGGCCTAAGGTTCATACTTTCACTAGTGCAAGTTCTCTCAACAATAATAACATAATTAGATCATATAACTATCCCTCAACATGCAACAAAGAGTCACTCCAAAGCCACTAATAGCGGAGAACAAATGAAGAGATTATGGTAGGGTACAAAACCACCTCAAAGTTATCCTTTTTGATCTATCTATTCAAGAGTCCATAATAAAATAACATGAAGCTATTCTTTCCGTTTGATCTATCATAGAGTTCATACTAGAATAACACCTTAAGGCACAAATCAACAAAAACCCTAATGTCACCTAGATACTCCATTGTCACCTCAAGTATCTGTGGGCATGATTATACGATATGCATCACACAATTTCAGATTCATCTATTCAACCAACACAAAGTACTTCAAAGAGTGCCCCAAAGTTTCTACCGGAGAGTCAAGACGAAAACATGTGCCAACCCCTATGCATAAGTTCACAAGGTCACTGAACCCGCAAGTTGATCACCAAAACATACATCAAGTGAATCACGTGAATATCCCATTGTCACCACAGATAAGCATGGCAAGACATATATCAAGTGTTTTCAAATCCTTAAAGACTCAATCCGATAAGATAACTACAAAGGGAAAACTCAATCCATTACAAGAGAGTAGAGGGGGAGAAACATCATAAGATCCAACTATAATAGCAAAGCTCACGATACATCAAGATCGTGTCAAATCAAGAACACGAGAGAGAGAGAGAGAGAGAGATCAAACACATAGCTACTGGTACATACCCTCAGCCCCGAGGGTGAACTACTATCTCCTCGTCATGGAGAGCGTCGGGATGATCAAGATGGCCACCGGTGAGGGATCCACCTCCGGCAGGGTGCCAGAACAGGGTCCCGATTGGTTTTTGGTGGCTATAGAGGCTTGCGGCGACAGAACTCCCGATCTATTGTTGTCCTCGATGTTTTTAGGGTATATGGACTTAAATAGGCGAAAGAAATCGGTCGGGGGACGCTCGAGGGGCCCACGAGACAGGGGGCGCGCCCCCCACCTTCGTGGCCACCTCGAAGCTTCCTTGACTTCAACTCCAAGTGTCCTGGATCACGTTCGATCCAAAAATCACGCTCCTGAAGGTTTCATTCCGTTTGGACTCCATTTGATATTCCTTTTCTTTGAAACACTGAAATAGGCAAGAAATCAGCAATATGGGCTGGGCCTCCGGTTAATAGGTTAGTCCCAAAAATAATATAAAATTGTATAATAAAGCCCGTAAACATCCAAAACAGATAATATAATAGCATGAATGCTTCATAAATTATAGATACGTTGGAGACGTATCAGCATCCCCAAGCTTAATTCCTGCTCGTCCTCGAGTAGGTAAATGATAAAAGAAAGAATTTATGAAGTGTGAATGCTAGAAGGTGCACAAGTTTGATCAATGATAATTTCAATCACCTTTTCTAGCATGATTATATGTCATAACAGTAGTTCATCTCATAAAACTTCTCAAGATCAAGTAACAAGCTATTCACATGTTAAAGCATAGACCATAAACTTTCTTGAAAACTAGCAAACTTCATTCTCAGTCATCAAACAATGGCAATTCATCTTATTTTTAGGAAGGGTCTATATCAGAGCTTTGATTTAGCAAACTCCACATACTCAACTATCATATAGTCTTCTAAAATTGCTAACACTCACGCAATACTTATGGTTATGGAGTTTTAATCGGACACTGAGAAAGATAGGGGCTTATAATTTCGCCTCCCAACGTATTCACCTTTGGGTGATGTCAACAATAATAGTTCATGCTAACTTACATCCAATTGGATATATATATATGTATATCAGGATCTTTCTAACACGAATTGCTTGCCAAAGGATAAAATGAAAAAGGGAAAGGTGAAGATCACCTTGACTCTTGCATAAAAGTAAAAGATAGGCCCTTCGCAGAGTGAAGCAAGGATTTGCAGAGGTGCTAGAGCTTGATTTTGAAATAGAGATAAATAATTTTGAGAGGTATGATCTCATTGTAAACATAAAAACCAAGAGTTCCCAATATCTTCCATACTACATACATTATAGGCAGTTCCCAAACAGAATTGTAAAGTTTTTACTCCCCCTCCACCAACAATCATCAATCCATGGCTTGCCCGAAACAACGGGTGCCTCCAACTAACATCAATCCTGGGGGAGTATTTGTTTGCAATTATTTTGATTTGATTTTGATATTTTGATCATTGGACCGGGCATCCCAGTTACCAGACATTTTTCTCGTGAATGATGAGCGGAGTCCACTCATCGTGAGAATAACCCACCTAGCATGGAAGATACTGACAGCCCCTAGTCGCTACATGAGCGATTCGGGCATACAAAACAGATTATTATTTGAAGGTTTAGAGTTTCGCAGATGCAAATTTACTTGGAACGGCAGGTAAATACCGCATATAGGTAGGTATGGTGGACACTCATGGAAGAAACTTGGTTCAAGGAATATTTGGAAGCACAAGTAGTATCTCTACTTGGTGCAAGGAATTTTGGCTAGCATGAGGGGGAAAGGCAAGCTCAACTTGTTTGAATGATCCATGACAATATACTTTAACTGAGATGTGAGAAAACATAACCCATTATGTTGTCTTCCTTTTCCAACATCAACTCTTTAGCATGTCATACTTAATGAGTGCTCACAATTATAAAAGATGTCCAAGATAGTATATTTATATGTGAAATTTCTCTTCCTTCAATATTCTTTCATGAATTGTTCAAATGACCAATACGATGCTTGCTAACCTTCAATAAATTTACAACCTCTACTTCTTAGATGTGAAGTCATTACTCCCAACGGGGTAAGCATGTGAAACATATATAATTTCAGATTTATGACATTCAGCACATTCAACCATTTACTCATAAGATATAAGTGAAGCACACGAGTAAATGACAAACTACTCCAAAAAGATATAAGTGAAGATCAATGAGTAGTTAAATAATTACGTAACTATGTGAAGACTCTCTCTCATTTAAGTATTTCAGATCTTGGTATTTTATTCAAACAGCAAGCAAAACAAAATAAAATGGCATTGCAAGAACTCATGTGAAGAAGCAAAAACTTAGGTTCAACCGATACTAACCAATAATTGTTGAAGAAGAAAGGTGGGATGCCTACCGGGGCATCCCCAAGCTTGGATGCTTGAGAATTCTTAGAATATTATCTTTGGGTGTCTTGGGCATCCCCAAGCTTGAGCTTTTGTGTCTCCTTAATTCCTTTTATATCTCGGTTTCCTAAATCTCGAAAGCTTCATTCACACCAAACTCAACAAGAACTCGTGAGATAAGTTAGTATAAACCAATGCAATAACCTTATCATTTTCTACTGTAACAAATTACTAACATTATTATTCAACATTGCATACTAAATGTCTCTGCATATTTAATACTCCTATCCTCAAATAGAATCATTAAACAAGCAAGCATATGCAAGCAATGCAAACATAAAAGCAATCTGCCAAAACAGTATAGTCTGTAAAGAATGCAAGATTCATCATACTTCCCTAACTGCAAAAATTATAAGAAAAATAATACGCTGTAGAAGATTTATCATATCTCAATATGCAAAAATATTCAATATTATATCATTCTCTGACTTTTCTAGGGAATTTTCGCAACAGCGGTAAACTTTCTGTTTTGAAACAGCAACATGTATACTTGCAAAATAAGCATGGTAAAGGCTATCCTTGACATTTTTATTAAAAATAGAGATGCAAAACATTATTCTAAATAACATAAATCAAATAGTAACAAAATAAAATGACTCTCCAAGCAAAACAGATATCATGTGGCGAATAAAAATATAGCTCCAAGTAAAGTTACCGATGAACGAAGACGAAAGAGGGGATGCCTTCCGGGGAATCCCCAAGCTTAGGCTCTTGGTTGTCCTTGGATATTACCTTGAGGTGTCTTGGGAATCCAAAGCTTAGGATATTACCACTCCTTATTCCATATTCCATCGAATCTTTGCCCAAAACTTGAAAACTTCACAACACGAAACTCAAAACAAAACTCATAAGCTCCGTTAGTATAAGAAAATAAATCACCACTTAGGTGCTGTAATGAACTCATTCTAAATTCATATTGGTGTAATATCTACTGTACTCCAACTTCTCTATGGTTCATACCCTCCGATACTACTCATAGATTCATCAAAATAAGCAAACGACACATAGAAAACAGAATCTGTCAAAAACAGAACAGTCTGTAGTAATCTGTATCATTTGAATACTTATGTAATTCCAAAAATTCTGAAATAAACTGGTGGACCTGAGGAATTTGTCTATTAATCATCTGCAAAAATAATCAACCTAAAATCACTCTCCAGTAAAATATTGCATCTAATATCGTGAGCGCAAAGTTTCTGTTTTTCACAGCAAGATCATATAGACTTCACCCAAGTCTTCCCAAAGGTTCTACTTGGCACAAACACTAATTAAACCAAAAAAACACATCTAACCAGAGTCTAGATGAATTATTCATTACTAAACAGGAGCAAAATCAAAGGACAAAAATAAAATAGGGTTGCCTCCCAACAAGTGTTATCGTTTAACGCCCCTAGCTAGGCATGATGATTTCAATGATGCTCACATAAAAGATTAGAATTGAAACATAAAGAGAGCATCATGAAGAATATGACTAGCACATTTAAGTCTAACACACTTCCTATGCATAGGGATTTTGTGAGCAAACAACTTATGGGAACAATAATCAACTAGCATAGGAAGGCAAAACAAGCACAACTTCAAGATTTTAAGCACATAGAGAGGAAACTTGATATTATTGCAATTCCTACAAGCATATGTTCCTCCCTCATAATAATTTTCAGTGGCATCATGAATTAATTCAACAATATAACCAGCACATAAAGCATTCTTTTCATGATCTACTTGCATAGAAAATTTACTACTGTCCACACAAGCACATTTCTTCTCATGAATAGTAGTGGGAGAAAATTCAACAAAATAATTATCATGTGAGGCATAATCCAATTGAAAACTAAAATCACGATGAAAAGTTTCATGGTTATCATTATTCTTAATATCATACAAGTCATCACAATAATCATCATAGATAGCAACTTTGTTCTCATAATCAATTGGAACCTCTTCCGAAATAGTGGATTCATCACTAAATAAAGTCATGACCTCTCCAAATCCACTTTCATCAATATAATCATCATAAATAGGAGGCATGGTTTCATCACAATAAATATTCTCATCAAAACTTGGGGGACTAAACATATCATCTTTATCAAACATAGCATCCCCACGCTTGTGACTTTGCATATCATTAGCATCATGGGTATTCAAGGAATTCATACTAACAATATTGCATTCATGCTCATCATTCAAAGATTTAGTGCCAAACATTTTATAGATTTCTTCTTCTAGCACTTGGGCACAATTTTCCTTTCCATCATTCTCACGAAAGATATTAAAAAGATGAAGCGTATGAGACAAACTCAATTCCATTTTTTTAGTTTTCTTTTATAGACTAAACTAGTGATAAAACAAGAAACTAAAAGACTTGATTGCAAGATCTAAAGATATACCTTCAAGCACTCACTTCCCCGGCAACGGCGCTAGAAAAGAGCTTGATGTCTACTACACAAGCTTCTTCTTGTAGACGTTGTTGGGCCTCCAAGTGTAGAGGTTTGTAGGACAGTAACAAATTTCCCTCAAGTGGATGACCTATGGTTTATCAATCCGTGGGAGGCGTAGGATGAAGATGGTCTCTCTCAAACAACCATGCAAACAAATAACAAAGAGTCTCTTGTGTCCCCAACACACCCAATACAATGGTAAATTGTATAGGTGCACTAGTTCGGCGAAAAGATGGTGATAAAAGTGCAATATGGATGGTAGATAAAGGTATTTGTAATCTGAAATTATAAAAACAGTAAGGTAACAAGTGGTAAAAGTGAGCGTAAACGGTATTGCAATGCTAGGAAACAAGGCCTAAGGTTCATACTTTCACTAGTGCAAGTTCTCTCAAGAATAATAACATAATTAGATCATATAACTATCCCTCAACATGCAACAAAGAGTCACTCCAAAGCCACTAATAGCGGAGAACAAATGAAGAGATTATGGTAGGGTACGAAACCACCTCAAAGTTATCCTTTTTTATCTATCTATTCAAGAGTCCATAGTAAAATAACATGAAGCTATTCTTTCCGTTCGATCTATCATAGAGTTCATACTAGAATAACACATTAAGACACAAATCAACCAAAACCATAATGTCACCTAGATACTCCATTGTCACCTCAAGTACCCGTGGGCATGATTATATGATATGCATCACACAATCTCAGATTCATCTATTCAACCAACACAAAGTACTTCAAAGAGTGCCCCAAAGTTTCTACCAGAGAGTCAAGACGAAAACGTGTGCCAACCCCTATGCATAAGTTCACAAGGTCACTGAACCCGCAAGTTGATCACCAAAATATACATCAAGTGAATCACGTGAATATCCCATTGTCACCACAGATAAGCACGACAAGACATACATCAAGTGTTCTCAAATCCTTAAAGACTCAATCCGATAAGATAACTTCAAAGGGAAAACTCAATCCATTATGAGTAGAGGGGGAGAAACATCATAAGAGCCAACTATAATAGCAAAGCTCATGATACATCAAGATCGTGTCAAATCAAGAACATGAGAGAGAGAGAGAGATCAAACACATAGCTACTGGTACATACCCTCAGCCCCGAGGGTGTACTACTCCCTCCTCGTCATGGAGAGCGCCGGGATGATGAAGATGGCCACCGGTGAGGGATCCCCCTCCGGCAGGGTGCCGGAACAGGGTCCCGATTGGTTTTTGGTGGCTAGAGAGGCTTGTGGCGGCGGAACTCCCGATCTATTGTTGTCCTCAATGTTTTTAGGGTATATGGACTTCAATAGGCAAAAGAAGTCAGTCGGGGGAGGCTCGAGGGGCCCACAAGATAGGGGGGTGTGCCTAGTAGTGGGGGCGGGCCCCCCACCCTCGTGGCCACCTCGAAGCTTCCTTGACTTCAACTCCAAGTCTCCTGGATCACGTTCGTTCCAAAAATCACGCTCCCGAAGGTTTCATTCCATTTGGATTCCGTTTGGACTCCGTTTGATATTCCTTTTCTTCGAAACACTAAAATAGGCAAGAAAACAACAATATGCGCTGGGCCTCCGGTTAATAGGTTAGTCCCAAATATAGTATAAAAGTGTATAATAAAGCCCATAAACATCCAAAACAGATAATATAATAGCATAAATGCTTCATAAATTATAGATACGTTGGACACGTATCATGTACCCAACAGTTTCCTTTGGGTATCCTATGAAGACGCACTTCTCTGATTTGGGTTCGAGCTTATCAGGTTGAAACTTTTTCACCTAAGCATCGCAACCCCAAACTTTAAGAAACGACAACTTTGGTTTCTTGCCAAACCACAGTTCATAAGGCGTTGTCTCAACAGGTTTTGATGGTGCCCTATTTAAAGTGAATGCAATTGCCTCTAATGCATAACCCAAAACGATGGTGGTAAATCGGTAAGAGACATCATAGACCGCACCATATCCAATAAAGTGTGGTTACGACGTTCGAACACACCATTATGTTGTGGTGTTCTAGGTGGCGTGAGCTTTGAAACTACTCCACATTGTTTTAATGAATGCCAAACTCGTAACTCAAATATTCTCCTCCATGATCAGATTGTAGAAACTTTATTTTCTTGTTACGATGATTCTTCACTTCACTCTGAAATTCTTTGAACTTTTCAAATGTTTCAGATTTGTGTTTCATTAAGTAGATATACCCATATCTGCTCAAATCATTTGTGAAGGTCAGAAAATAAGGATACCCACCACGAGTATCAACACTCATTGGACTGCATACATCGGTATGTATTATTTCCAATAAGTCATTAGCTCGTTCCATTGTTCCGGAGAACGAAGTTTTAGTCATCTTGCCCATAAGGCACGGTTCGCAAGTATGAAATGATAATCAAGTGATTCCAAAAGTCCATCAGTATGGAGTTTCATTATGCTCTTTACACCGATATGACCCAAACGACAGTGCCACAAATAAGGTGTACTATCATTATCAACTTTGGATCTTTTGGCATCAATACTATGTATATATGTATTACCACGATCGAGATTCAATAAACCATCAACATTGGGTGTATGACCATAGAAGGTTTTATTTATGTAAACGAATAACAATTATTCCATGTCTTAAATGAATAACTGTATTGCAATTAACATGATCTAATCATATCCGTGCTCAACGCAAACACCAAATAACATTTATTTAGGTTCAACACTAATCCAGAAAGTATAGGGATTGCTCGATGATGATCATATCAATCTTGGAACCACTTCCAACACACATCGTCACTTCATCCTCAACTAGTCTCTATTTATTCTGCAACTCCTGTTTCGAGTTACTAATCTTAGCAACCAAACAAATATCAAATACCCAGGGATCACAACAAGCACTAGTAAGGTACACATCGATAATATGTATAGCAAAAATACCTTTGTTCACTTTGCCGTCCTTCTTATCCGCCAAATATTTGGGGCAGTTCCACCTCCAGTGACCATTTCCTTTGCAGTAGAAGCACTCAGTTTCAGGCTTAGGTCCAACTTTGGGCTTCTTCACGGGAGTGACAACTTGCTTGCCATTCTTTTTGAAGTTCCCTTTCTTTCCCTTTGCCCTTTCCTTGAAACTAGTGGTCTTGTTTAACCATCAACACTTGATGCTCTTTCTTGATTTCTACCTTCATCGATTTCAGCATCACGAAAAGCTCGGGAATTGTTTTCATCATCCCTTGCATACTATAGTTCATCACGAAGTTCCAGTAACTTGGTGATGGTGACTAGAGAACTCTGTCAATCACTATCTTATCTGGAAGATTAACTCCCACTTGATTCAAGTGATTGTAGTACCCAGACATTCTAAGCACATGCTCACTAGTTGAGCAATTCTCCTCCATCTTTTAGGCAAAGTACTTGTCAGACGTCTCATACCTCTTGACACGGGCATGAGTCTGAAATACCAATTTTAGCTCTTGGAACATCTCATATGCTCTGTGACATTTCAGAAACGTTTTTGAAGTCCCGGTTCTAAGCCGTAAAGCATGGTGCACTAAACTATTAAGTAGTCATCATATTGAGCTAGCCAAATGTTCATAATGTCTGCATCTGCTCCTGCAATAGGTCTGTCACCTAGCGGTTCATCAAGCACATAATTCTTTTGTGCAGCAATGAGGATACACCTCTGATCACGGATCTAGTCCGCATCATTGCTACTATCATCTTTCAACTTAGTTTTCTCTAGGAACATATAAAAATATAGGGAAGCTATAACGCGAGCTATTGATCTACAACATAATTTGCAAAATACTATCAAGACTAAGTTCATGATAAATTAAAGTTCAATTGATCATATTACTTAAGAACTCCCACTTATATAGACATCCCTCTAGTCATCTAAATGATCACGTGATCCAAATCAACTAAACCATGTCCGATCATCACGTAAGATGGAGTAGTTTTCAATGGTGAACATCACTATGTTAATCATATCTACTATATGATTCACGCTCGACCTTTCGGTCTCCAGTGTTCCGAGGCCATATCTTCATATGCTAGGCTCATCAAGTTTAACCCGAGTATTCTGCATGTGCAAAACTGGCTTGCACTCGTTGTATGTGAACATAGAGCTTATCACACCCGATCATCACGTGGTGTCTCGGCACGACGAACTGTACCAATGGTGCATACTCAGGGAGAACACTTATACCTTGAAATTTAGTAAGGGATCATCTTATAATGCTACCGCCATACTAAGAAAAATAATATGCATAAAAGATAAACATCACATGCAATCCAAATATGTGACATGATATGGCCATCATCATCTTGTGCTCATGATCTCCATCACCGAAGCATCGTCATGATCTCCATCGTCACCGGCACGACACCTTGAACTCCATCGTAGCATCGTTGTCATCTAGCCAACTATTGCTTCTACGACTATCACTACTGCTTAGTGATAAAGTAAAACAATTACATGGCGATTGCATTGCATATAATAAAGCGATAACCATATGGCTCCTGCGAGTTGTCGATAACTTAGTTACAGGACATGATCATCTCATACAAAAAATTATATCACATCATGTCTTGACCATATCACATCACAGCAAGCCTTGCAAAAACAAGTTAGACGCCCTCTACTTTGTTGTTGCAAGTTTTACATGGCTCCTACGGGCTTCTAGCAAGAACCGTTCTTACCTACGCATCAAAACCACAACGATTTTTCGTCAAGTGTGCTATTTTAACCTTCAACAAGGACCGGCCATAGCCAAACTCGATTCAACTAAAGTTGGAGAGACAGACACCCGCCAGCCATCTATGTGCAGAAGCATGTCGGTAGAACTAGTCTCATGAACGTGGTCATGTAATGTTGGTCCGGGCCGCTTCATCCAACAATACCGCCGAATCAAAGTAAGACGTTGGTGGTAAGTAGTATGACTATTATTGCCCACAACTCTTTGTGTTCTACTCGTGCATATAACATCTACGCATAGACCTGGCTCTGATACCATTGTTGGGGAACGCGGTAATTTAAAAAAAAACCTACGATCACGCAAGATCTATCTAGGTGATGCATAGCAATGAGAGGGGAGAGTGTGTCCACGTACCCTCGTAGACCAAAAGCGGAAGCGTTTCAATAACGCAGTTGATATAGTCGAACGTCTTCGCGATCAAACTGATCCAAGTACCAAACGTACGACACCTCCGCGTTCAGCACACGTTCAGCTCGATGACGTTCCTCGTACTCTTCATCCAGCCGAGGCTGAGGGAGAGTTCCATCAGCACAATGGCGTGGCGACGGTGATGATGATGTTACCGATGCAGGGCTTCGCCTAAGCACTACGACGATATGACCGAGGTGTGTAACTGTGGAAGGGGGCACCGCACACGACTAAAAGATCAACTTGTTTGTTCTAGGGTGCCCCCTGCCCCCATATATAAAGGAGGGGGAGGGAGAGGAAGCCGGCGCTAGGGGGCGCGCCAAGGTGTGGAGTCTTACTAGGACTGCCTAGTCCTAGTAGGATTCCACCTCCACATGGAGTAGGAAAGGGGGAAGAGAGAAGGAGAAGGAAAGGGGGGCCAGCCCCCTTCTCCTAGTCCTAATCGGCCTCCTGTCCAAGGGGGGCGCACCAACCCCTTGTGGGCTGGTGTGCTTCCCTCTTATGGCCCATCAGGCCCATAACTTCTCCCGGGGGGTTCAGGTAACCTCCCGGTACTCTGGAAAATACCCGAACTTCTCCGGAACCATTTCGATGTCCGAATATAGCCTTCCAATATACTCCTCGTCATGTCCGTGATCTCATCCGGGACTCTGAACAAACTTCAGTCATCAAATCACATAACTCATAATACAAATCGTCATCGAACGTTAAGCGTGCGGACCCTACGGGTTCGAGAACTATGTAGACATGATCGAGACACCTCTCCGATCAATAATGAATATCAGAACCTGGATGCTCATATTGGTTCCTACATATTCTACGAAGATCTTTATCGGTCAAACCGCATAACAACATACGTTGTTCCCTTTGTCATCGGTATGTTACTTGCCCGAGATTCGATCGTCGGTATCATCATACCTAGTTCAATCTCGTTACCGGCAAGTTTCTTTACTCATTCTGTAATGCCTCATCCCGCAACTAAATCATTAGTCACATTGTTTGCAAGGCTTATGGTGATGAGCATTACCGAGAGGGCCCAGAGATACCTCTCCGAAACATGGAGTGACAAATCCTAATATCGATCTATGCCAATCCAACAAACACCTTCGGAGACACCTGTAGAGCATCTTTATAATCACCCATTTACATTGTGAAGTTTGATAGCACACAAGGTGTTCCTCCGGTATTCGGGAGTTGCATATTCTCATAGTCTGAGGAACATGTATAAGTCATGAAGAAAGAAGTAGGAATGAAACTGTAATGATCATAATGCTAAGCTAACAAATGGGTCATGTCCATCACATCATTCTCCTAATGATTTGATCATGTTCATCAAATGACAACACATGTCTATGATTAGGAAACATAACCATCTTTGATAAACAAGCTAGTCAAGTAGAGGCATAGTAGGGACATTATGTTTTGTCTATGTATTCACACATGTACTAAGTTTCCAGTTAATAAAATTCTAGCATGAATAATAAACATTTATCATGAAATAAGAAAATAAATAATAACTTTATTATTGCCTCTAGGGCATATTTCTTTCATATTATACTCTTCAACATATGCATGGTTAATACTTGCCTCCCCATCCCAGTCCATTATGCGATTTTTATTTGTTCTGTTTCCTCCTGGAATGAACTAATTCCAGTGAAATATTTGCAAGAATCATGTTCTAAACTTGAATAGTAATGTCTGGCATTTCGGCTTGGTGGTGAGGTGCTTGAGGTCGTGTCTCCGCGTCAGGAACCTCTTCTTGAGCATGCCAGTACTTCGTGGTGGTGAGGTCTGTCTCCAAGGTAGAACTGTTCACTACTAGGGAAAAGCCTATACACAGAATCTTACCAGCAGTGCACTTTAGAATCAGGCGCTGCTGCTATGTAGCAGTAGCGCGCGCTCTCAAAATTTACTGCTGAAACAAATTTATCAGTAGCGCGCACACTCTAAGACGCGCTACTACTAAAATTCCCACGACGCCGCCGCGAGGCCAGTTATAGCAGCAGCGTCTTAACACAAAGAGCGCTACTGCTACGGATCATAGCAGTAGCGCATTTACGCAATAATCGCTACTACTAAGGTTACTACAAAAATTTAGTCCCACCTCGCTCCGTGAAGAGAGTTTGTACCACCTTAAATATGTTACTTCCAAAACTTTCACAAGCACTTGGTCTTCATTGAACTCTATGTGTAGGATCTGTTGCCGCAATAGGAATCCTCGCCTGTTCTTAAACCAACCGTCGAGGATTCCTATTGACAAATCAGATTGTACACAAAAAGACAATTGATGATCAATGTATTTTTTATGTCTATGTCTAACATAGCAGTAGCGCGTTCTCGGCGAAAGGCGCTACTGATAGGTCGTTTAGCAGTAGCCCATTTTGCTATAGCGCGCTACTACTAAGCCATTCCATCTCCCCCCCACTCACCTATCCGATCCAGATTACACTCACACACACACTCGATCTCCCCCTCAACCCCCGCGCCGCCAGTCCTCCCCCGTCGCCCCTCCTCGATCTGCGCCGCCGTCACCTCATCCTCCTCGCTGGACTCGGTACCGGCCTCCTCCTCCGTCCTCCCTCCACTCGCCGCTGGTCGACCCCTCCTCGCTCCGCCTTCCTCCTCCATTCCCCCTCCACTTGCCGCCGGCCAGCCCCTCCTCGCTCTGCCTTCCTCCTCCGTCCTACTCTCTTCTCCGTCCTCGAGTCGCCGCTCCTTCTCCCTCCTCCCTGCTACATTTTGATTTAGTAGGCTAGTTCATATGCAACATTCTGATTTAGTTGATATGATTCAGTTGATTTAGTAGGCTAGTTGATTTAGAACATTTTGATTTAGTTGATTTAGTAGGCTAGTTGATTTAGTTAATTTAGTAGGCTAGTTGATTTAGTTTATTTAGAACATTTTGATTTAGTTGATTTAGTATGCTAGTGGATTTAGTATGCTAGTTGATTTAGTATGCACCATTTTATTGTTATTTTTTCGGCAATAGGTGCCACCTAAATGCTTTGGTACGTGGTACCTTGTCATCTAATATGTTATTAGATCTTAGGATTATAATTGTCCATAAAATTGCTTCTCGCGGAAGAACCAAAAATAAAACATGCTACTGTTTTTCTTTCCTGTGAAGTGAATCATTAATCCTTTGCTCATATTGCTTTAGGAAAATGGTGCCACCACCACCACCACTATGTCGACTGCGCAAGTCAAGGTGCGCCAGCAGCCTTGCAACTGGCAAGATGTTTGGCATCTACTTCCAACCGAGTTTTCATCATGCGGCGGTAAGAAATTAGATGAAACTAGTCGTCAACCCGTGCATCCGCACGGGCTAGTTATTTTGAGTGTCAACTTTGTATTTGTGATTCCATTAAATGATTTCTTTGTATCCTCAATTTCACCAGTTTAGTATTAGTAGGTTCATAAAGAATTGGGCAAAGAGATCATGGTCATAAGTATGAAAATATACTTTCATGATCCATGATATCATATATAGATAAGAAAAATGATCAATTGTCATAAAAAGTAATTGAAATGAAACTTCATACACGTCCTGGCATTCTGGCTTATGTGTAGAAGA
>NC_041383.1:76457859-76515999 GCF_002162155.2 Triticum dicoccoides
TAAAAGACGAATAAATTGTAAAGAACTATGTAATTAATGCTCCAAAATGACTTTGACTTGTGTACTTTCGACTAAAATTATATGAGGCCCTCCAGTTCACTCTGTAGAAGATATTAGAGCGTAGACATGATTATTCCTTTTAATATATCCCATTATAGAGAATGGAAATGTACGTACGTAAGAGACCATATTTTCTGCTTATAGTAAATAAATACAAACTAAACTTTATCTACTCACGATGCATGTCTACTAAGGTCTGCGCTTGTATCTATAACAAAGATATCAACTACAACAGGGAAAACAATTTAGTATAGTGGAGTCAATTACTACAGATAACGTTATTGGAAATTTGCTAGTCTTACTAAGCAAGCCCAAGTTGCATACAACAGAATAAATAAGTTGTACTACAAAAATCAGTTCAGCTATTAAAACTAACCAAGTATATATATGTGGAAAAACTACCAGACGTTCAGTTGAGCATCATTTTTCGATCTCCCTAGCCGATTCACGTAAATACTGCAAGGCACCACCTTCTTTTCATAATGAATGCATATACATTCAATATGCAAAAAAAGCAATATAAAAAGATCCACCACATAGCTGATAGCGTCATTTTTACTTGTAAGATGCACATATCCAATTGGATAACTGGGTGAGCATAAATTAAAAGAAGAGACCAAAGAATTGAAATAACCTGCAGAAATTGTCATCCACTTCCAGCTAGCGTCACTGTTATATAAAATACAGTAAGGGAAGCGATTATAGGAACTCAATAGAGATAATTCTGGGTACGTACTCCTACCACAAACCTCATGTACAGCATATGTTGATTGGATAATCTAACTACCGGATGCAAACAACAAAAACAGATTAGAATACCAGCACGGCATCCTCCGGTTATAAACGGAAGCGAACGGCATCATCATCTTGGACGGGCGACACTGGCGGCATTCGACGCGACACTGGCACAACAACCAGTGGCGGTGCCAGGATCTGAAGTCTGTGATGTCATTTTAAATCTGTGATGTCAAATACATGTGTTTTCATCAATTTTATAAAAAAAATACATGATTTCTACTTGTGTATAAAGGATTTGCCAAAAACCTGTGTGGTCAACTGACCACACTCCTCTCAACGTGGCTTCGCCACTGGGCACAACGGCTTGTTGATTGGAGTTGATGCTCAAGCACGAAGGAACCCATCGACATGGAAAAGCATGGGTTAGTGGACTCCTCGAGGTGTGATGGCATCAAAGTGAAGGCACATTCACAGGGATATGTGTCCATGTTATATGATCTTCGCCTCGCGAGTTTTGATTAGGAGAATCTGACAACGCTTATTTTGCTTTGATCTTCGCCTCCCGAGTTCTCATTATTTTCTCTTAGAATATAAGATAATCTGTGAATTGATTTGAAAGTTGGACGATCCAATGAGATATATACAAAGGACTAATTAATCGCCCATCTGATCTTTATTAGGTCTATTATATAATAAACAAAGTCCCAAAGTTGAAGTTACAATTAAAGGGGAACAGAAGCAAATCTCAGATAGTACCTGCCAGGAGCGGCTCAAACCTCAAAACTGCATGAACAACTCTGTTCCGGGTAAAAAAGCGAATCAAACTGTAAATCTATGATAAAAACCAGACTGTATTACTATTAACTATATATCAGAACAGTACCTGCAAGTATGGTTGCACAACTCGTATTCTCCTTTATGCTTGCCTGTGAGAGAACTAATTATCGTGTGTACGCGACCAAGGATGAATAACGAAAGAAAATTCAATAAAGAGATTCAACAAAGCCAAATTAGCAGGTTTGCTCTCCTAAAAGCATCAGGTACGTCACCAAGCACGTACAAACTGCAGAAAAAATACCAAATTAGCTAATAGAAAGAAGAGTTAATTTTACAAATCATGTTGCAGCATACATCTAATCTTTGTAAGTTGGGGTTAAGAAGATGATGTTAAAACTGGTTTTGAAGAAGATGATGTACCCTTGTTTGCGTGAATGAAATAGCGAGAAGGTTCTAAGAATATAGGCAATGGAGGCAGGAGGTGATATAGTGCTGGACATGTGATCTGTACCAACAATGGTGGCCGGGAGAAGAGCGAGGAGGCAACCACGGGCCAAGGCAGCGAGAAGCCCAAAGATTGTTTCCCCACCGATTCATGGCTGTTGTGACGGCGGCAAGCAGGACAGGAAGATTGACAGAAGTTGTACGTGGAGAGGGATTATGGCAACGTAACGCAGGGTGGGATAGGAGATATGGGTAGGTAGGACGGTTGATTAGGCTCGTATATTGGCTTTTTAGAGTGGATCGTGCCCTTGCTGGAATCTGCTATGTTTTTCAACCGGCCATACATTGTGGGATATGTGTAGGTAGGTAAGAAGGTCCTAAGAATATAGGCAATGAAGGCAGGAGGTGATATAGTGCTGGACATGTGATCTGTACCAACAATGGTGGCCGGGAGAAGAGCGAGGAGGCAACCACGGGCCAAGGCAGCGAGAAGCCCAAAGATTGTTTCCCCACCGATTCATGGCTGTTGTGACGGCGGCAAGCAGGACAGGAAGATTGACAGAAGTTGTACGTGGAGAGGGATTATGGCAACGTAATGCAGGGTGGGATAGGAGATATGGGTAGGTAGGACGGTTGATTAGGCTCGTATATTGGCTTTTTAGAGTGGATCGTGCCCTTGCTGGAATCTGCTATGTTTTTCAACCGGCCATACATTGTGGGATATGTGTAGGTAGATAGGAGGGTTTTTTTTAAAGCGGAGGTTGTTTAATTACGGTAGGAACAAACAGAGGATTAGGATCGTAACCTTGCTGGATTCTATTTACAACCGGCAAACCATTGTGGGCCTTGGAGATATTTTTTTAATATAAAAAAATCAGGCTGGAAATCTATGGGTCGATCTACACCGTCTTAACTCATAGGTCCCACCAGATTAACGGCTCATAAATTCTAATTAACGTGGTAATTTTTTGGAAGTCTGTAATTAGTATAGGTATAGATAGATAGATAGATAGATAGATAGATGTAACAACTATTTTATTTTTAGTGTTGGCATTACTGCATTGTGTCATTTTTCTTTTCTTACACAGACCGTCCCATGCAATGTGAGGTTGACATTCAACAAGCTGATAGGAGACACTGTGACATTTGAGGCTCCTGGGGGGCCGTACACTATGGAGGTCGAAAAAGGACGCAATATGTCGCAGATTAGAGGAGATGGATGGGCCCGTTTCCTCGCCCGCATGCGTCTTACTGGTGGTGAGTTGATCAGCTTCTCCTTTAGAGCAGAAAGACCCAAGCTGGCTGTCATTTATCTCAACCTGGTGGAAGATGATGAAGATGACGAAGATGATGAAGATGACGAAGATGATGCAGATGAAGATGATGAAGATAATGAGGACCCACTCGATGAAGATGATGAGAACCCACTTCATGAAGCCATCGTAGCTCAAAGAATGAGGCTGAGCGAGGAGGAGGTGTGCAACCTATGGCACATAATTCCACCACGTGCTGACTTTGTTGGGGTGCCATTTGTGACCCGCCTGACAAGTACCATGGTCGATCGACATGATATGGTATGTTATACTTACAAATGCAAATTATCCGATGATATGCTTAGTGTAGAGTCCAATGATATGTTGTGTGGAATCTAGTCGTTGATATGCTTTAGTGTAGAGTCTGATCACATGCTTATTAGTGTAGAATCCAAGGAACTATTAATAGTGTAGATAATCCATATATACTTATTAGTAGAATTCATGATTAATTAGTACAAATGCGTAGTACTGTGTCATTTGATAGTGTAGAAATCTAGACTTAATAGAAATATATTTGCAAGAGTATGTGTGAGGCTATTTATTAATTGATATGTTTTTCTTATTCAGAAATTGCCAAAAAAACCTATCTATGAGTTGTGGTATCGAGCCTGATGAAGAAGGCTCAGCTGGACTACGCCTTACCGCAAGGGGCTCCGTCACCACCTGTACTTACCGCATGGACACAGACGGTCGCACACACTTAAACTCGGTTGGGTGGAAGAGATTCCTCGTTGGCAAGAATTTTCGTGTTGGACAGGCCATCCTAATTACTATCAGGAACACCCACCGCCCAGGCTTGAGGATGATGATCGTCGTCGATATCATCTAGAACTACATATGTGTGTGTGGCTATATCATCTACAACTACATATGATGATCGTCGTCGATATCATGTAGAACTACATATGATGATCGTCGTTGATATCATCTAGAACTAAATATGATGATCGTCATCGATGTCACCTTGTACTGCTTGAGGATGCATGTTGAGTATATATGAAATTGTTATCTAGTACTCCCTCGGTTCCAAATTACTCGTCGTGGTTTTAGTTTAAATTTGAACTAAAACCACGACGAGTAATTTGGAACCGAGGGAGTACTATCTAGTATCTATAATGCTTTATGAAATTGATATCTAGTAGCACCTAGTATCTGGAAATTGCAGTTTACTGAAGCTGGAATGGGGAAATGGTGAAAGATATAGCAGTAGCGCGGGCTCAGGAAATCGCTACAGCTAACTAATAGTAGCGCGTTCCGAAAATGCGATGCTGATATAGTCAATAGTAGTAGCGCGGGTACAGACAGCGCTACTACTAACAGTTAGCTGTAGCGCCTTATTGGTAGCGCGGGTGCCCGCGCTGCTGATAGTCTCAAAACCCGTGCTACTACTAGGGTTTTCCCTAGTAGTGGTTGTTTGATTATTAAATACCAATAGGAGCCGGTCATTGAACTAGTGATGTAGCAACATTCAGGCAAGCATTGTTCTATGCATTTTCATCGTGGTAGGTAGTTTTGAGCAAAGCTTGGAACGTCATACAATATTGCATTACTAGATTTATGGGTATTAGTTTTTTGATAACTGTTCTTTGTAAATGAAGCTTTCACGTATTTTCACTCAATGGCCAAGCAGTGAACTACTAAACTCTGTTCTATAGAATCATACTGGTTATCTTCAGTCATTTTTAATTACTATCACAGAGATTTCACATATCTTGCTTGACCGAACAACAGTGGTTGTGAAGTATGTCGAGCAGATGGCCATGGTGGGGAGGCGGGTGTTGAGCTGTTGATGGAGGCACTACCCAACCCCTATGTTTTATGCATGTTTCTTTGTGAAAATCTTGATTGGTCATGATGTTCAAGTCGAATGACATCTTGATTAGGTAGATTGCTTTACTTTTGAACCACCTGAACTATCTGTAATGGATCATCTAGATATTAGCGCATGCTACCTATGGGTTCGTATGTGTTTATCATCATGATTAATATCCTTTCTTCCACTGTCACTTCTCTTACACTCATGTGCATTGCTGCGGATATTTACACAGTTGAAACGGCATCTTGTTCACCGGAAGGGGTGTGGCGTACCGCAAAACAGAGGAAATGGACTTCTCTTCGACCTCCTACGATCGAAACGGGGTCCTGTTGATCGGGAGGGGTGTGGCGTACCACAAAACGGAGGAAACGGACTTCTCTTCGACCTCCTAAGGTCGAAATGGGGGTCCTGTTCATCGGGAGGGGTATGGCGTACCGCAAAACGGGACTCCATGGGCTACTATTCATCCACCGTCTACTGCCTTGCTCCTGCCTCCATGGGCTACTGTTCATCCACTATCGACCTCCTCCAGCCTCCACCTGTGACTATTCATCCACGGCGTCTCCCTCCTGCCTCCACCAGCTACTGTTCATCCACGGGCTCCTATTCATCTAGCCTCCACCGATTACTGTTCAACCACCCCTCCACCGGCTACTGTTCAACCAGCCCTCCATGGAGTCCCGTTCATCCACCCCCAACCGGCTCGATCAGGGTCCTGTTCATCCAGCGGTAACGGCCTCTACCCCCACAATGTCCTGTTCATCCAACTCCCACCGGGAACTGTTCATCAAGAGGCAGCAAGTCGATCGGCTTCAGTTAGCAGCAGTAGGGAAGGAATTGCTCGATCGGGTTCAGTTAACAGCCAGGGATCGATCGATAGGTCGGGTTCAGTAACGCATAACCAGTGCAATCGCTCGGGTTCAGTAGGCGATCGCCTCACTCGGGTTCAGTTAGAGACCAACGCCTAGCACCCATGCGCGTACGTGTACGAGAGAAACGCGCAAACCTCCGTGTATTGCTCGACCCCGACCACCCACCATAACCTGGAACTCCTCGAAATTTTCCTCGCCCTCACTTCTACCATGATTTTTCCGTCATGGACGGCCCAAAGAATGTCATGCAGGTGCGTCCCAGGCCCGCCCAGGATGAAAAGCCCATTTTCTATCATGATTTTTTTGTCATAGAAGTAGGAGCCCACCACATCTATGATGATACCGGGTTTGGTCATAATTATCGTCATAGAAGTGTCAGAAGTATGACAGGAAAAAATTTCGTTCGGCCCAAAATGCCACGGATGTGTCTTTTTTTGTAGTGAATCCATGGACTCACATTAGTCACAAAGAACTCATATACTTATTGCAAAAGTTTATTAGCCCTCGAAGCAAAGTACTACTATGCATGCCCCTAGGGGGATAGATTGGTAGGAAAAGACCATCGCTCGTCCCCGACCGCCACATATAAGGAAGACAATCAATAATAAATCATGCTCCAACTTCATAGCATAACGAGAGACTATACGTGCATGCTTCGGGAATCACAAACCTTAACACCAATATTCCTACTAACCATAACCGTTTACTAGTACTTCCCACATATTATCATCTCTATATCGCAAAACTATTGCAATGAATCAAACATCATATTCAGTGATCCATAAGTTTTATGTAGGATTTCGTGACTAACCATGCAATTGACCAATTCCTGTTGACTCTCTAAATAGTTATAAGTGAAGCATGTGAGTTTAATTCTTTCGATAAAATACCATGCTCTAACAAATATAAGTGAATCAAAAGAGCATTCTGCAAACAACGGTTTTCTATGTGAAGAGAAACAGGCAATCCAAACTTCAAATGATATAAGTGAAGCACATGAAGCATTCTGTAAAGCCATACTCAAAAGATATAAGTGAAGTGCAATGAGCATTCTAAAAATCAACCATGGACTATCTCATACCAACATGGTGCATAAAAGAAAAATGAAAAATAAACACAAAAGACGCTCCAAGATTTACACATATCACGTGAACAAAACGAAGACGAAAACATACAAATACTTGTTGAAGAAAGATGGGATGCCTTCCGGGGCATCCGCAACCTTAGACGCTTGAGTCTCCTTGAATATTTACTTGGGGTGCCTTGGGCATCCCAAAGCTTGAGCTCTTACCTCTCCTCCTTCTCCGCATATCGAGACCTCCTCGATCTTTGATCACTTCATCCACACAAAACTCAATAGAAAGCTCGGTAAGATCCGTTAGTATAATAAAGCAAATCACTACTCTAAGTACTATTGCAAACCAATTCATATTTTGTTTTTGCATTGTAGCTACTGTAATATAACTTTTCCATGGCTTATACCACCGATAGAATCGATAGTTTCATCAAAACAAGAAAAACAATGCATCAAAAACAGAATCTGTCTTAAACATGACAGTACGTAGCAATCTGAACATCTACCATACTTTTGGTACTCCAAAAATTCTGAAAAATAGGACGAAATAAAAAAATTGTATATCAATAGTGTGCAAGAAGTTCCAGAACCTTTTGATGTTCCGGTAAAAAATGAAAATTCATGCGCTACAGCCAAAGTTTCTGTTTCTGCACCGCACATACCAACAAGCAATCTAATCATCCTAAAGGCAAACCTTGGCACAATAATTTTACAATACAAAGGATTTGTACAAGGGGATAATTATTTTTGTTGAAAAGTTTCTGTAATTGAGATTCACAAAGTTTCCATGAGCCTGGACAAGTTTAAGGAGCTCCCCCACTTCAACAATGCTCGTCTCTCTCACTTTCACTTTCCTTTTTGTGAAGTTTTAAGTTCTCCTTTATTTATTTTGTTTTTATACTTTACAAAAGCACTCAACAGAAATAAATGACTTCAAAACTTCTGGGTTGTCTCCCTGGCAGCGCTTTCTTTAAAGTCATTGAGCTAGGCATAAAGTGCTCAAATAATGAATCCACCTGGATCCCAAGGTATATCAAAGCCAATTTTAATTAACAATGATTTAGCATTTAGTAGTGAGCACAAAGCAACATATCTCTACTACTATT
The DNA here is from genome assembly GCF_002162155.2 of Triticum dicoccoides. Taxonomy (NCBI): domain Eukaryota; kingdom Viridiplantae; phylum Streptophyta; class Magnoliopsida; order Poales; family Poaceae; genus Triticum; species Triticum dicoccoides. Next base: position 76,466,064 of record NC_041383.1, read on the forward strand.
AAACAATCAAACAAGAACTTTCTTAGATGCACCCCTCAATTAGTTCCACAACGCCGCATGAACCAATCAGCACCACACGGTTAGGCCCATAATTTTTAATCTAACATTCATCATTAATCTAATGCATTTATCGTGTGCACTTAGCAATTTCCCATAAGTGACCGTACTCCACCACGAAGGAAATTTCACATATCGCATCTGCAAATGCATCCCCACAATCACGCGAGGCACACAAAAAACCGAAATCACCCACCCTCAGATAATCACGTAACCATCTCTTATAATCACGCACCCTGAGATAAAATTCCAAAAGTAAATCACTATCCCCGCAGTACCTCCCTACCGCCGCCCTGCCACCCAGGGTGCAGGAGCCACTGCGCCCCCAACCTCGTGCCGCCCCCTCCCTGTCGCCGCCATGCCACCCAGGGTGCAGGAGCTGCCGCGCCCCCGACCTCGTGCTGCCCCCTCCTTGCCGCCGCCTGATACGTCTCCAACGTATCTATAATTTTTTATTGTTCCATGCTATTATATTACCCGTTTTGGATGTTTATGGGCTTTACTTTACACTTTTATATCATTTTTGGGACTAACCTACTAACCGGAGACCCAGCCCGAATTGCTGTTTTTTTTCCTATTTCAGTGTTTTGAAGAAAAGAAATATCAAACGGAGTCCAAATGGAGTGAAACCTTCGGGAGCGATCTTTTTGGAACAAACGTGATCCGGAGGACTTGGAGTTGAAGTCAAGAAACAAGCAAGGGGGCCACGAGGGTGCCCAGCGCCCCCCTACAGGTGGGTGCGCCCCCCACCCTCGTGGGCCCCTCGAGTGTCCACCGGCCTACTTCTTCCTCCTACATATACCCATGTACCCTGAAAACATCATAAGCGACCACGAAAAACTATTTCCACCGCCGTAACCTTCTGTATCTGCGAGATCCCATCTTGGAGCCTTCGTCGATGCTTCGCCGGAGGGGGAATCGATCATGGAGGGCCTCTACATCATCTCCAAGGCCTCTCCGATGAGTTGTGAGTAGTATACCACAGACCTTCAGGTCCATAGTTATTAGCTAGATGGCTTCTTCTCTCTCTTTGATTCTCAATACAAAGTTCTCCTTCCTCTTCTTGGAGATCTATTCGATGTAACTCTTTTTGCGGTGTGTTTGTCAAGATCCGATGAATTGTGGGTTTATGATCAAGTTTGTCTATGAGAAATATTTGAATCACCTGTGAATTCTTTTATGTGTGATTAAGTTAACTTTGCAAGTCTCTTTCAATTATCGGTTTAGTTTGGCCTACTAGATTGATCTTTCTTGCAATGGGAGAAGTGCTTAGTTTTGGGTTCAATCTTGCGGTGTCCTTTCCCAGTGACAGCAGGGGCAGCAAGGCACGTATTGTATTGTTGCCATCGAGGATAAAAAGATGGGGTTTATATCACATTGCATGAGTTTATCCCTCTACATCATGTCATCTTTCTTAATGCGTCACTCTGTTCTTCATGAACTTAATACTCTAGATGCATGCTGGATAGCGGTCGATGTGTGGAGTAATAGTAGTAGATGCAGGCAGGAGTCGGTCTACTTGTCACGGACGTGATGCCTATATACATGATCAAGCCTAAATAATCTCATAACTATGCGCTTTTCTATCAATTGCTCGACAGTAATTTGTTCACCCACTGTAATAATTATGTTATCTTGAGAGAAGCCACTAGTGAAACCTATGGCCCCCGGGTCTATCTCTTATCATATAAGCTTTCAATCTACTTTTATTTGCATCTTTACTTTTCCAATCTATATAATAAAATACCAAAAATATATTTGTCTTATCATATTATCTCTATCAGATCTCACTTTCGCAAGTGGCCTTGAAGGGATTGACAACCCCTTTATTGCGTTGGTTGCGAGTTCTTGTTTGTTTGTGTAGGTGCGTGGGACTTGTGAGGAGCCTCCTAGTGGATTGATACCTTGGTTCTCAAAAACTGAGGGAAATACTTACGCTACTATTGTTGCATCACCCTTTCCTTTTTAAGGAAAACCAACGCAAGCTCAAGACGTAGCACCGCCGTGCCACCCAGGGTGCAGGAGTCGTCGCACCCCCGGCCTGATGCCACCCGCGGCATGCTGCACCACCGCACCACGAAGGAGCAGGAGCCACCATGACCTTGGCATCCTGTCATGCCGTCCACATCATGCCTCACTCCGCCGAGGGAGCAGGACCCACCGCTGCCCTTCACCGCGTCCTCCGCCTCCCTCACTCCGTCGCTGCGAGCTGCCTCACATCCGTCAAATGCTCATTGACATGCAATGTTTTTTTCGTGCCGGGGACCCAGAGTGTGGAGCTCACGTGTATGTTATTTTTCTCAATGTGAACCATGTTGAATTAGATTACTTGAAATCTTGATTTTGGCCATGTACGTGCAGTTCCACTGGTTGTTTATAAACAGAACACTGAGGTGGGTTGTAATTTCTGAATCTGGGGAGGGAATTAGCAAAACTCCAGAGGAAGTAGGAGACTGTGTTTAAGTATATACTGCCATCAACCTGATCGATATGTTCCTCCTTGCATTTTTAGTTGAACATTTTTAAGCAGAAAGAATTATTTGATACAAAATTTTCATTATACAGAAATTATTAGATGATGTTTTAACCTTAGTATTAGGGCATTCCATTGCAGAGAAATAGGCACACATTTTTCTAGAGTACAATATTTATCTTGCAGATGCCTAAATACAATCAATTTACCCCTGTAATTGCATCCAATTTGATGTTCTTGTAGGTTGTATTATTTAGTGGGCACGGGTTTTTAGCACCAATATAATTCCTTAAATGGTGATCTATCTTTCCGTCTTGTGCCCCCCTCCCCAGTTGATAATCAATGTCAAGAACCACCACTGTTTCACTGCATCAAATTATCATTTTGTAGGCCGTATATAGAAGAACTAGAGTTGAAGCTTTCTGAGTATACCAAAAGATGTCACAGGAGGTACCCTCAAAGGTATAAATTCAGCACTGGATCCTACTTCCGTATTCGTACACTTCTATCTAAAATTCCCATGAATATTATGTTAGTTAGTTTGTTCACTGTACACTGCAATATACCATTTGCGAGTTTGTGTTAACAGTGTAGTCTCTGGATCCCAGTATGACTATAATTCGAATAGACACCATGAATTCCTTTACTAAAAGTGAGAATTCGTTCCTCCATTAATCATGAATGCCCTTACTAAAATTGAATGCATATATTTTTGGCTTGGTGGAGGTGTGGAGAGTCTGCATCGATGCACCACACTCGAATTAGGGGTCGACCACACTGAGATGGCCAAAATGGAGGCGTTGATTCGTTAGGTTTGGCTCAGCTTCTTCATTGGGAATTACTTGACTAATCTTGAACTTTTTTTGGCCTAACAAATATCGCAAATGTTCTCCAGTCAACCACCTCACTCGCCTTTGACTCCCTGCAATCGAGACCACAAGACACTTGTATCTCTATCCCCATAAGTTGATCTGCCCACTTATTCCCCCTGATAGATTAACGTACCATCTTGTTAATTCGGTTCTCTATTTTGAGCATATGTGACATGTTCTGCAGGGCATTCAGTTTTGATTTTTATTTGCAAGGATTCAGTTTTTTATTTTAGTTTGTGGGGTTAATTTCCTCCTGTGAAAAACTGATATTCTTGGGGGGGGGGGGGATTAAGCTCTTGGCTTGCAAGGACTCAATTTATGTACTGCTGCTCCTAGAGAGGGCGCATCAAGCATTGGAATGTTGCATGTAGAAACCTTGACAATTTCTTTTGTACTTATTATTTTCTCTGAGATAGGACCCTGAATCTGCATATGTTTATGACATTGTTTTCTTAGATAATGGAAAGTTAAGTATTCTAAAGAAGATGACATATTTGAATATAGATGTGACCTTGATTTGTTTTTAAATTATAACCTCTGATCAGTTGATTGAGTTACAGGGTGCAAGTGGGCATGTTCATGGGCATGACAATAGTTGAAAAAGGAATATTCAGGGGTTGAGCATTAGTTGTGCTGCAATCAAGTTAATGCTCCTCTAGCGTTGGCTTCTAGATACCGCGTGAAGCATGTTCAAGATTAGATAGTAATTTGCATGGTATCTCATATTTTCGTCAGGAAATGCACTATTGTTAACACAACCGCGCCAGTATCAAGGTGATGCACCTGATGTGTCAAATGCTTCTATGTGTCCAGTATGTATCAGAAAAAATTCTACCAAGACGAAGACATTGCCTTTAGGATCACTATGTCCAATGCATATATGTGTAAAATTGAACCGATTGTGATCAGTATAGATTGGTGAACTGTTCCGTGGCACTACAAGGTTATAATTTTCATTGGTACGTGTTAAGATTGATGTTGATTCGTGAATCGGGCGTTATTCTCATGCATGTATGGCATTTGTTCTAAAATCATATACTCCCTCTGATCCATATTAGTTGTTGCTCAAATGGATGTATCAAGCACTGAAATATATGTAGATGCATCTGTTTGAGCGACAAGTAATATGGATCGGAGGGAGTACTATATGATACTTTTCCCATGTTTATTTTTGGAAACATTTGTGGTTCATCATGTAAGAACCATTAACAATCATATTATTATTTAACATTTTTTCATTGTTTTTAATGACAATTCTTGTGCCTTGCGATAGTGTATGGCCCTTTTTCAATTATAACTCTGATAAACTTTACCTTGGCGCTCATTTAGTATGTTCCTATTTTTCCTTTTTGTACCTCTTTTCTGTCTCTACCATGTTCATTTGTACAATGCTTAATGCATCATAAGTCATATGGAGTTTGCATTAGATAACAGAAACATTATGGAATATTTTGTTCCATTTTTACTATACGCACAATAAATATCCCATATGTTCTCTATGGAAAAGTTCACCCCCTTAATTGCCATAGATGTGTGAATTTTTCTAATTATGAATAGGGAAATTCATGTGTACGGTTATTCGTGCGTTGCACGTGCATGCTTACTAGTATCATGAAATGATGAAGTCTAACTCTCTTCCCATGCATTGTCATGTCATACAAGAACAATTCATGCACATCAAGTAAAGGCCAATACATAGCATAAGCAGTTTCTTGCAATTTTATCGTGTTGAAAACATAGAGAGTCGGAGATGTAGTTCCTCTCTCATAATAATTGCAAGTAGGAGCAGCAAGCACGCGCATATTACATTCAACAAAATTATCATGTGCAACAGTAAAAGGCAACCCATCAATGTAATCCTTAATAAGTGCAAACTTCTCCGATATAGTGTAGTTTGGAGAACTCAAAAAGATAATAAGACTATCATGTGTGGGTGCAAGAGTAACAATTTCATTCTTAACATAAGGTATTATAGCAAGTTCATCTCCATAAGCATAATTCTTATTGGCATCTTGGCCACAAGCATAGCAAACATCAAATTCATCAAAAATGATATTTCAAAAGAATCAACGGGATCATAGCAATTATCATAGCATTCATCCTTTAATGAGAGCGAAGGGACATTAAACAATGTATGAGTTGAAGAGTTACTCTCATCAGAAGGTGGGAATGGGTAGCTAATCCACTCTTCCTCCTTTTGTTCTTCGCTCTCCTCCTCGTCTTTTTCATCCAATGAGGTCACAGTTTCATCATTTTCTTCTTCCATAGATTCCTGCAAAATGTTAGTCTCTTCTTGGACAGCGGAGAAGTACTCAATATATTCTTTAACATAAGCATTGGAAGCATAGTTTTATAGCAATATTTAAGTATGGCAAAAAAATTAGATTTGTAAAGAGTAGCATCATACTTTTCAATCAAAGAAGCAATTTCATAAGCACCCTTAAAAGCAACAAATTCTTCAATTTGTTCAACATCATAGTAATTATAAACACCTTTGGCATAAGAAGATATGATTCCATTATCCTTAAATTCACATTGGAAGGGAAGGTGTTTTTTAGGGTCTTCAGAACAACAAGTACTATTAATATGATGCCATAAAAGTTTCCCTTTTTGAGATAAGCGGTGTACCACTAAACAAGCATGCTTATCTAATGTTTTTCCCTCAACTAAGCTAGTTGGATTTTCAGCAGAAGCACAAATGGATCGAAGACAGGGTCGTCCCTGGGAAGGGGCAGGGGGGCGGCCACCCCGGGCCCCCGAGGTCTAGGGACCCCTCCCATGTACGCATGTAGCCCATGGGATAGGCAGCGATGCATCAGGAAAATATAAGGGGGTGTTTGTTTCCAGGGACTTATTGGTTTAGGGACTTAAAAAGTCCCTATAAGTCCCACCTAAACCAAACACAAGGGACTTATTGGGACTTATTGTGGTGATTTGGGACTTATCGAAAAAGACTCTCGGGGAGGAGCTTATTGGGACTTTTCCATCGATCGCTTCCCCGCATCGCACCAGCCCCGCCCCGCAACGCTTCGCTCCTTCCCCGCCCCGCACCTTCCCCGCATCGCCCCTCTGCTCCATTCGTCGCCGTCGCCAGTAGCCAGAACCGCCGCCGCCATGGCTGACGATGAGGAGGACCGGATCCCCTTCTTGTCTCCATTCCACACGCATCATCAGGCATCGCAGGCCTCATCCGCCGGGGGAAATCTCGGGAGGGGAATGGGATTCTTGGATCTCAACCACAACGTCGACGACTTCCCGGAGTTGGGCTCGTACCAGCAACTCCTCTTCGACCAGTCCGCTGGCCATGGTCTTCCTCCTACTGGAGCTGGTCGTGGGAGACCCGTGTCTCAGGGCGGAGGAGGCGGAGGAGGCCGAGCACGGTCTCTCAACTTCGGAGGCCGAGCCGGCTCTCACCTGCGTCCGTTCGTCGCCCCGGGTGCAACTGGCGTTGAGGGAGGCGTGATAGGGCGTGGGAGGACCGTGTCGCAGGTCACCGGACGCGGTGTACATCGAGCCCATGGGTCCTCATCGGCCGGCAGTAGAGGAAAAGCTGCGGGGAAGCAACGTGTGTCGTCAACTGCTGCATCTTCAGAAGATGTCGATGAGAATGAAGGCTTTGAAGATGAATATGAGGATTTTGCTTTTGGAGAGGTAAAATTCGGATTGGTATACATAGTTAGCTTTCTGTCACAGGGTGCAAATTCATCTTCTTTATCTGCTAGCTATTTGTGTGTACAATGGTATACCTTGGTGTAGAATTTGAACCAGCTGAATTGTGTACTTGTTTGAATTGTGTACTTGTTATTTTTTGTTTAGAAAAACATTGCCAAGGCTGATTGGACAGACGATCATATTACTATATTTTGTAACATCGCCTGTGAGGAAGCTAGGGATGGGCACTGTGTGAATGGTACTTGGACAAGTAGAGCCTACAATAACATGAAGAAAACAATTTATGAGCGTGCTGGCCTCCTCCATAGTACCAAGCAATTCAAAAATTGCATAACTAGACTCAAGAGCCACTATACTGCTTGGGTGTGGTTGGGCCAGCAAACTGATTATGTGAACAAGTGTTTTATCAACTTATAAGTCCCTGTAAACAAACAGGCAGGGACTCGGGACTTATAAGTCGATGTAAACAAACAGGCTCTAAATCACACGACAATGTACGTCTATGTCCGTCCTTCTCATTGTTGTCATAGCAATCCACCAAGGATCCCTTAGGTATACGCATGAGGCAGGCCTAGCGGATGGCCGACGGCCCGAAGACCATAGTTTACGTATAGCGAACAAACCCACATCTATATTCCTCCAAAACAAAAAACCCACATCTTGTTTTTTTCCAGCCCACCGATCAACTCAAACTCCAGTTCCCCCAATCACAGGAAGGCCATCGCCGCCGCCGCTGGCAGTGGTGGAGGAGAAATCTGTAGGCCGTAGCCTCTCCTCACCGCCGTGATCTCTTTGCTCTTTGGTAGGCAGGGGCATTGCTTTGCTCTTTTTTATTGAATCTTGTCAGTTTGTATGGATTTTGTGATTTCTTCCCTTTCTTTCTCTAGGCGGAAAAAGTAGTAGTTCCACTGGATCGCTTGGATTCAAAAATTAGGATTACCTCTAACAGATCCAGATGCTCCCTTCCTGTAGAAGTTTTCAATTTAAATCAGTATCAAAGTGGATACAAAGTGATGTTTTTGTATCTGCACATGAATCAAGTAATACAATGAATCATCTGTTTATCAAAGGGCAAATCATCAAACCCCATGTAAATTGGGGCAAATCATCAAACCCCCCATGACATTTGACCCATTGTCCATGTTGTTTCTAGGGCTCAGAAGATGGTTCTTGTGCTTCATGAGAGAGAAAAAAAATTCTCGTTGAGCATGTATGAGGAGGCAGCAGACGTGTTGATAATGGCTAAGGTATGCTTCCTTATATGAATTTTTTTTGTCCTACTGTAATAAGCATGCATGTGCATCTTATAAATAGATATACATTGACGAAATGATGTGAGGTCCGTAATGTGCAAAGATAGATTATGCTTGCAAATTACACATTGAAAATAAATTATTGAATAAGAATGACATTGATAACATCATGAGCGACTTTCCATCTAGAAAGATAGAAGAAAATAATTTAAGGTAACATATAAGGGTGTCAGGACCCCGACTCTATGCCACACCGATCTAGCATGTAACACCTCATATCACTTTGCGGCCTCATGCACGGTATTCCCACGGGTGTCGTCTTACCTTTGCCCGGGACCATTTGCGCCTTTTGGCACACGTATATGATAGTGTCGCTAGCATCCATATGGTAAAGAGCCCGGGCTGACATGGCTAGTTGTAAACCCAAAGTGGCACAGACTTACAGGGACAGGCATCCATGACCCAGCATCGAACGTGTTGGTCATCATCAAGTGAATCCGGGCTGTAGCACTGGGCTAACAGGACTCCGGTAAACCGGGCTGTAGCGGGCTAACAGGACTCCAGTATCCATCGCGTGACATTTCCCCGAAGGGACAGACACAGGAACGAAGAAGGACACATGCCGGCCAGCCTAAGTGTTCCGGAGCAGTAGCAAGCTACCAAGGCTCAGTGGAAACACTAGGAGACATTTCCCGGTAAGAGAGGCTACTAAGAATAAACAACTAGATAGTCAGATCCCACACATACCAAGCATTTCAATCATACACACAATATGCTCGATATGTGCAAATACAACAAGGCATCACAACATGACTCTACGACACCAGTACTTTATTTAAGGCTCAGAGAGCCATACATATCATACACACAAGTACGGGTCACACGACCCAGCATTCAAGTCATACAGACATACAAGCCAACAGCGGAAGTAACTTGTCTGAGCACAGACAACTAGTAAGATAAAAGAGGCTTGAGAAAGCCTGGCTATACTACGTGGTCCTTCACAAGCTCAGGGTCACCACCTGGGCCTCGGTCTACTCATCGATGTCAACGTCTACGAAGAACCCATCAGAAGGGGTTGCAGCGTCTTTTGAAAAATGTAAATTAAAGCAACATGAGTACAAAGGTACTCAGCAAGACTTACATCAGATCCTACATACATGCACATTATCAAGAAGGGTTGGTGGGGTTATTGCAGCAAGCCAGCTTTGATTATTGGCTAAGCTATCCTACGATACACCCACTTGAAATGGTTTTGCGCACACGAGTCCACTACTCACCATTCCAATACACCACCGAGGATCCACCTCCGTCATCTTACGGAAGAACCATCCTCGGCACTCACGCTTATCTTGAGATTTTTAGTAGTATCCATTCACTTGTCTATGAACTGTATAGGCAACCAAGTAGTCCTTTACCGCGGACGCGGCTATTCGAATAGATAATGTTAACCCTGCAGGGGTGTACTTCTTCATACATGCTCTCACCACTTACCGCCGTTTACACGACATGTACTCGGCAACCTTCAAGCGGAAGCCCAACGTGGGTGTCGGCCACGACCTACCTAGACACCTAAGTCTCTAGTCCAGGTTTATCGCCTATCCAGGTTCCATCTGTAGGGAGTCCGGCCGAGGTTTCCCATACGGCCCCGAACGATGTGTACAGGGTTCCGTGACACCTAATGGGTGCCCGGTATTCCCGGCCACGTACCTACCGCATCACAGCCCACCCCTACGGTCAGCGCTGTCCATGGCCTCCAGTAGGCTACAAACACCAGAAACTACTTGCAACTCCTGGACAGAGGACTAGGGTGAATAAGAAGCCGAGAGGGTCCATCAGTTTCGGGCCCAATGCATGGTAGTAGCTGATTCTTAAATCACACATACAGATCTCAGTGCTTAAGGACGGCTTCAATGAAACAACCCACCATGTACTCCTACATGACCTTTCATCGATACCTTTACCAAATCGTGTTCACCACATCACTCTCATTACCGGCATGATCATTTCACTCTAGCCCATCACCCAGATGAACCAGACCTGACATGACTCTAAGCATAGCAGGCATAGCAAGGTAGGAACAACACATACATATGGCTCAAACAACTCCTACACGTGCTAGTGGGTTTCATCTAGTTACTGTGGCAATGACAGGTCATGCAGAGGAAATGGGTTCAACTACCGTAGCACACAGCAGTTTGAAACGCGTTGTCTTAATGCAGTAAAAGAGAGCAGGAGCGGGAACATGGGATTGTATCGATATGATCAAATGGTTGGTTGCTTGCCTGATGGGTCGATGCACTAATATTGTTCTTCGTTAGGGGAACCACGATACTCCTCAGGGGCAGGACCTGCCGCAAAGAGCACCGATACACAACATCACCAAACAATATGCAACAATATGATGCATGCATGAAAACATGGCAATATGGGTGTGTTGGGCTAATGCAACTAAAACCAGATGGGTTTGAACCATTTTGAACCAAAGATTCAATTTCCAAACTCATATATGGTCATTTAAGGTGCTTTAACTTGTTCTGCAATAAACAGTAGGTTAGCTTGTTTAAACATGCATGAAACCAGTACAGATGGATAGATTGGATTTTTCTGATCATTTTTCATATATAAAACTTTGCATTTGGAGCTATGGTTGATTTATTATGATTTTTCGAAGTTTGGGGGATTTTCTGAAATTTATAAATCATTTTAGATTTATTTTAATTCCAGAAAAGGATTACTGTGTCAGCATGATGTCATGCTGACCTCAGCAAGTCAACAGACTGGTCCAGGTCAAACTGACCAGTGGGTCCAAGGTGTCAGTGCAATTAGTTTAGCTAAAAATTAATTAAAACTAAACCGGATTAGTTAACAGGGCTGGGCCCCACCTGTCATTGACTCAACAGAGTCAACCAGGGCCCACCCGTGGTCAAAGTCAAGTCGGCTGCACCGGCGTTTAGCCGCCGGCGAGCCCGACGCGGCGGTGGAAGTGATTTTGGCCGTTCCGGCCACCAAATGGGTCGCGGAATGCATCTAAGTGGAGCTGGGGACAAACCGCAGCTCTTGGTGGAGTTAGTTGGGGTCGGGGTGGCCAGAATCGGCGACGGCGACGACCTAGGCGGCCGCCGGAGTTCGGGTGGAGGCGAACTCGGGGCTAGGGTGTGCGGTGAGGTGCGGGGAGTGTATGGTTAGACCCTACGTGACGTGGTGAGTGCGATGGACACTGAGAGGTGACCGGAGGATGGCCGGGAGCACGTCGGCGACGATCTCCGTGGCGGTGCGTGCGGGTGATCTTCGTGCGGTTGCTACACAACTCGGGGGCGAGAGACGAAGGGAAGGGGAGGTAGCTAGGCTCACAGGGCACTCGCGGAGGCAACCGGCGGGGTCGGGGACGGACTGATGCGGCGACGGCGTTGAAGGGGATCTTCGGCGACGGCGGACTCGGGCGAAGTCGGGGCGGTGGACTCGGGCCACACGAGCACGCGGGGCTCGGCTAGCTCGACGAAGAGGATGGCGGCGGAGCTCCTAGACACGGCGAGACGGAGCACGGACGGCGGGGAGCGCGGCTATGGTGATGGGGCGGCGGCGGTGGCGTCGGCCATGGCTGGGGAGCGCGAGGGAGAGGAGCTGGGGAGGAGAGGAGATGTCCGAGGGGTTTGGGGGAGAGAGGGGGATCGATCCCCGTCATCAGCTGGACGAGGGGAGCGGCGAGGCGGCGGGCAGCTGCGTGGCACCCATGCGGTGCTCGCCGCCGAGCACCTGCCTGCCTGCCTGGCCGAGCCAAGCAGCTCGCTGGCGCGGCAGCTGGGCTGGGCCGGCAGGTGGGCCGGTTAGTAGGCGCCAGGTAAGTTTTTCCTATTTTCTTGTTTTTTATTTATTCTGTAGGTTTGTTGAATTTCTAAAAATACCTAGGCAACTCCAAAATTTACCAAACTGCACCTGGTCCTTAGTTGGAATATTTCCAGCAAGGAACATTTTAGTTTGGGAATATTTGAGCATTTGAAATATTTTATAAATTTTAAATGCCCAATTCAAATATTTATGACTTAATACAAAGACCTTAGGATGACCTAGAAAATTGTGCATCACTTTTGGCAGAGGTTCTGAACCAAGACAAAAATGATGGACATTTTGGAAGGGCATTTCAGGTTCATTGAAAATATTTTTAGTAAACCCTAGTTGGATTCAGAGGGGGCTGGGGGTTCTGTCATCCCCATTTCAAGTTTCTGTTGAGAAAAATAGACATGATGCAACACTCTAATGCATGAACTAGCTAGGGTGTGACAACTCACCCCCACTCAAAAGAATCTCGTCCCGAGATTTAGGTTCCTCCGGAAAGAAGGCAGGGTACTCAAGTCGAAGACGATCCTCCCTTTCCCATGTTGCTTCCTTCTCAGAATGGTGCGACCATTGAACCTTGAGAAACTTGATATTATGACGTCGAGTGGTACGCTCGGCTTGATCAAGGATACGAACGGGGTACTCTCGATACGTGAGGTTATCTTGAAGATCAAGCGTTTCGTGGTCCACTCCACGGATAGGATCCGAGAAGCAACGCCTGAGTTGAGAAACGTGGAAGACGTCGTGGACTTTGGAGAGATGCGGAGGTAGTTCCAATTGGTAGGCAACTTCTCCTCGTTTAGCGAGAATGCGAAAGGGTCCAATGTAACGAGGAGCCAATTTGCCTTTGATAACGAAACGATGGGTTCCCTTCAGAGGAGTAACCCGAAGGTAAGCCTTCTCGTCAACCTCAAAAGTCATAGCCTTATGTTTTCGGTCGTATTGACTCTTTTGGCGAGATTGGGCTGTTTTCAACTTTTCACGAACAATGCGAACTTGCTCTTCTGCTTCCTGGATCATGTCCGGGCCAAAGAATTGTCTTTCCCCGGTTTCTGACCAGTTAAGAGGCGTTCGACACCTTCGTCCATAGAGAGCTTCAAAAGGGGCTTTACCCAAGCTAGATTGATAGCTGTTGTTATAAGCAAATTCGGCAAATGGAAGGCATTTCTCCCAATCCATTCCGAATGAGATAACAGAAGCTCGAAGCATGTCTTCTAGAATCTGGTTGACGCGTTCTACTTGACCACTTGATTGAGGGTGAAAAGCAGTGCTAAAGGAAAGGCGGGTTCCCATAGCATTCTAGAAACTTTCCCAAAATCGAGAGGTAAAGAGACTTCCTCGATCCGAGTTAATTTCCAGTGGAACACCATGGAGAGACACTATTCGGGAGATGTATAAGTCTGCTAATTGACTAGCGGTTATACTCTCGCGAACAGGTAAGAAATGGGCTACTTTGGAAAGACGGTCGACAACGACGAAGATAGCATTATTCCCTCTCTTGGTCCTGGGAAAACCGGTAATGAAATCCATACCAATTTTGTCCCATTTCCATTCAGGAATAGCTAAGGGTTGAAGGGTGCCAGCAGGCTGTTGATGCTCCGCTTTTACACGACGACAGACGTCGCAACTAGCAATATACTGAGCAATTTCTCTCTTCATCCTAGTCCACCAGAACCTCTGGCGTAGGTCCTGATACATCTTGGTACTACCGGGATGAATGGTGAGAGGAGATTCATGAGCTTCCTTTAGGATCAATCGCCTCAGGTTTCGCACTTTGGGAACCACTAGACGGTTCCCGAAGTATACGACTCCTTGATCATCAATGGAGAAACAATTCGCAACTCCTTTCTTGATGTTTCTTTTGATGCGGGAAATCCCCGGATCTACCTTCTGTGCTTTGATGATCTGATCCGTAAGGGTAGGTTTCGCCACCAAGGTGGAAAGGAATCCTTGAGGAACAATGTGGGGGTTAAGCTTTCGAAATTCCTCATGGAGAAGCGATTGACTTTGTTGTAACATCAGATTGTTACAATAAGATTTACGACTTAGTGCATCATCCATGACGTTGGCTTTTCCTGGGGTGTAAGTTATCCCTAAGCCGAAATCAGTAATCAACTCAACCCAACGTCTTTGCCTGAGATTCAAATCCGGTTGGGTGAAGATGTACTTCAGACTTTGGTGATCGGTGAAGATTTCGCAACGATTACCGAGGAGGTAATGTCGCCAGGTTTGAAGTGCATAGACTACGGCTGCAAGCTCTAGATCATGAGTAGGATAATTCTCCTCATGTGGGTGTAATTGTCGTGAAGCATAAGCAATTATGTGTCAATCTTGCATGAGAATGCAACCTAGTCCTTGTCGCGAGGCGTCGCAATAGATAACAAAGTCCTTAGAAAAATCTGGTGGTACCAATACGGGAGCAGATGTTAGGCGTCTTTTCAGTTCCTGAAAGCTGTGCTCACATTGTGGAGGAGTTCAGTTAGAGGTTTGGCAACTTTGGAGAAGTTCTCGACAAAGCGGCGACAATAGCTCGCTAAGCCAAGGAAACTCCGAACTTGCTTGACCGATTCAGGTGGAGTCCAATTAAGGACGGCTTGAACTCGCTCGGGGTTAACAGCAATACCTTTACCAGAAATTACATGTCCTAGATAGGTCACTTCTGGCAACCAAAATTCACATTTAGAGAACTTGGCATAAAGGCGATGCTCTCGAAGTTTCATCAACACTAGCCTTAGATGTTCGGCATGTTCTTCCTCGTTCTTGGAGTAGATGAGTATATCATCGAGGTAGACCACGACGAATTTATCCAAATACTCCATGAAGATTGAGTTCATTAACCGAGAAAAGGTGGCTGGGGCGTTGGTTAAACCGAAGGACATGACGGTGTACTCGTATTGGCCATAACGAGTAACAAAGGCCGTTTTAGGAATGTCCCCATTCCGGATTTTGATTTGATGGTAGCCCAATCTCAAATCCATTTTAGAGAAGACTGAGGATCCAGCGAGCTGATCATACAGGTCGTTGATCCTGGGGAGCGGATACTTGTTCTTGATTGTGACCAGGTTGACTGGTCGATAATCTACAACCATTCGGTCCGTACCATCCTTCTTTTTGATGAAGAGGACGGGGCAAGCCCATGGAGACGAACTAGGTCGGATGAAACCCTTTTTCAAGGACTCATCGAGTTGTTTCTTAAGCTCGGCTAGTTCTAGTGGTGCCATCTTATAGGGTCTTCTAGCAATCGGGACAGTTCCTGGAATGAGATCTATCACGAACTCAACATCTCTGTCAGGTGGAACACCTGGCAATTCCTCTGGGAAGACATCTGGAAAGTCACGGACTATCGGGACGTCTTCGAGGTCTGGCAGGGAACTGGCGTTAAGAGAATATAGCTGTCGCTTAGCTACTCGGGTCAAGACATTGACTATCTTTCCCGAAGGATGTGTGAGTTGAACAGTCCTAGAGAAACAATCAATTTTGGCATGATGGGCTGACATCCAGTCCATTCCCAAAATGATATTAATATCCGAAGATTTGAGAGCTATCAAAGATGCGAGAAAAACAAGTCTGTCGACTTGAATTTCATTTCCATGGCTTACTCTAGAGGTTTGCCATCTAGAACCAGGAGTAGAAATTTCCATAGTGGGCGGCATGTCACAGAATGCGGTGTTATGCAAACGAGCATAATTTTCGGATATGAAAGAATGAGATGCTCCAGTATCAAAAAGAACAGATGCCGGATGGCAATTAACAAGGAGCATACCAAGAACGACGTTGGGATCCTCTTGAGCTTCTTCAACAGAGATACAGTTGACATGGCCACGTGCAGCGGTGGCCGGCTTGGCGTAAAACACTTTCCCTGTCGGCTTGCCATGGCCAACAGCTTTTCCAGATTGGTTGGGGTTGGTCTGGGGACACTCGCGCAGATAGTGGCCCGGTTCCCCACATTTAAAGCAAGTCACAGAGCTGGTACGTGGAGGAGCATTGCTGGTTGGACCACCATAGGGCTTGGCTGGTGTAAACTGTTGGGCGGGGCGAGGCGCCTGAAAAGATGGCCTCGGTGTGAACCTGGGTGGCAGGGCAGTGTTAGGCACCCACACGCGGTGCTTCTGAGGACCAGCACCGGATGAGGAACCCATGTCACGGTCATGCTTGCGTGTTGCTTCATAATCAGTCTGGCCAGACTTAGCACTGATGGCTTTGTTAACAAGCTTCTGAAAAGATGTGCACTCATGCAGACGGAGGTCGCGGCGAAGCTCAGGGCTAAGTCCCTTGCGGAACCTTGCTTGCTTCTTTGCATTAGTAGAGACTTCCTCAGTTGCATATCATGCAAGGTTACCGAACTCCCTGCTGTAAGCATCCACAGAAAGTCGACCTTGAGTGAAACTGTAGAACTCCTCACGTTTACGGTCCATGAGACCCTCCGGAATGTGATGTTCACGGAAAGCCTCGCTGAATTCAGCCCAAGTAGTGACATGGCCCGCTAGGCGCATAGCTCCATAGTTCTCCCACCATAGACTGGCGGGGCCTTCAAGATGATATGCAGCAAAGGTGACCTTATCAGCCTCAGCTACTAGCGCAGAACGCAGTTTGTGAGTAATACTGCGAAGCCAGTCATCGGCGTCGAGAGGCTCGACGGAGTGGTGGAAAGTGGGTGGATGTAACTTGATGAAATCACTGAGTGACACCAAGTTATTTCTCTGATGGTGTGTCGTGTTTTGCTCGATGCGCTCCAACAAACGGTTAGTCTCCCGCTTGTTTCTCTCGGCTTCTAGCATAACTTCGGCCAGAGAGGGTGGTTGAGGCAGGTTTGTTCCCCCAACTCTGCTGCCTTCGGCCTGCTCTGGGGGAGCAGGGTTGGTGCGGGTGTTAACCATCCTAGGAAAACAAAGCAATGGTTTAGTCCAGGATGGTAGGATTCTGACATAGAAATGTAGAATGTAATGGATAACTTGGAATGTAAGATGAGCATCCGTATGACATGGTAGATACAGAAACTGCTTCTTTTATTCCATCGTCATACACACCATACAAGGTTTAGTACAGAACCAAACAAAGTACTGCTACGGTGAAATTAGGATTACATCTCATCGGAGGCATTCCGAGCTCCTATACATTATTTTTCTACACCTCCGGAAGGCGGTACAAAATAAGGCATATCCCACGAGTCACGCAGGACGGTGGACGATACAGCTAGTATGATACTAGTGATACTACTACTAACTCAGACAGCTCCGTAGTAGTCTTCATAGAAGTCACCTCCATAGCCTGGAAGCTCAACGTGATCATCCGGAAACAGTCGGTCGCGTGGAGCTTGTGGACCATAGGGGCTAGGATGAGGTCTTGGACCAATAAACGGTGGCCTACGGGGACCACGAGGTGGGGTGATGCCTCCTACATCACGCCAATCCATCACGTCTGGCAGAGCAGATCTCACAGGATAGAGATCTCGCATATCCATATATCCAGCTTGCACAGCCGGTGCAAACCGAGTCAAAGTGGCCCAATGATCAGCACGGGTATTGAAAAGCTCTAGCCTCAAGGCCCGATTTTCACGGTCCTTGTCTTCAAGCAACTGTGCAGTGGTGCGGGTCCGTGAATCCTCCTGAGTGGAGTCAGCCTAGATAGCCTGGAGATACCCTTGTGCTCCCGGAAGTGATGCTGGCATATACCGGAAGTCAGAGTCCCGAAATAGGCCAGTCCTGACTCGCATGATGGTCATCATAGAGTAGGCAGCATCCTGCACAGCCATCTCAATAGTAACCCCGAGTCCATAGGAGCAGTGGAGGGGCTCGGTAGATCCAGGATAAGATGGAAATATCCTGACAGTGCAAAGATATTGACTTTGATTAAAGTCTCGGAATTGCTCTTCGACCGTGTACTCAGGATACCAACGATATCCAGCCTCAGTCATTACCCTAACCAACATAGCAGTATGGCCGGGTACATCTAGACATCGAGTCAAACGAACCACTTGATTCTGAGGACGGGTCTCCATCTGGAACATGATAAACACAAGACATTAAGATTTCTAGCAGAAATTGGACAGCATAACGGCTGTAAATGCTCAAAAGGATTTTGAGGCATTTGACAAAGAATTGCATAGACACTCAACAACATCATATCAAGGTTCTGGGTCCATCTTAGCAACATAATGGGGTAGTAGAGCTGAACTAGGCTTGTATCCATCAAACCTATAAGGTACTACTGATTAGTAACACGTGAACCTGATAGAGAGGAGGGATCCTAGTCCTTAACCCCCGGTAGAAGGATAGACTGACTCAGATCAGAATGTTATGAGATAAAGGAGTAAAAAGAGCCTTACGTTCCATCCCACAAACAATTCCCCTATATATAACTAAAGAATTTCTAGACTCAACATCGACCAGTTTGGCTTGGAGAACCTACAGGCAGTCCGGCTCTGATGCCAACGCTGTCAGGACCCCGACTCGATGCCACACCGATCTAGCATGTAACACCTCATATCACTTTGCGGCCTCACGCATGGTATTCCCACGAGTGTCGTCTTACCTTTGCCCGGGACCGTTTGCGCCTTTTGGCACACGTATATGATAGTGTCGCTAGCATCCATATGGTAAAGAGCCCGGGCTGACATGGCTAGTTGAAAACCCAAAGTGGCACAGACTTACAGGGACAGGCATCCATGACCCAGCATCGAACGTGTCGGTCATCAGCAAGTGAATCCGGGCTGTAGCACTGGGCTAACAGGACTCCGGTAAACCGGGCTGTAGCGGGCTAACAGGACTCCGGTATCCATCGCGTGACATTTCCCCGAAGGGACAGACACAGGAACGAAGAAGGACACATGCCGGCCAGCCTAAGTGTTCCGGAGCAGTAGCAAGCTACCAAGGCTTAGTGGAAACACTAGGAGACATTTCCCGGTAAGAGAGGCTACTAAGAATAAACAACTAAATAGTCAGATCCCACACATACCAAGCATTTCAATCATACACACAATATGCTCGATATGTGCAAATACAACAAGGCATCACAACATGACTCTACGACACCAGTACTTTATTTAAGGCACAGAGAGCCATACATATCATACACACAAGTACGGGTCACACGACCCAGCATTCAAGTCATACAGACATACAAGCCAACAGCGGAAGTAACTTGTCTGAGTACAGACAACTAGTAAGATAAAAGAGGCTTGAGAAAGCCTGGCTATACTACGTGGTCCTTCACAAGCTCAGGATCACCACCTGGGCCTCGGTCTACTCATCGATGTCAACGTCTATGAAGAACCCATCAGAAGGGGTTGCAGCGTCTTCTGAAAAATGTAAATTAAAGCAACATGAGTACAAAGGTACTCAGCAAGACTTACATCAGATCCTACATACATGCACATTATCAAGAAGGGTTGGTGGGGTTATTGCAGCAAGCCAGCTTTGATTATTGGCTAAGCTATCCTACGATACACCAACTTGAAATGGTTTTCCGCACACGAGTCCACTACTCACCATTCCAATACACCACCGAGGATCCACCTCCGTCATCCTACGGAAGAACCATCCTCGGCACTCACGCTTATCTTGAGATTTTTAGTAGTATCCATTCACTTGTCTATGAACTGTATAGGCAACCAAGTAGTCCTTTACCGCGGACGCGGCTATTCGAATAGATAATGTTAACCCTGCAGGGGTGTACTTCTTCATACATGCTCTCACCACTTACCGCCGTTTACACGACATGTACTCGGCAACCTTCAAGCGGAAGCCCAACGTGGGTGTCGGCCACGACCTACCTAGACACCTAAGTCTCTAGTCCAGGTTTATCGCCTATCCAGGTTCCATCTGTAGGGAGTCCGGCCGAGGTTTCCCATACGGCCCCGAACGATGTGTACAGGGTTCCGTGACACCTAATGGGTGCCCGGTATTCCCGGCCACGTACCTACCGCATCACAGCCCACCCCTACGGTTAGCGCTGTCCACGGCCTCCAGTAGGCTACAAACACCAGAAACTACTTGCAACTCCTGGACAGAGGACTAGGGTGAATAAGAAGCCGAGAGGGTCCATCGGTTTCGGGCCCAATGCATGGTAGTAGCTGATTCTTAAATCACACATACAGATCTCAGTGCTTAAGGACGGCTTCAATGAAACAACCCACCATGTACTCCTACATGGCCTTTCATCGATACCTTTACCAAATCGTGTTCACCACATCACTCTCATTACCGGCATGATCATTTCACTCTAGCCCATCACCCAGATGAACCAGACCTGACACGACTCTAAGCATAGCAGGCATAGCAAGGTAGGAACAACACATACATATGGCTCAAACAACTCCTACACATGCTAGTGGGTTTCATCTAGTTACTGTGGCAATGATAGGTCATGCAGAGGAAATGGGTTCAACTACCGTAGCACATAGCAGTTTGAAACGCGTTGTCTTAATGCAGTAAAAGAGAGTAGGAGTGAGAACATGGGATTGTATCGATATGATCAAATGGTTGGTTGCTTGCCTGATGGGTCGATGCACTAATATTGTTCTTTGTTAGGGGAACCACGATACTCCTCAGGGGCAGGACCTGCCGCAAAGAGCACCGATACACAACATCACCAAACAATATGCAACAATATGATGCATGCATGAAAACATGGCAATATGGGTGTGTTGGGCTAATGCAACTAAAACCAGATGGGTTTGAACCATTTTGAACCAAAGATTCAATTTCCAAACTCATATATGGTCATTTAAGGTGCTTTAACTTGTTCTGCAATAAACAGTAGGTTAGCTTGTTTAAACATGCATGAAACCAGTACAGATGGATATATTGGATTTTTCTGATCATTTTTCATATATAAAACTTTGCATTTGGAGCTATGGTTGATTTATTATGATTTTTTGAAGTTTGGGGGATTTTCTGAAATTTATAAATCATTTTAGATTTATTTTAATTCCAGAAAAGGATTACTGCGTCAGCATGATGTCATGCTGACCTCAGCAAGTCAACAGACTAGTCCAGGTCAAACTGACCAGTGGGTCCAGGGTGTCAGTGCAATTAGTTTAGCTAAAAATTAATTAAAACTAAACCGGATTAGTTAACAGGGCTGGGCCCCACCTGTCATTGACTCAACAGAGTCAACCAGGGCCCACCCGTGGTCAAAGTCAAGTCGGTTGCACCGACGTTTAGCCGCCGGCGAGCCCGACGCGGCGGTGGAAGTGATTTTGGCCGTTCCGGCCACCAAATGGGTCGCGGAAGGCATCTAAGTAGAGCTAGGGACAAACCGCAGCTCTTGGTGGAGTTAGCTGGGGTCGGGGTGGCCGGAATCGGCGCCGGCGACGACCTAGGCGGCCGCCGGAGTTCGGGTGGAGGCGAACTCGGGGCTAGGGTGTGCGGTGAGGTGCGGGGAGTGTATGGTTAGACCCTACGCGACGTGGTGAGTGCGATGGACACCGAGAGGTGACCGGAGGATGGCCGGGAGCATGTCGGCGACGATCTCCGCGGCGGTGCGTGCAGGTGATCTTCGTGTGGTTGCTACACAGCTCGGGGGCGAGAGAGGAAGGGAAGGGGAGGTAGCTAGGCTCACACAGGGCACTCGTGGAGGCAACCGGCGGGGTCGGGGACGGACTGATGCGGCAACGGCGTTGAAGGGGATCTCCGGCGATGGCGGACTCGGGCGAAGTCGGGGCGGTGGACTCGGGCCACACGAGCATGCGGGGCTCGGCTAGCTCGACGAAGAGGATGGCGGCAGAGCTCCTAGACACGGCGAGACGGAGCACGGACGGCGGGGAGCGCGACTACGGTGATGGGGCGGTGGCGGTGGCGTCGGCCATGGCTGGGGAGCGCGAGGGAGAGGAGCTGGGGAGGAGAGGAGATGTCCGAGGGGTTCGGGGGAGAGAGGGGGATCGATCCCCGTCATCAGCTGGACGAGGGAAGCGGCGAGGCGGCGGGCAGCTGCGTGGCACCCATGCGGTGCTCGCCGCCGAGCACCAGCCTGCCTGCCGGGCCGAGCCAAGCAGCTCGCTGGCGCGGCAGCTGGGCTGGGCCGGCAGGTGGGCCGGTTAGTAGGCGCCAGGTAAGTTTTTCCTATTTTCCTGTTTTTTATTTATTCTGTAGTTTTGTTGAATTTCTAAAAATACCTAGGCAACTCCAAAATTTACCAAACTGCACATGGTCCTTAGTTGGAATATTTCCAGCAAGGAACATTTTAGTTTGGGAATAGTTGAACATTTGAAATATTTTATAAATTTTAAATGCCCAATTCAAATATTTATGACTTAATACAAAGACCTTAGGATGACCTAGAAAATTGTGCATCACTTTTGGCAGAGGTTCTGAACCAAGACAAAAATGATGGACATTTTGGAAGGGCATTTCAGGTTTATTGAAAATATTTTTAGTAAACCCTAGTTGGATTCAGAGGGGGCTGGGGGTTCTGTCATCCCCATTTCAAGTTTCTGTTGAGAAAAATAGACATGATGCAACACTCTAATGCATGAACTAGCTAGGGTGTGACAAAGGGCCCCCGGTTCTTGTTCTGCCCCGGGCCCCCGAAATCTCAGGACCGGCCCTGATCGAAGATGATCCAAGTAGAAAGCTTCAGTAGTATGATAGATTTTGGGTGGTTCTTCAACCATTGGTTTAGCAGGTACAACAATTTTTTTGGTATTTTGCATTTCCTACCCATAACTAAAGATAGAAAACAAGAGCACAAAATAAAAATTACTTAGTGATAAAGTAAACAAGCACACACGAGAATATTCACCCCACGCTATTGCTCCCCGGCAATGGCGTCAGGAAAAAGGTCTTGATAACCCACAAGTATAGGGGATCGTTTGTAGCCTTCTTCGATAAATAAGAGTGTCGAACCCAATGAGGAGCTAAAGGCGGAACAAATATTCCCTCAAGTTCTATCGACCACCGATACAACTCTACGCACACTTGACGTTTGCTTTACCTAGAACAAGTATGAAACTATTTTGCAAGAATTAAACTACGAGTACTTTGCAAGGATAAAACTATGAATAAATTGCAAGATAATAAAATTAGATAGCTTTTGTCAACAAGAAAGTCATTTGTCCCTAGGCAATCGATAACAAGTACCGGTAATTATTCTTGCAATTTTATATGAGGGAGAGGCATGAGCTAACATACTTTCTCTACTTGGATCATATGCACTTACGGTTGGACCCCCATCAAGCATCCACAACTACTAAAGATCATTAAGGTTGTGAAACCCAACCATAGCATTAAGTATCAAGTCCTCTTTATCCCATACGCAACAACCCACCTACTCGGGTTTAACCTTATGTCACTCTCGCAACCCACCATAAGAGAATCATGAACGTATTGCAACACCCTACAACAGGGATCCCTCACGTTTGCGCGAGACGGAGGGCACTGTAGGACAGCACCATAAATAAAATATACAATCATACCAATCAAGATCACGATTGACCCACATGACAAAACAGATCTACTCAAACATCATAGGATAGCCAAATATCATTGGGAAATAATATATGGAGTTGAGCACCATGTTTAAGTAGAGATTACAACAGGGAGAAGAGGTGTTACACCGCTACATAGAGGAGGAGAAAGTTGGTGTTGACAGTAGAAACATTGTTGGTGTAGATCGCCGCCACGATCCTTGCCCCGGCGGCACTCCGGCGCCACCGGGAGAGAGGGGGGGGAGAGCCCACTGTCGGTGTCAAAACCGGCGGATCTCGGGTAGGGGGTCCCGAACTATGCGTCTAAGGATAATGGTAACAGGAGGCGGGGGACACGATGTTTACCCAGGTTCGGGCCCTCTCGATGGAGGTAATACCCTACTTCCTACTTGATTGATCTTGATGATATGAGTATTACAAGAGTTGATCTACCACGAGATCGTAGAGGCTAAACCCTAGAAGCTAGCCTATGATTATGATTGTTGTTGTCCTACGGACTAAACCCTCCGGTTTATATAGACACCAGAGGGGGCTAGGGTTACACAGAGTCGGTTACAGAGAAGGTGATCTATACATCCGAACCACCAAGCTTGCCTTCCACGCAAAGGAGAGACCCACCCGGACACGGACGAAGTCTTCAATCTTGTATCTTCATAGTCCAACAGTCTAGCATAAGCATATGGTCCGGCTGTCCGATGACCCCCTAATCCAGGACTCCCTCACCCCCTTCTTCTTCTTCCTTGGCCTCCCCCCTAGGTGGGAGCAGAGTTTCCCCTCTGGTCCATGGTCTCCATGGCGGCGGAGAGGCGGGAGCCCCCGAGATTGGATCTCCCTCTCTGTTCTCTTCTGTTTCGCGTTCTCCAGATCTGGCCCTTCATGGTTTCTTAAATTTCCAGAGATTCGTAACTCCGATTGCGCTGAAATTTTTACACAATTTTTTTCCATAAATTATCTTTCTTGCGCCAGAAGAAGGGCCCCAACCGACCTTCGAGGAGGGCACAAGATACCTGGGCGCGCCAGAGGGTGCCCGGTGCGCCAGAGGGTGCCCGGCGCGCCCTGGTGGGTTGTGGTCACTGTGGGCCCCCGTTTGCATTGATTCCACCTCCAAAAATCACATATATTTTGAAATAATTCTTCGTAAATTTTTATCATGTTTGGAGTTTGTTTGATATGGATTTTTTGCGAAACAAAAAATATGCACCAAACAGAAACTGGCACTGGGCACTGGATTAATAGGTTAGTCCAATAAATCACATAATTTTTGCCAGAAATATGTGAAAGTTGTATAATATTGGCATGGAAAAATAAAAAAATTATAGATACGACGGAGATGTATCAGTATCCCATCGGTCCACAGACCGGTTTGGACGTATGTTTTCCCGCAAACTAGAGGCAAAACCAAGGCCTTTGCGGGATTGCTGCCATGTACGCGAAGGTGACCGTGGACCGACCCGAAATCTCTCCCACGTGAAGCGGTTGACATTGCTCAAGCCGCTCCAGAGCACGAGCGCTGCATTCATGCCGGCCTAGAGCGAATGCAACCTCTCATTTGTGCCCACATTAAAATGATGCATCCGTCGAGAGCACCACTTGCACTGCATTCGATGTCCGCGCTTGTTTAATGTCGTATAAACATTGTTGGATGGGACATGGTGGATATCTACCACTTGAAGCAGGTTGCCGTCCGTTCTCCTACCGTCATTATACAGGCACACCGGCCGTGAAACCATCTTCGGTGCCCGCATTGACATACCCCACCGCTTGGCCTGGCCGCGAAACCAACTCCGGTCGCGAAACCAACTCCGTATAAACATTACTGGACGAGACATGATGGATATCTACCACTTGAAGCAGGCTGCCATCCGTTCGCCTACCGTCATTATACAGGCACACCGGCCGCGAAACCAACTCCGGTCGCGAAACCAACTCCGTATAAACATTACTAGCCGGGACATGATGGATATCTACCACTTGAATCAGGCTGATATCCGTTCACCTACCATCATTATACAGGCACATCGACCGCGAAACCAACTCTCGCGCCCGCATTGACACACCCCACCGCTTGGCCTGGCCGGTGTCCGCCATTTACACTAGGTCACACTCGACACAAACCACAACACACCACGTCTGCTTCACATCCTCCCCCGTAGACCACTTCTGGCATGATCACGAGCTCTAGTGCCGCGAGCTCTAGTGCATTGTTGGAGAGCCTCTCAACATAGCATAAGCACGAGCTGGCCACCCTTGAGGCCGGCTGGCAGGGTTGTCGTGTGAGGCGGATAGAGGTCGGCCTGCCGGCCTACTCCTCGGAGGTCTGCGACGATGACCCGACGACGGAGACAGCCTCCGACGACGAGTCGGCGCCCATGCCCGCCCTGTTCCATGTCAGCTTGACCATGGAGCTTGCACGGGCGCACTTCAAGGATGCCATGGCGGAGCAGCAGCCGGCGCACCACAATTGATGTCAGGGTTCCGGCAGGTGCAGGAGGAACTGGGTACAACTTCTACCTCCTCAAGCAGGATCGGCTAATGGACGGCCAAATCTACGGCCAGCTCGTGAGCAAGGAAGCCGAGACGGCCAAGGCCGCGGAGAACCCCAACTTCATCACCGAGCAAAGGGTGTTGTACAAGGCCATGCACGCTCGTGCTGCCTGCAACGCAGTCACGACACAGTCGGACACGGAGGCAGCGCAGGCGGTCGCGAATGAGAATGTCGGCAGCTGCGCACACTTCGTGCTACCAATGAAGTTTCAAGGGTGCTGATTCCACGACGAGGCATGTCCGTCCATGTCCATCATCTATCTCATGTGAACCGGTGACAGACAGGCTGCAAACTCCCACGAGGAGCAGTAGGGCGTGGGAGGCGGCGAGGCCTCGAGTCCGTGATTCGATCCGTGTCCCATGTTCTAGTCTTGCTCATTGGCGGCCGCACTTTCACTCTGCGTGGCCCAGCCGGCCGTCGGACATGGACACGGCTGCCCGACATGGGTACGGAAGGGAAGAATAAGGACTCAGAGCACCGCCTTCGATTTTTAGACTAAGTTTAGGTCCGGTCGCTTTTATTTAATGAAATATGCAAGAAACGTAAAAACAAAATCACTCGGTTTGGGTGAAAACCGTTCAATTTGCATGCAATTTAAATATGGTTTGAAATGTACGCGGATATGGTTGGACGACCGGCTCCGTATCGATGTCAACGTTTGAGGATAGATACGTCCATTTTGTGGTCAGCATTTGAGACGGACTTATAGTATTACCATGACCTGTACTAAAAAAACAATTTCTTTTCGAGAATAAAAAAACATTTCCAAGACACCGCAACGGTAAGAAATTCGAGACGGAAGCACCGCACAGCAGCCGACCTCGCATTGACTCGCCTACCCCTGCCCGCTCCGGATCCTTCCATCCATCACGAGCCCACAGCTCCACTTCCCTTTTATTTCCGCCGCCGCGCCACGCCATCTCGGCCAAGGACAAGGCTCCGGCTGCCGCCACCGCCTCTGCCCCGGCTATAAAGCCGCGCCCTTTGGCCGGTCCGCTCCTCCTCCTCCTCCTCTCTTCGTCCGGGCCGCGCCCCTCGCCTGCTCGCCGTGCTCTGCCCGGTCCGCTCCTCCTCCTCTTCGTCCGGGCGGTGCCTCTCTCCTCCGGCGCCCCGCCGCGCTCTGGCCGGTCCGCTGCTCCTCCACCCTTCGCCCGAGCCGTGCGTATGTCCTCCTCGAGCCGGGTTTTATCTTGCTCGCCATCCTCGATCGATTTGCCCGTCTAGAATCGTGTCTGGATTTGATTTTGCTCGTCCTCGGTCGATTTGTCCGTTCAGGGTCGCGTCCGGATTTGATTTTGCTCGCCGTCACCGTCGCCTTCGCCGGTTTAGATAGCTAGAGAACCCCGCCTAATTTGATTTTGCTCGTTCTCGCCGTCGTCCGTTTAGAACCGCGTCCACTCGCGCTGAATTCGTCAGTTTAGAACCGCTCCCGAGTTGATTTTGCGCGTCCCCGCCATCGTCAGTTTAGAGTCGCTCGCTTCTGATTTGATTCTGCTCGTCCTCGCTGTCGCCCGTTTTTGCTCGTCCTAGCCGTTGCCCCGACGCGCTCGCGTGTTCCTGGTCCGTCTCGTCGAGGGTCTCCTTCTGGTTTGCGATTCAGAAATTTCTGCGTGTGCTTCTGTTGTCTGAGAGACGCTTTGGATCCTGCGTTTCTTCGTGTTCGTGTCAGCGCGAGCGTTACAGGAACGGTCGGGTCTTGGTTTTGAATTTGGGTTGCGGCCGGAGATGGAGAGGCGGAGAGCACTTGTCAGTTTGTCGTGCTAGTTCAGATCGGTTCATAGGCTCCTGCGGTTGTTCGTCGGTTGTTTTCTGATCTCAAACGGCTAGCTTGTTCGTGTACTCTGGTTCCTATGTCGATTCTGATTGTACCAGCTAGCTTGCTTCACTTTCGTCAGGCTAGATGCAGGGGTGATTTTGTTCTGATGGGTGTTAATTTCTCTTCTTTTCAATTGGTTGGTTACTTCCTATCATGCTCTGTTTATGTTCCCACATATGCTGATGTGTGTTGAGGGGTGCAAACCATGTAGGCCGTGGGTGCCATTTCGAGCAGGCAGGCATAGCAGAAAGTTTTACAAGAGTGCAAATCATGTGGCTTGCTGCTTGACTAATGGAACACCTGCTGCTGCTACTGTAGGACAAGGTTTCCTTCTTTTATTCCTCGTGTCCATATTCATATAGGAGTACTAGATGAGGTGCTGCTAGTCCTTTGACTTCGTTCTAGATTGCATAACATGACTTCAGAATTTTTTCATTGCACACCTAGGCATATGGTTCTGCTGTGAGCATAACTCCAGAGTTTATTTATCTATGAAAGCACGCTCATCACATGTTTCTTATCAATGCTGCTCACTTTTGTCATGTCCCTTTTGTTTGTCCTGTTAAATTTTATGGAGCAAATTTTGTACTCACTCTAGTTAAAATATCAAGAACGCTGACTTCTGTATTTGTCGCTATGTAAGCCATGCACTTGGGAAGCCTGGGCGTGATTAGGATTTGGATTGCATATAGATTTTATGCTATGCTTGTTTATAACCTGATTCTGACCTAATATAGTGTAAATCTGCTAATTTTTTTTAATTTAATTTATGTTAAACGCAAGTAGGTTTTGTTTGCAAGTGGTATTTCTTTTGTGTGTGTATGAACATTCACCGCTGTCAATTTTTCTTATCATAATCATTTACCGTGGTGTTCGACAATACATTTCTACTGTTCTTTGTTCCCTTTGAGGTTCACTGACTCAATTATGCATGAGATATGATATCAATTACTGCTTCGTGACAAGAATAAGCATGTGTCTCTCTGTCTACAAACTTGTGGTTAGTGCCGTAGTGATGATGATCTAACTAGCTTCCTGTTTTCAGGAATGAAGATCTGAATTACCCTCAACCCTCTACAGAAATCAGTTTACTCATTCAGTTTCTAGAACTTCTTTATAGCTTTCTGAGTTTACTTCGGTCTTGCATGGATTAGCTTTCTGTTTGCACCCCTATCTATTTCTGTTTCTTTGTGTGTTTCTTGTGTGCAAGTGCTCCATTGTGTGTGTCTTGACTGTGTGTCTGACTGTGTGTGTGTGATGTGCCCCTATCTATGTATGTTTCTTTGTCTGTTTCATGTGTGCAAGCACTCCACTGTCTGTGTGTGACTGTGTTTGACTGCTTAGATGGGGTGATTCTGATTGTGTTACTGCTTATATGGTCTGTCCAATTGGTTTCTTCTTCATGCTTTGCTTGTGTTCCAGTGTCGTCTCCCCATGTATGGGGATGTGTTGAGGGATGCAAACCATGTAGGCCGTTTCGAGCAGGCACGAATCCAGAGACACTGGTCAGGCTTCTCTCCTGCTGATAGATGATGATAGGCTAAGCGGAAAAGTTTGATTCTTGTAACACTCACTTGCTTGGCTTCCACTCCTTTGCGTGGCCGATTTGGCATCCAATGCATCCCATGCCCTTTTCCCTGTTTATCTCACTCACTCATTACAGCACGCTTTTCCCTGTTTTTGTTCCTTATTTTTCTTATCATAATAATCATGTTTACCGTGGTGTTTGACAATACATTTTTTGTGATATCTGTGTTTCCTTATGTCTTATGTGGATATCATATTCTTTTTTTGTATTACTGATGTCCAATCACTAGAATAATGCTTTTCTAAGTATTTCAGGTAGGATATAGACAAATGTCACATCTGCTCTTCCTTGCATTGCTAAGGACACTGATGGGTTGGGTTTGCTTACAGCCAGGTATATTTATGGTTTTTTACATTTTGTGATGCCGATGTCTGTAGTCCCAAAACGCTTATTTAGCCATGTTTTCCTTGTTCACTTCACAAGATTATGTATTCATGCTGATAGTATGTTGCTCTTTCCAGGACCGATAATTCTGATAGTATGCCAAGGACTGCTCAGGGTTCCTATCGCTTTTTGTTTTACCAACTAAGGTAATCGAATTTTGATCTTCAGCTTGCAAATTTATCACCTTATGGGAGGGAAAGGTTTGCATGTACATGAGCTCTGATTATCTACATACTTGAATTGCTTTGGATTTGTTGGACTGCTTTTCTACATGATGTTCTCCATGATTCACTTGATCTGTTAATTTGAGTATTTTCCTGGTGAGTTCTTTAGGTTCATCTTGTGATACAAAATTCAATTTTGGTACGCGCATACTCTGAAATTTGGTGATAAAGAAAAGGTACCTCCTAGTTTGGTCTTGGGCTCTCTTACACTTGTGTTTGTTTATATAACAGTAGTGGCCTCCTGGCTTGTAGTTGGGTAATGCAGAGAGAGGTTTGGAATTGAAGAACTAAAATAATGCAAAGTTGAAGGTTTTGAACGGGAATCTTGAACAAATAGTTTACTTTTTCTCATGTCTATGTTTGTTTTTTGCGTGCAAGCACTCCATTGTGTCTGTGTGACTGTGTGTGTGACCTTGACTGTGTGTGTGTGACTGAGTGTTTGTGTGTGTGACTGACTGCGTGTGTGTTTCTTTGTCTGTTTTTTGTTGCAAGCTCCATTGTGTGTGTGTTGACTGTGATTGTGTATTGACTGCGACTGTGTATGTGTGCATGTGTGTGTTGACTGTGACTGTATATTGACTGTGACTGTGTGTATGTGTGTATGTGTGTGTTGACTGTGACTGTGTATTGACTGCGACTGTGTATGTGTGTATGTGTGTGTTGACTGTGACTGTGTATTGACTTCGACTGTGTGTATGTGTGTTGACTGTGACTGTGTGTCATTGTGCAAGCACTCCATAACAACCTATTGGCACCTGATACTGCATGGATATTTCAATATAAGGTCATGGGCATGTCATTTTATGACCTACATACCTCTGTAGTTGGTAGTATCATTGCCCTTTGGACACTCTTCAATGCATTGATGTATATTTTCCTGCCACAAGTATGATGTTTGTGCTCAGAATGATGTATATGTAGAATCCAGGGGTGGTCTTTGGACGTTTTTCTGTATATGCAAGTGTGGTGAGCTCACATATAGTGTCAGTATCTACCTATGCAGCTGAATATTTCCAGATAGGACAGAAGTGCAATGTTTACATCCATGGAAGAAGGTTCTTTAGCACTGAACTCATCAAAGCTCCTTGGACTCAAGAGGTTTGTCATTGCACTCCTGACTTTGCTCGAGAAAAAAAAAGATTTTGCACATTTTATAGTTATATTTATGATATTTTTTCTACAGGAAGATGACGAAATTATTGACCTTGTAAACAAGTATGGACTAACAAACTGGTCTCGTTGCAAGGTATTCTTTTGATTGTTTTATTTTTATATGGTTTGCTGAAATGCATTTTCCCCTTATGTGCAAGACAAATGGGGGATGTTTGCTAATTCATAAACACACTGGTTACATAAAGAACTGTCTGGTAACTAATTCACATCATGAACAATTCTCTGTTGATGCATTGCAGGTCAGCTACCAGAACTTCCTGCTTCTGATCCTGTGATGTTTCCGAACATGCTCCCGAACATGTCCAGTTTATCCCCCTAGGACAGGTGACTATTGTGCTCCTTTTATGATTCAGTGTAGCTAGTACTCAAATCATGGATAGTCCGTTCTTTCATCACAACGCAACCAGATTCACTCTGATTTGCAGTTTATTTGGTGATGATGGCAGAATAAACCCACCTGTGATCTATCACGCTTCTTTCTTCCCTTTGCATCGATCCACTTGCAATGACACAGCAGGTATGCTTGATTTTTTTCTTTGTGCTTGAGATTTTTCTTGTTATGTGATGCATATGTCTGACCACTCTTTTCTTAGGCTACTCGGCATGCTCGGCGTGTTTACTTCTGTGGACTTCCTCCGATCGCTAATGAACAGGTAATTGCCTTGAGTAACTTGTTATTTCTTGGCGTCTCTTTCTCTATTCGCAGTCCGTGCTTACTATTTTGTTCGTCTTTCTTCAGACGGTTGCTCTATTCTTCAATCAAGTTATGGCTACTATCGGGGGAAACACATTTGGTCTAGGTGATGCAGTTGTTAATATGAAGCTGATTTTTGAATTCATTCAAAACATCTTAGTTGTTAATATGAAGCTGATTTTTGAATTCATTTAAAACATCTTAGGTGGCATAATCATCTGAATCCAAACATATGGAACGATGCTTGGACTACTGAGGAGGAACATGCACTGATTAATGCCATCAGGTATATGGGAATAAATGAGCAGAAATAGCAAAAGTTATTCCTACTGCATGCCAAACAACTTACATCATGGGTCTTGCTTGTAGTATTAGCTTTCTGTTTGTGCCCCTTCTATCTCTTGTGTGTGTGACTGACTGTGTGTGACTGTGTATGTGTGACTGACTTTGTGTGACTGTTACTGTGTGTGTGTGACTGACTCTGTGTGTGACCGAGTGTGTGCGTGACTGTTACTGTGTGTGGGACCGAGTGTGTGTGTGTGTGTGTGTTTGAATTAATATTGCATTTGCTTGATGGTGTGTGCTGTATGCTTTGCTTGATGGTGTGTCCTGTATGCTTTGCTTGATGGTGTGTCCTGAATGCTTTGCTTGAATGATTGGTGTTGTATGTTTTGTTTGTTGTGGTTTAACACTGCCTTTGCCGGTCCCAAGCCCGGATGTGAAAATGTGGAGGGAGCTGCATTGATATTGCATTTGCTTGATTGTGTGTCCTGTATGCTTTGCTTGAATGATTATGTTGTTGTATAATTTGTGTTTTGTATTGTTGTGGTTTAACACTGCCTTTGCCGGTCCCAAGCCCGGATATGAAAATGTGGAGGGAGGCGCAGTTACCTTCTTTGTATTGTTTGCATTACACACAGTTTGCATTACCTTCTTTGTATTGTTTGCATTACACACAATTTCCATTACCTTCTTTGTGATTACTGCCCCGATCGAAATAGTGACATAGTGTGATAGCATGTGATGAAGCTTGAAATGCATCCTTCCTTGCTATGAAAAATCTAGGCATGCCAGGAACTTCGTGATTTCTTTCTCAAGCTGTATGAGGTCAGTGTTTTTTTTGCGAATAATATGAGGTCAGTGTTTACTTACGATAATACCGAATGTTCGATTGTTCTGGGTGGTGTATGGCTTCCCTAGAAAATAAAATGCAGTGCTATCTGTTCGGCTGTATACAAATTTTCCGACCATAGAATTTGACCTGTCTCCTAAATTAATCCTACTAGTTTTAAATCTTGTCAGTGTGGATGTTCTTTGTTCTGCTAATATACTTTGTCAAGTAAAACCATCCCAGGTTGTTTGTCCCAAGCAACCGGGCGCTGCTAGCTAGGCAAGTTGAGTGAATAATGTTCTATACTGATCTTGTGTGAACGCGTTCTGCGCCCTCGGATGCATCGCACGGATCTTGGCGTGAGGATCGCCATGTGAGGCGCAGAAATTGTTCGCTCTAACTGTCAGCTGAGTGAACGTTCCCTATATCCCCCTTCCTCGCTCCACTAACGCCAGTACCCCATCTTTTCCTAACCCGTCTCGCACTCCGCCCCGTAGGTGATACAGTATGATTTCTTTGTCTCCGCTGGCGATTCAAGCGTATTCGACCGCTCGGAGTCAAGTTCTTCATCGGCTTCAGCATTGGGCTAAGGCGTACACTGCTCCGCCGCCACTGCTCTGTTTTCTGTAGTGTTCATTCCGCCATGGGGCTCGATGGATGTTGAGTGGTTGACATGGCGGCGATAACATTTTTAATTAGCTCGATAGCCGTAGGTTTGTCGACACGGCGTCGCAGTTGCAGTCGTCGCGATGGGGAGGCACGTAGTGTGCGTCGGATTAAGTGCAGCGAGCGTCGTGGCCACGACCGTGATAGGGCCATGGGCATTGGTGCGTTCAATTTTTCCGATTTCGTTGGGGCTGTGAAGAGTTCGGTTTTTGCAATTTTCTTTATTTTTTAATTCTTTCTTCTCTTTCCCAGGCCGCAGCCCAACCACTTTCTATTTCTATTTTTTCCTGCTTCACTTCCATCCTCATGGGCCTGCGGCCTAACAACCCAGGCGAGAGGCTATATCTCCTTGTAAAAGGGGAGGAAGGAGCTGAATGTGTCAACGAAACGGTGTTGGTACTCATCCCTAAGGTTTTGAACCCAACCCAACTCTCTCAATTTCGCCCGATTAGTTTATGTAATGTCATATATAAAATTGCGTCCAAAGTGGTTGCTAACAGGCTAAAGAGGATCCTTCCTGACATCATATCTGAAGAACAGTCAGCGTTTGTTTCGGGAAGGTTAATCACAAATAATATTATTTGTGCCTATGAGTGTTTGCACTTCATGAAGAGAAGCAAAGCCAAATCAAACAGCCATTGCGCCCTAAAGTGACATGATGAAAGCTTATGACCGTTTGGAGTGGCCTTACCTTAAGGCTGTGATGGAGAAGTTGGGTTTTGCACAAGCATGGATACAGGTAGTAATGAACATGGTGCAGTCAGTTAAATTCTCAGTTCTATTCAATGGTGAGAAACTAGAACAATTCGTACCCACTCGTGGTATCCGACAGGGAGATCCTATCTCTCCTTACCTTTTCTTGATTGCGGCAGAGGGCCTTTCGTGCCTACTAAAATCGAGTTCTGAGTCGACTAGTCTGGAAGGGATCAAAGTGGCGCCAACAGTTCCGGTTGTGAACCATCTCCTTTTCGCGGATGACAGCCTGCTGCTTTTTAAGGCAAGTGTTGAGGGAGCTGTGACGGTGTCAAACCTGTTGGAGAATTATTGCAAAGCTTCAAGGCAATGGATAAATAATGACAAGTCATCCATCTTTTTCAGCAAGGGCTGTCCTCAGGTGATGCGGGATACTATAAAACAAACTTTGAACGTGCACAATGAATCTTTGAGTGATAGGTACCTTGGGATGCCTACTGATGTTGGTCAATCAAAAATGGGCACGTTCAAATATCTGAGAGACAGAGTATGGGAGAAAGTCAAAGGGTGGATGGAGAAATTGTTATCTGCAGCGGGCAAGGAGGTGCTAATCAAGTCAGTGGCCCAAGCTATCCCAGTTTATTCTATGGCTTGTTTCAGGTTGCCCCAAGGATTGTGTGAAAATATTACCTCAATAATTAGGCAATTTTGGTGGGGGAGCAAGCAAGGAAGGAGGAAGCCAGCATGGGTAGCATGGGACGTGCTGATGCAACCAAAATACATGGGAGGTATGGGTTTCAGAGATATAGAAATTTTCAACTTGGCTTTGTTGGCTCGTCAAGCTTGGAGGATCCTGGATGGTCCGATTTCGTTAAGTGCAAGGATACTAAAAGCTGCATACTTCCCAACTTGTGATTTCTTGGAAGCAGAGTTAGGGAATCGCCCATCGCAAATTTGACGAGCTGTGATTGATGGAAGGGATGTGTTAAGGCAAGGACTTATTCGGCGAGTCGGAGATGGAAGCACTATAAGGATTTGGGAGACAAACTGGATACCTAGGGCGGGTCCGTTGCGCCCCATAGTAGCTATATCAGATAACCCCCTAGTATTTGTCTCTGAGTTGATTGATGCAACGACAGCAACATGGAGAGAAGAGCTGATAAGAGAAAACTTTATACCTTTCGATGTTGACGCCATCATGTCCATCCCGCTGTGCACAAGGGTCATGGATGATTTTTGGGCCTGGGAGGCCGAGAGGAGCGGAAGATTCACAGTAAGATCGTGCTACCGGATGGTCATGAACAAAAAATTCCATAGAGAGAATTGGATAGAGGAAAACACGGGAGCATCCGATATGATTGCAAGAGGCAAAGCTTGGAATGATCTTTGGCTTACTAAAGTCCCATCAAAACTGAGGGTGTTCTTATGGAGACTCGCGCAACACTCCATGCCATCGATGGATGTGCTGCATCGTCGCAACATGGCGACTACGCACCTCTGTGCGCTATGCGGCTGTGCCGACTCTTGGAGGCACGCTCTTTTTGACTGCACCATGTCACGTTGCGTTTGGGCCTTGTCTGAGGCTTCTTTGGTTGAACGAGTAAGCATGAACACTGATACGAATGCTCGGAATTGGCTTTTTGCAATGCACGATCATTTGCCACAGAGGGAGTTTGTGCTTCTAGTTGTAACTCTCTGGTCGGTATGGAAGGCGAGACGTAAGGCAATATATGAAGGTCTCTTTGAGAGTCCAGACTCCACAAATCAGTTTATTAAAGCATATCTGAGGGATCTTGACATGCTTGAGGAAACAGGAACCAAACCTCCAGAGAGGCGACAAAGCAGACCGACCCAGTGGCTAAAACCCCCTGACGGAGTGTTCAAATTTAATGTCGATGCTGCAGTACCCCAGAGCCGGAGTCGTGGGATAGCAGTAGCCATCTGCCGTGACCAGGATGGTTTGTTTCAGGGAGCATCAGCTTTAGTGGTGAAAGGAGGTTTTGATCCTCCGACTGTTGAGGCTCTTGCTATTCGGGAAGCTTTGGCACTTGCTGCAGATCTTAACATACAAAGTGCACATGTAGCTTCAGATTGCAGAACGGTGATAGAGGAT
Source organism: Triticum dicoccoides (assembly GCF_002162155.2). NCBI lineage: Eukaryota > Viridiplantae > Streptophyta > Magnoliopsida > Poales > Poaceae > Triticum > Triticum dicoccoides. The sequence continues at coordinate 76,502,660 of NC_041383.1, forward strand.
ATTAAGCAAAGGAACCCGGTAAGCTATGGGGCGATTCTACATGAAATAATAGAACATAGCTCTTCTTTAAGTAGATGTAGCTTTGTGCATGAGTTTAGGAGCTCGAATTTCGAGGCTCACAATCTAGCGAAGCATTGTTCAAATTTAGGGGTGGGCCGCCATGTTTGGTTAGGGCACCCCGGTGATCTCTCTTTTGTACCTATGAACATAGTTTTGGTCTAAATAAAGCTTCGCGAGATTGTCTCAAAAAAAATCTCCTTGTAGCGACTCTTCCTTCGGTCTCTCCTAAAGCGCGTCTATAGTTTCGGGCGGCCGATTCGCACTACAATAAATACACTAGAGAAAACGGGTCACGCAGGAATCAATCTCGGGTTCCTATATGGCGCATAGGGCGCCCCCGAGCGACCAGGCGCGCACCCCCCACCCTGCCGAGGTGAGCGCTCGTATGGGCCGGCCCATATCCAATTTATTTTTCTTTTCGTTTTTTCTTTTAGCTCTTTTTTCTTTTTCTTTTTTTTTCTTTTCTTTCCAAATCCGTGAACATTTTTTGTATCAAATTCAAAAAATGTTCGCATTGTGTAAAAATCCTCAACGATTCAAAAAATGTTCACAAATTTCCTTTTTTGTTCATCGGATTGAAAAAATGTTAATAAAAATTCAAAATTTGTTCATCTAATTGAAAAAATGTTCATCGATTTCAAAATTTGTTCCCCAAATTTAATTTTGTTCGCCAATTTCAAAATTAAAACTTTGTTCATTTTCTTTTTTTTCTATTCTTACAAAAATTGTATTTTCATAAAAATTGTTTTTTGTTCATTGGATTGAAAAAATGTTCGTCAAAATTCAAAAATTGTTCATTGAATTCAAAAAATGTTTATCAAATTCAAAATTTGTTCATCAATTTAAAAAATTGTTCGCCAAATTAAAAATTTGTTCATCATTGATTTCAAAAATTGTTCGGCAAACTCATAGTTTGTTTGTTCGATTTCAAATTTTGTTCAATGAATTCAAAATTTGTTCATCTTTCCATAAAATATTGTTAAATACAAATTTTTTTCATCAAATATTAAAAAAGATGTTCATCACTACTAGAAAAATGCTCATATAAATTGGTTCGTAAAAAGAAATAAATTTTCTTTAAAATTCAGAAAAAGTTCATTGTTTTGAAATTACGAACATTTCTTTTACAAAATTTAATTTTCTAAATTACGAATTATTTTGAAGAAAGACGAAAAGCAAAAATAGTGAAAAACTGAATTAAAAAAATCTGGGGCGTTCAGCCCCGCTCGTGGGCCGGCCCACTAGGGGCGCATGGGAGCGGAGGCCGGCGCGTCACGCGCCATATAGGAGCTCCCGAATCAATCCCACGACGTCCTAGCTGTAGCGTTGCAGTTCTAGCTACTTGTCCACCATCGGGTTCATGTTTAATTAGAAGGTCACTACCTTGTTAAAGAAAAAGCATTGGGCTTTCACTGGTTTTTTTGTTTTTCCTTTTTTTTCACCGTTTCTCTTTGTTTATTTTCTCCATTTTATTGCATTTTATTTTCTTTGGTTCTTGTTTCGTTTTTCACTAGCTTCTTTCTTTTCTACACTTTCTCCACTTTTGTTTCGTTTTTTTCTCGTTTTTCATTGGTTTTACTTTGTTTTATCTTGGGTTCTCATTGTTTTTCTATACACATTTTTGGTATATATCTAATACTCATTTGTCTAATATACAAAATATTTTCAAGTACAAGATTAAGATTTATTGAATACATGGTCAATATTTTTCCAGTATACAGTTAACATTTTTTAAATGATCGATTAACAATTTTTAATACAGGGTCCACAATTTTTCTTTGCACTTTTTTTTCAAATCCTTGATTAATAATTTTAAAATTCAAGTTTAACATTTTTTGAATACATGGTCAACAGTTTTTAAAATGCTTGATTAATATTTTTTGAATATATGGTCAATATTTTTTAATATATTACAAAATATTTTACATAAAAAATTTAACTTTTTTGAATAAGCAAGCATTTAAAAAATGTAAAATGCACATAGATAAAAAGTTTCTCATGTATACTAAAAATGTCTAAAAGAAAATTTGATATGGGTAAAAAAAGTTAATCATGTATTTGAAAAATATTAATCCAAGCATTTGAATATTTTAAAACAAGTATTTAAAATGTTAAAAAAGCATTTAGGAATTGTTAAATGTGAATACAAAAATGTTGACCATGTATTCAAAAACTTTTGAACTTGTATTTGTAAAATGTTAATCAAGCATATGAAGAAAATGAAAAAAAGAAAAAAAGAAAAAAGAGGCACTGACGATACGCTCGCGCGACTTCATCGAGTCAGAAGATTTCCTTGCTATAAGTGAGTTATATAGCCGCGCCCCACTTACATAAGGAAACATACATCCATATGAATATATGCTCGAAACCCCTCCTATTCCTCCCTTTAGTTCTAGTAAATAGCATAAAACTAATACAATTCGGGCTAGGCTTCCAGAAAACTACCGATTTTTATTTTTTCACTGATAACTATCAAGCTTGGGGTCAGCTATTTCAAAAATCCCAACTGATCGAGTGCTTTAAATTTGTTCGCGATTATGACAAGGATGGCCCACTCGTCGGAGCTGACATGGCATAATATGCCAACGCCGTTATCTCTCTTATTCACCCCGTCTTCTTTCTCTATCTCTCTTTCTTCCTCCTGTCGCCCGCCCCTGATACACCCATGGAGGACCTCGTGCTCGACGCGCATGCTCACCACCATGGCCGGCCGACCGGTCGATAGAGTGCCGCCGCCAGCGAGAAGCCCGCCTTCTCCCCCTCCCCCAAGCAGAAGCATCCTGCCCGAGTTAGGAGACCTTCGCTGGCTGCTACAGATGAACAGGGCCAAGGGAAGAGCGCACACAGAGCTGCACATGCCAGTGCTCGTGTGCTGCCACCTGCTGCTATCCCCGGCTCCTCGCTACCCCTGGTGTGGCCGCTCCTCGCCGCCACTTGTTGCACCCACGAGCCACTCGCCGCCTCTGCTGTGCGAGTATGAGGCTCCGTAGGGAGCTGCCGTGCTCTGTGATACGTCTCCAACGTATCTATAATTTTTGATTGTTCCATACTGTTATATTATCATTCTTGGATGTTTTACAATCATTTTATATCATTTTTTGGTACAAACCTATTGACATAGCGCCCAGTGCTAGTTACTGTTTTCTGCATGTTTTTTACATCGCAGGAAATCTCCAAATGGAGTCCAAACACAGCGAAACTTTTTGAGTATTTTTTTGGGGGCCAGAAGACATCCAGTGGGCCAGTGCTGCACCTGGGGGTGCCTCGAGGAGGGCAGCACCCACTAGGGCGCGCCTGGAGGCCTAGGCGTGCCTATGTGGGTTGTGCTCACCTCTAGTGCCCCCTGAACCGCCTCTTTGCTCTATAAATATCCCAATATTACAGAAACCCTAGGGGAGTCGACGAAAATCAATTCCAGCCGCCGCAGAGTCCAAAACCACTAGATCCAATCTAGACACCATCAGGTTCACCACTTCCATTGATGCCTCTCCGATGATGCGTGAGTAGTCCTTATAGACCTACAAGTCCGTAGTTAGTAGCTAGATGGCTTCCCCTCCCTCTCTCTCTCTCTCTCTCTCTCTCTCTCTCTTGATTATCAATACAATGGTCTCTTGAAGATCCATATGATATAAGCCTTTTTGTGGTGTGTTTGTTGGGATCCAATGAACTTTGAGTTCATGATCAGATCTATGTTTTTATCCCTGAAAGTTATTTGAGTCTTCTTTTATCTCTTATATGCATGATTGCTTATAGCCTTGTATTTCTTCTCTGATATTTGGTTTTGTTTGGCCAACTTGATCTATTTATCTTATAATAGGAAGAGGTGCTTTGTGATGGGTTCGATCTTACGGTGCTTGATCCTAGTGACTGAAGGGGAACCGACACATATGTATCGTTGCTATTAAGGATAACAATATGGGGGTCTATTTATACATAAATAGATCTCGTCTACATTATGTCATTGTTTTTATTGCATTACTCCGTTTCTCCATGAACTTAATACACTAGATGCATGCTGGATAGTGATCGATGTGTGGAGTCATAGTAGTAGATGACGTGATGCCTATATAATGATCATTGCGTGGATATCGTCATGATTATTTGAAGTTCTATCAATTGCCCAACAGTAATTGTTTTCCCACCGTTTGCTATTTTTCTCGAGGGAAGCCACTAGTGAAACCTACGGCCCTCGGGTCCCTTTTCATCATATTTGCCTTTACAATCTATCTTACTTTGCATTTATTTTCAGATCTATTAAACCAAAAATACAAAAATACCTTGCTGCAATTTATTTGTTCCGTGATCTATTTATCCTATCTACCACTTTTACCTCACGTTATTTGCCTATCTTGAGGCGCCGTACCCGAAAGGTATTGATAACCCCTTTTACACGTTGGGTTGCGAGTATTTGTTATTTGTGTGCATGTGCTCTTTACGTGGTGTTAGGAGGTTCTCCTACTGGTTCGATAACCTTGGTCTCATCACTGAGGGAAATACCTACCGTCACTATACTGCAGCATCCCTACTTCATTGGGGAAATACCGACGCAGTTATAGTAGACATCACTCTGCTTGCCGCAAGTCACCTAAGGCCGCGTGCTAGTGGCCGCACCAATGGGGAGCCGTCGCGTGCTTCTCCAACGCGAGCCGCCTGAAGCCCTGCTGCTGGCCGTGCCATGTGGAGCCGCCAAACGCGCACATCAATGTCACCTGTGATCATGTATGCTTTGCTTGATGGTGTATCTAATACACATTTTTTCTAATATACAAAATATTTTTCAAGTACAAGATTAACATTTATTGAATACATGGTCTAACATTTTTTTCAACATACAGTTAATATTTTTCAAATGCTTGATTAACATTTTTTAACACAGGGTCAACAATTTTTCTGTACACAGTTTACACTTCTTTTCTGAAATCCTTGATTAACACTTTTAAAATTCAACTTTAACATTTTTTGAAAACTTGGTCAACATATTTACTATAAACATTTAACATTTTTTCAAATGCTTGATTACTTTTTTTGAATATATGGTCAATATATTTTAATATATTACAAAATGTTTTACATAAAACATTTAATTTTTTTGCTAAGCAATCATTTTAAAAATGTTAAATGCACATAGAGAAAAAGTTTCTCATGTATACTAAAAATGTATACAAAAAAATAACATATGTAAAAAAGTTGATCATGTATTTAAAAAATAATAATCTAAGCATTTCAATATTTAAAAGAAGTATTTAAAAATGTTAAAAAAGCATTTAGAAATTGTTAAATGTGAATACAAAAATGTTGACCATGTATTAAAAAACTTTTTAACTTGTATTTGCAAAATGATAATCAAGCATATGAAAAAAAATGAAAAACAAAAAAAAGGCAGTGGCCTTCCGCCGCTGGCCCATTCGCTCCCGCGACTTTATCGAGTCGGAAGGCTACTATGGACGAATAAGGCCAAGGGAAGAGCACACACAGAGCTGCGCATGCCAGTGCTGGTGCGCCGCCACCTACTGCTGTCCCTGGCTCCTCGCTACTCTTGGTGTGGCCGCTCCTTGCCGCCGGCCACTCGCCGCCTCTGCTGTGCGAGTATGAGGCTCTATAGGGAGCTGCCACGCTCTACTTGCCACAAGTCACCTGAGGTTGCACAAAAGGGGAGGCGCCGCGTGCTTCTGGATGCGAGCCACTTGAGGCCTTGCTGCTGGCCGCGCCATGGGGAGCCGCTGGTCGCGTACCCCTAGTCAATGTCCTGGAGCTCGGCCTCCTCAGGTCACCGGTTGGGGAGGGGTTGGAGGGCAGTGGGTGGCGATTCTTGGGAGAGGAGGGCGACCGGTTGTGGGAGAGAGGTCGAGCCGGGTCGGCCCAGGGACCCAATTGTTTTTTCCTTTCTTTACAAGGACCTGATCGTTTTTAGAAAATTACAGGGACCTAATTGTTTTTTTGAAAATTATAGGGGACTAATTTGCTTTTTATAAATATTTGGGCCCCACCTTTCATAACCAATGAACGAACAACATCACGGTCAACCTAATGATGTTGACTTTTATGCCATGAGGACCTGGCTGGTGGGCCACAACTGTCAAATAAACAGTTTAAAATTTAAACACTCAGCCATGTGGGGTTTTTGATATAGGGGACCCCAAAGTTAGTAGTTATCAGCGAAATAGATAAAAAACCCGGTAGTTTTTGGTACCCTACCTCGAATGGTAGTAGTTTTATGCTATTTACTCCTTTAATTCTCAACTGTCCCCAAATCCGCAAGTACTTAGACATTAAAATTACCACTAATCCCTCGATGGTTTTGTTATTTCATAATAACATATACACCTTTGCTTGTCCTTAAGCAATTCATTTGATAAACTGAAAGTGAAAAAGAAAAACTTTTATCAACTCTTTTGCTCTTGTTTACATAAATAAGCTTAAGTAGCACCCAGGTTTTCAGCAAAGATTATAACTAACCATGTCAACAATAACTCTTAAAAATTATATTAACTCATATCATTGGCATAATCAACCAGCGAGCAATAATAAGATATCTCAAACGAAAACACTTTTTCAAAACAACCATGATATAATATGACAATAGTGGAATCTCGCTAGCCCTTTCTGAGATCGCAAAACATAAATGCAGAGCACCTCCAAAGTTCAAGCAGCGACTAAACATTGTAATTCAGTGTAGAAAAGATCCAGTCATGATGCACCCAACATTAGCTATACACAATGCATGAGGATGATAATAGTGCTGTCAGGATCTGGCGCTTATTTGAGAAGGTGATGACACAACATAAAAGTAAATAGATAGTCCCTTCAAAGAGGGAAGTAGTGATTTGCAGTGGTGCTAGAGCTCAAAATTTTAAAACAGAGGTAAATGAAATTTTGAGAAATGCACCCTTCTTGTTTACTTCGTGACCATCAATTATCGATATCTTCCATGCTAACACACTCCACGTCTAACCGAATCCACGGGTACCGTCCATACCAACATCAGTCCTGGGTGAGTTTTGTTTATTTATTTGCAATTTGATTTTGGGACTATGAATCCCTATTACTGCCCCTCTCATGCAAGGACGAGTGAATAAACACTCATCATGAGAATAACATGCTTAGCATGGAAGATACCGACTACCTCCTATCACTCTATGAACAATCCAGGCACACAAAAATGATATTTATTTAAAGTTTTTAGAGGTGGCACATGCAAATTTAATTACTTAGGTGGGCAGGGTAATACCGCATATAGGTAGGTATGGTGGACTCATCTGGAATAACTTGGGTTTCACGATTTTGATCCACAAGTAGTATTCCTGCTTAGTACAGGCAGAGGCTACCAAATAGATTGAGAAGCGGCCAGCTAGAGAGCAAAAATGGTCATGAACATGCATTATGCATAAGTAACATTGGATACTAGCATGATTAGGATATGAACACCATGAACATAAATATCATAGAGGCTATGTTGGTTTTGATTCAACTACATGCATGAACATGTGCCAAGTCAAGCCACTCGAATATTCAGAGGAGGATACCATATCATCATACTGCATCACAATCATTTTAACGCAATGTTGACATCCAAAATAAATTATTATCCACTCCTAGCTACTTAAGCATGGCATGAGAAACTATAATCTCTAATTCTCATTGCAAACATGTTTGATCATAATAGGCAGAATCATGGATACTAGGTTAAACATATTTACAAAAATAGAACAAGTTGAGTTCATACCCGTTTCTCCCTGCCACCGCCAATTCATCAAATATCCTCATTATTGCCTTTCACTTGTGCGACCGGATGATATGAAAATGATAATAGTGCAAGAGTGTCGTGGACTAAGCTAGAATCTATAAACATTTTATTTAACAAGGAGAAGACAAGGCAGTTTGAGCTCTTTGTTAGATCAACAGTAATGCATATGAGAGCCACTCAACATTTTCATCATGGTCTTCTCCTCGGTATGACTCAATAAGAAGAAAGGAAATTCAGAGAAACACACTGAAATATTTTTGGAGTTTTTGTTTTTTCTAAAAGAAAGCAGATTAAAGAAAGGCGAAAACCAAAAATGAGAAAAACTGTTTAAACGAGAAAACTTCCAACAAGCAAAATAAGAATAAGGAAATCCTTTTGGGTTTTCTTTTAAACACTACAACTAAGAAAAACCGAAAAAGAAGTAAGTAACATTTTATTTGGATTTTCTCAAAGTTTTTCAAACACACAAGTAGAAAGCGAGAAAATAATTCTAACATGGATGATACAGTGAAAAAATGTGGACACCGACAACTGGAACGAAATGTGTAAACATGAATGTAATGTTGGTGGAAATACGTACTCCCCCAAGCTTAGGCTTTTGGCCTAGCTTGGTGATCACCATCCGTTAAGGGGTTATGCGGCCATTCACATGGCCGCACCTCCGCTATTCTCCGAGTATGGAGATTGTCGTCAGATGACTCCCTAGTGACTCCCTTAGAGTTCCCCTTGCAAGCAAACTTCCTAAAGAAACTCTTCTTATTCCTATAGATAAAATTATGAAATTTTTAGTCCACAAACAACAAAACTTCACGAGATTGATAGTAACTACTCAGAGGGATGCATAGAGGCCATTTCAAGCATTCAAACTACTTAGAACTTAAGAATTCAACATGCAAGCTCATCTACAATAGGGGAACCGACACGTATGTATCGTTGCTACTAAGGATAACAAGATGAGATCTATATCTCTGCAATAGATAAACCGATCTCGTCTACATCATGTCATCATTCTTATTGCATTACTCCATTTTCCCATGAACTTAATACACTAGATGCATGCTGGATAGCAGTCGATGTGTGGAGTAATAGTAGTAGATGCACGCAGGAGTCAGCCTACTAATCTTGGACGTGATGCCTATATGATGATCATTGCCTGGATATCATCATGATTATTTGAAGTTCTATCAATTTCCCAACAATAATTGTTATCCCACCGTTTGCTATTTTTCTTGAGAGAAGCCACTAGTGAAACCTACGACCCTCGGGTCTCTTTTCATCATATTTGCCTTTGCGATCTATTTTCCTTTGCATTTATTTTCAGATCTATTAAACCAAAAATACAAAATACCTTGCTGCAATTTATTTGTTCCGCGATCTATTTATCATATCTACCACTTTTACCTCACATTATTTGCCTATCTTGAGGTGCCGTACCCGAAAGGGATTGACAACCCCTTTAACACGTCGGGTTGCGAGTATTTGTTATTTGTGTGCAGGTGCTGTTTACGTGGTCTGAGGAGGTTCTCCTACTGGTTCGATAACCTTGGTCTCATCACTGAGGGAAATACCTACGGTCTCTATACTGCATCATCCCTTCCTCTTTGGGGAAATACCGACGTAGTTCTAGCAGACATCAAAAGGAATTTCTGGCGTCGTTGTCGGTGAGGATCTTCAACATCAACCAGGTTCCTAATCACAAATCTCATCTCCACGCAATTTATATTATTTTCCATTTGCATCTAGTTTTCCTCTCCTCCAATTCACAAAAAATTGCGGTTTATTCACCCTCTCTTTTTTGTTTTCCGTTTTCTCGTCAGATCTGTTTTTCATGTGCAATATTATTTATCACTTTTTGTCGTTGTGGATTTCTCTTCTTCTATTGCGTGCACTCCTGAGAACGAGGTTCTCAACTTTAAACAAAGGGGAGGAGAAAATTTAAAAGATGCTTGGTATAGGATTTGCAATGCTCATAATAGATCAATCCGTAAGCAATCTACTGTTGTTTTTATGTGGGCATTACCACTTGGTACAGATTCGTCCTCACTACAAAAAAAATACACTTCCGTGATGATACGTGTTTGTCACAGTAGGTCACGTTTTTTGTCATGCATGTACATCCATGACAAATTTATGACAGAATCAAGATAGTCATACCTGTGCTGTCGTAGAAGTGTTCCATGACATTACCAAAATTATCATCACGGAAGTGTCCACTTCCATGACGATAAATCGCGCGTCACAGAAGTGCTTTCGTCAAGGGTGACCGAGACGTGGCATCCACCGTAACGAAACACCATTAAGCTATTGGGTCGGGTTTTGGATCCGATAACCCGTTAACAGCCCCTACCAATGGGGATTTTCCACGTGTAAAATCATCATTGGCTGGAGGAAACACGTGTCGGCTCACTGTTGGGACAGATGTCATCCACTCATTGGACAGAAGGCGCATATGATACGTCGACACGTGGCACGGCCCAACAGAGGCCCATTCCTGTGAAAAGGCCGGTCCATTTGACTTGGTCAAAAGGTGGCGGGCCGGCCCATGGAAAGCCTGTTAACGGCCTGTTCGCATATAGCCCATTTACAGCCCGCTAACCCAAGGCCCGTTACGCCCTATCCGAATTAGGCCTAGTAGCGTCATCTGGGCCATCCAATATGATTCCAACCCGTTTTCACTTCTGGCCCATGTATGGCCCATGACGTCTTTCGGCCCATATGAGGCCCTATGTAACTCTTGGCCTATTAACGGCCCGTGGTGAAACTGGCCCGCAATGAACAGTGTATCACTTTACACCCACGACCTGTGGTGAAACTGGCCCGTAATGAATAGTATATCACTTTATACCCATTAAGGGCCCGTTATTCAGTTGGGCCGTTTCCAGCAAATGTTATCTTTCGGCCTTCTCAGAGCCCATTTATTATTGGGCTCATTTCCAGCATTCGTATACTTACGGCCCGTTACTGTCATTTTTTGCTTGTGGGCCAAATTCAGCCCGTGGTTACATTGGCCCATTTGTGGTCCGTTAATACGTTGGGCCGTTTTCATAGCATCATCAAATACGGCCTATTAATGATGGCCCGTTATGGTCATATGGCCCGTATAAGGCCCATTGATGATACGACCCGTAGAAGGCCCATTGATGATATGGCCCATAGAAGGCCCATTGTTTCTACGGCCTGTAGAAGGCGCATTGTTTCTACGGCCCGTAGAAGGCCCATTGTTTCTACGGCCCGTAGAAGGCCTACTGTTTCTACGACCCATAGAAGGCCCACTGTTTCTACGGGTATGCATCTGAATTCTGCAGGGACTTCCTCAGTCCTTCGACTTCCTATCGCAGCACATCTGATCGATGTCTTTCAACTTGAAGTTGAGACTCAAGAAGACGAACTGATTCAAGCAGCGAGTTCGAAGAGCTTGTGCCAGCAGTAGTGGCTAGTAACTCGAACACTACATCAAGACAGGACTTTTGGGTTCCCTCACTGTCGTCAAGATAGTTTTTATCAGCTTTCTTGGAGACCAACAGGGATGTCTCACTATCTTGAACCTTATCTGCATTACTTCCTTTACCATTGGATAACGCGGTACTGTTCTCCAATATTTTGTCCACATTCTAAAAGAGAAACAAGCAGACACATCACATGTTTACCATGTTGTATATGAAACTCATTTTGGTAAATGAGTTCAGTAGTAAAGTGGACAGGATAACAGCATGAAACAAACATATATCTATGTACCATGGTCACTTTATGGTCTATATCATTCTAGTTTTTGTTGCCAAATCAAGATAGAGACACAGTTCAAATAATATTTGTTCAAGACAAAGCAGAATAGACAGAATATAAGTGTGGGTAACTATAGAGCAATAACAACACTTGTAATGTGCATGACATGAGAACATAACTGTTTATTCAATTGAAACTGAAATCAGCATAGCGCAGGTTACAACAGCAAACCAGTTAAAGAAACAGGTTTAAAACATACCTGTTGCACCATTGGAGTTTCAATTCCATCCTTCAAATTTGAAAATAGTTGGTATGAGTAAATACAGTAATGCAAGAGCAAAGGAGTATGAACCATAGCTACAGAACCTGACCTGCGAACAAATCTTCTTCTCCTTTAAGCGTTGAGTTGGGATTCGGAGTGGTGGTCCTCGTGCTTTGGGCACTGCAGTTCCCTTACTAACTGCTCGTGTTTGGGTGCTCTGTGGTGGAGATGGTGCTGTGTCAACTGAAACTGGGTTACTATCTGCCGGGGTTGGGGTTAGAAGGGTTGTAGCTGGTTCTCTGTCCAACTGGGTAGGGGTACAATCTGCGAGAGTCTGGGTTATGTGTGGTGGATCTGGTCCTTGGGCAAGTACAACCGTGGTTCTATCTGCATCAACTGGTAGCACTATCTTTTCTGAAGACCGTGTTATTACTCCCTTAGATACTGCCATCATGCTCTCCAATTCAAATGGCTGATAAACAAGAGAAGTAATTAAAAGTATAGACATTGTATGATAGACAGGTGCAATGGATAGTGGGGAATAAAAGAGGGCATGAAATAATTCATATTTATGTTGTCTAACCAAACAGGATAGCATGACATAATTTCACATATATGATGGCTAACTAAACAGGATAGCATGACACAATTTCACATTATGATGGCTAACTAAAAAAGATGGAAAGACATAGTTCAAAATATGAGACTATGTAAACAGGATGACATGACATAACTATATAATGTGTTTATTAAATAGGTTGGCATGCCATAATTCACATACATTCATGGATAGAATGCCATAATTTTAAATATGATGACTGTAAACACTAAACAAGATGAGATGATATAACTATATGATGTCTTTATTAAATGGGTTGCCATGCCATAATTCAGATAGATGATGTGTATGTACTATGTAAACATGATGGCATGATATAATTCAAATATATGATTTATATAGTAAGCAAGTAAGCAAATGGCAATCTATATATGATGTAAAAACTAAGCAATGCAAGACAACATGCATGACATGGGTAATATAACCCTGCCAAGTTTGAGCGTAGACCTCAGGGGGGAAATAGGACTGGTCATCAGTCTCTGAATCCTCCTCTGAGGAGCTCTTTGTAGCCAGCAAGATGTCTGCTTCAGCAGGTAGCATTGTCTGCTTTGAATACCTTGTTTTCACTCCAGATACTTCCATCACCGCTTCAAATGGCTGATGCATAGGAAGAGTAGTTGAATATACAAACGTTGTCGACAAATGGAACACGTAATACAAAAAAATGATAGCATGATATAATTCACATACATGATATTGGCTAAACAGCATGGCATTGCATAATTCACATATATAATGCCTTTGCAACAAGATAGCATTGTATAATTCACATATATAATGTCTTGCAACAAGATGGCAATGCATAATTCACATATATGGTAATTAGACACTGAATAGGTGGCATTCACACAAAGCATTTCTAAACTAATCAAATGGCATAGCAATGCGAGACACCATACGCACGATATGAGCAACATAACCCTGCCAAGTTA
>NC_041383.1:76516246-76542780 GCF_002162155.2 Triticum dicoccoides
TAGGACTGGTCATCTGTCTCTGAATCCTGCTCTGAGGAGCTATCCGTAACCAGCGAGATATGCGCTTCGTCAGATAGCATAGTCTGCTCAGAAGACCTTGTTTTTACTCCAGAATTTTCCATCACCGTGTCAAATGGCTGATGCACACGAAGAGCAGTTGAATGTACTAACATTGTTGACAAATGTAATATGTAACGAAAAAAAAGGATGGCCTGATATAATTTACATATAAGATGACTGGCTAAGCAGCATGACATTGCAAAATTCACATATATGATGCCTGGCTAAACAAGGTGGTGTTGCATAATTCACATATACGATGAATAAAGTAAACAGATGGCATTCGCACAAAGGATGTCTAAACTAAGCAGATGGCATATTTGATGTATAAAGTAAGCAATGCAAGACACCATATGCATGGTATAACCAACATCAGCATGCCAAGTTAGAAAGAAGACCTCAGGGGGTAAATAGGAGTTATCTTCTCCTTCTGAATCCCCCTCAGAACAGATATCTTCCTCTCGATTACAATCCGAAATGCGTGGAGGGGGGCTGCCTTTGCGCCTACCATGGAGCAACGTCTGCATGAAATTATATTGCCATGCAAGGCTCGTCTCTTTTGCTCTACATGTTTAGTTCCATTGTTTACAATAACTGTCATGCCTAGGAATAAAACATAGTGAGATTATGTAAGGAGTGCATGCAGAAATCCAGAGTGATCGATGGTAGCAACCTGTGGATAGACCCAAAACCAATAATAGCAGGCAGATAATGGCTTCAATTAATAAATGCAGATAATGGCCGAGGGAGTCCTAGATAAGGGGGTATCCGGACAGCCGTACTATATATATCGTCCAGACTATAGAAGCGTCAAGATACAAGACTCAAGACTTCGGCTCGTGTCCAGATGGGACTCTCTTTGCGTGGAGGACAAGCTTGGCGATCCGGATATTATGTTTCCTTCCTTGTAACCGACTCCATGTAAACTCTAGCTCTCTGGTGTCTATATAAACCGGAGAGGATGGTCCTTAGAAGGCCGATCACATTTACAATCATACCATCATAGGCTAGCTCTTAGGGTTTAGCCTCTACTATCTCGTGGTAGATCTACTCTTGTATTCCACATATCTTCAATATTAATCAAGCAGGAAGTAGGGTTTTACCTCGATCAAGGGGGCCCGAACGTGGGTAAACATTGTGTCCCTTGCTTCCTATTACCATCAGCCTAAGATGTACAGATCGGGACCCCCTACCTGATGTGACACTCCAATTTTTTTATTTAGTTTTCAACAAAAACTTTGTTTGATTTGAAGAAGGTCATTTAAATCCTTCCAAAAACCTCTCTCTCTCTCAAAAATTTTCCCCATGGCAAGGATTTTATTTTTGTATCTTCTTCAACCCTGGCGTTTGGTTATTAAAAACCTTTCTTCTAATTTTTCCCATCTCAAATATATTTTTGGATTTTTTTTCTTTTAAAAAGACACCCTATGGGTTTCGGGGCTACTCTTTTGTTTTGAAACCACCCATGGTTTTACCATGCCTCATGTGGTAAATCCTCCCAAAACCCCTCCCTCCACTTTGGGGCAACCCAAACATTCTGTTCCAATAGGTCCAACCCATTTTTTTGAATTTTGTTTCATTTATTTTCCCCCAAAAACAATTCTGTCCATCGTTCTAAGCCTAGATGATTTACAAAGGAAGTACCTGATTTCCTTTGAGTTTTGATCTCAAACCAACTCCTCTGGATAGTCCCTAGCACCCCCAACCTAGAACCCTCAAGATCCACTCTTCCTCTTTTCAAAATTTTCAAGTTTCGACCTCTACAAGTTTGGACCAGATTCATCATTTTTGGTGAAATTCATATTTTCCTTTCTCCAAAAATTCCACCAAAATTCAAGCAGCCCCCAGGTGCTTTGAGAGGCCACCACACCAGAGATCAGCCCCAGAAAAATTCTTCTCATGCTTGAATCATTTCATCAAACACTTGGCCGGCACTGTTCCTGTACACTTTCAGTAAATTCAGAGTTTCAGAGTTTTGTCAGTGTCGTTTTTCGTCAGTGCCTTGTCATCGATCACCAGTGCACCCTGGCGCGTTGCGCACGGCCTCTCCTCCTTGACCAGAGCACCGCATGCTCTCTTGGACGGGCGCAAGTGTTGGTGGTTGCGAGCATCGCCGACGCTGGCAGCTTCTGCGGTGGCGGCCAATGGGAGCCAGCGCCAGCTCGCTACACCGTCCGGCGCCGCCCAACGCCCCCTAGCCCTCCGCATGGCCTCATGCATGCCAGCGCACACCACAGCACCGTCGCCGTGGCCCCGCAAGCACAGGGCGCGCCCTCTGCCGCCGATGGGCCCGTGCCGCCCCGTTCTGTCGAAACCACCCAAGAGCGCCTAATCCAACCTGGTTTAGCTTCTAAACGGAACCCGTGGACCTCCACGTTGACACCCAACCCCCTAAACTACCCGACCAAGCACTGCACCGCCGTAACCATCGCCGGAGATCCCCGTTCACGGCCACCGCCTCGGATCGCCTATAAAATGGAGTCCCGAGCTCATTCTCAAGCACGCACCACCTCTACTCCTCACCAGAACCCCGCCAAGCCGCTAGGAGGACCTCGAGGAGGTCTCTTCCCCCAACTCCGGCCACCCCGATCCGCCTCGGCCACCAGCTCGATCCACTCCGGTGAGGCCATCCCCGCCTCCCAAACCTCATCAGTAGTCTTCTCGTGCACCCAGTGATCTAACCCAGGCTTCAATTTGACCTCCGCAGCCCTCCCCGACGAGATCCAACTTCACCCGAGCCGCCGTCCGCCGGAGCAAGGACCGCCGTCGACGTGGTGCTCGCCGACGACCACCAGCACCACCCACCGACGCGGAAGGACACACTGAGCACGTAGGTACCCTCTGATCCTTCTAACTCACCGTGGATTGCCGCCGGCGACCACCGCAGCTCTCGGGCGCCGACGAGCTCTGTTTCTCCCCCCGTTTGAAATTTCAAACCTGACGGGTGGCCCCTCGCCAATATTTTCTTTTTTTTGAACCGTTTTCTGAAAACGCCTTCGGGCAGAGTACGTCTCCCTTTGCAGTTGACGGCTTTTTAGCCGAAGCGTTTTCTGTTTTTATAAGTTGGCCCCTTGAAACTTTCTGTTTCATTACACATGAGTCCCTGGATTAAAACCTTTATAACTTTTAAACAGAAACTGATTTTTGATTGACTCTTTTTCTGTCATCTTTATTTTTCTGTCTAGTTTTTTGTCATATTTATTTAAAAAATATTTGGAACACTTTTTTGTGCACTCTCGGTATTTACGTTAGTACATATTTTCTTATACCGTAGATACCGGAGGAGGTGACGGAACTGCGAACTTCGCTAAGCTAGACTCCGACTACTCCGAACCAGGCAAGCATGTTTGAACTTTTGATATGATGAGTGTTCATTGCATGTTTGCATTAAGTAGTTTCATGGCATGTTTATGAGCATTTCGATAAATGTTATATTATATGCAAAGTTGAGGCAAGTGAGTTTTGGAAATCCATATGTTGTTGGATATGAGTTTGCATGGCCATGTGATGGCATGAGAATGGGTAAGATGGCAGTGTGGTAGCATGCCAGTCTTATGCCAGACTATTTGACTCCAGTGTCAACGTGAATCAAGTCACGTTTCCGTCCGTTGTCCCTTCCTGTACTACCATGTGTTTTCCGCAAGGGATATGGCTTAGTAAGTTGCAAACCTCTTTCCTGGTACACACCAAATAGAGAGGCCGTGATGAGGGTTCCATGGCCTTAGATTAAAGCCAGTCATCCGTCAGGGGGCATGGGTATTTCCGGTTGGGACCGAGAGGGGGGCACCCCTTAGAGCGCGCGTATATAAATTTGATCCCATGCTATTCGAGGTTGTGATCTCCCCGTCTCAAAGTTTTTCTAGAACGTTATCTAGGGCGATTCCTACCATCGTGAGGTGGGATGGGTGTGTACTGGTTAGATGTGTATCTACCGATATACCGTAAACGGAACTAGTCCTTCATGACTACGGAAATCCGTTGGCTGTGGGTAATTAGTACAAACTCTGCAGAGTCAAAAATCCTTTGAATCATCTTATCCATGTCCAAGTACTGTGTTCAACTTATCTTGTCAAGTGTCAGTCTCAGTGACGAAACTCCGGTGAACCACATGAGTGTTAAGTCCGGTTAAAGGTTTATTCCTGTGGATGGACTAACCCGTTTATTATTATGTGTTGAATATTTCCTATGAGTATTATATCTTCGTGAATTTATCAGCTATGAATAATGAAATTTACGCCCTTTTTGTGATGTCGCTCAGACGTCCGACTGTGGCACACTTGTTACTTACTTTTGATATACGCCCTTTCTGCGATGTCGCTCAGACGTCCGACTGTGGCACACTTGTTATTTACTTTTGATATAAGCCCTTTCTGCGATGTCGCTCAGACGTCCGACTGTGGCACACTTGTTATTTACTTTTGATATAAGGCCTTTCTGCGATGTCGCTCAGACTTCCGACTGTGGCACACTTGTTGTTTACTTTCGATATAAGCCCTTTCTACGATGTCGCTCAGACGTCCGACTGTGGCACACATGTTATTTACTTTCAATATAGGCCCTTTCTGCGATGTCGCTCCGACGTCCGACTGTGGAATGCATGTCATTTACTTTTCAATATAAGCCCTTTATGTGGTGTCGCTTAGACGCCCGACTGCGGCATGATTATTTATTTGTTTACCCTTCGAGGCGTCGCTCCAGACACCTGATCGGTTTTCAGTTGTTGTTGGGATTTCGGGAGGACTACCGCCCGACTTCCTTTTTACTTATCATGTCGTGGAATATTTATTATTTGAATGTGCATTGCTATTTGCTCATAACGCATTCATGCATGCATTTGTTATATCTTATGTCCGAACTGTCTTGCGAGTACTTTCAAAGTACTCACCTGGCTTGTTGATTTGGCCAGATGTTGATGACGGCGATCTCATGGATGAAGAGTTCGATAGCGAGTCCGACGCCTAGAGGAGTCCCAGTCAGTTCCGTGCGATCCTGGATTTGGTCACTGTATTATATCCGCTTCCGCTGCCCAAATAAATTCATCGAGCCTCACCTCGACGCTCGATGAGCTGCCAGTTTAGGAGTCATGTTATCCACTCCACTGTGATATATCCACCACCACTTTTCTCTCGAGTCAGTAGTATGCCACCACACCCCTGTATCATAACCGCCCTTATGTACAATTTTGGCGTGTTTGTAATAAATTGTTGAGCAACCTCAGCTCAACCCTGTAATGTATTTAATGCTACTGGCCTTCTATATCAAGTATTTGTCTACCAGTAAGGATAACTCTTCCTATACTGGAATCAAAAGATTGATTTATCAATAAGTATTTTATTGAAAAATCGGTCGTGACAAACCTGGTACCAGAGCCAGGCTGACTGTAGGAAGCCACTAGGTGCGATCGCTAATCGGTTATTAGCATAGTAGAGTTAATTGTCATTTTTGCAAATGTAGTCATTTTTTGACAGTCAGCATAAATTTATGATCTGACCATTCAGAATTTTTGCCTACTTTTGTAGATGGCTGGCAACGACTGTGAGTCACGGGTGTTCGCCAACGTGCCTGAGGGGTTCGTCAAGCTCCTCTCCTTCATCGTCCAGGTCGTGATGGGACCATCAGTGCGCCCAGTCTTCACACTCTACCAGCACAAGATCAACGACAGTCTGTCCATGCACCAGGCCGCGGTGCAATTCAAGGGAGGGCGTATTGAGTTACGCCGCTTCCGGTTCTTGGGGAGAGCCATGCCTATGGAGAAGCATGCTATGCAGATGGCTGCCCGTGAGGCGATAGCTCGTCTCCGGGATGTTCTTCCCTCGATGAAGACTTGTCGTTACCGCTACCTTCCATGCCACTTGCCATACACCTGTCACTATGCATTCGCTTGCCCCAGAGGAGAGCGAGACGAGGCTTTTGAGATGCTTGTCGAGTACCTCCTGGCTCTGGAGGCAGCCTTCGACAACCTGGTGGATGACCTTGTGGCTGCCCGCATGGACTCAGTCCATGGCTGTGCCGCCAACAGGAGGGAGCTCCTGCACACCGCACCACCGCTGACTTCCGTCTTGTCCTCGGCATCTTATTCACCTACCATTCTCGCCACTACTCGTCGCCTGCCTACCACTGAGGAGTTCAACCAAGTCATGGCGCCCACTTCAGTTCGTACTGCACCACCTATTGCGCCCACTCCTGTTCGTGTTGCTCCGCCTATGGCGCCTGCTCCATCAACTCAGCGCAACACTTCACGTCTGGAGCCTATTAGCGAGGAGGAGGTTGAGTCCCCAGCCTCACTGCGCCTCACCCTCGGCAGGCCAAGGGAGATCCTCACCATCTCCGACTGAGTACGCTTAGCCGCCATGCAATGTACCGGATTGTACGATATGTTTATATGTACATAGGTTGTGAGAAGTAGCTTGTTTGCGCATCATGTAGGAACTGGGAGAAGTGCACTAGCCTAAATAACATGTCAGGAATATGTACGCATATCCTGAGTGATGTATTGTATAATTACTGCTTGCGTGTAAGATATGTAATGAGCAGTCCTTCTCCGTGCGCAATCGATTATTCTGTTGAAAAATCTGGAGTTCTTAAAATTTCCCGTCGTTATAAATTTATTGATTCTTGCGACTCAATTCCTTTTCTTATGAGTTTTACAAAATATATCCCCAGAGTGAAAAATGTCTCGTCCTTGGACGCGCTCCATGCCAAACCCGCCAGAGGAAAATTATGGCACACAAACAAGCAACAATTTCACACAGGGGCAGTCAAGTCAACAGGGCAGTGAAACAACATTTTCCCAAGTATGCCTCCTTTATGAACAGAGTCAGCAACAACATCAGGAAATGACGAACCAAGTCATTAATATGGGAAATCACCGTGGACTGTATCAGCAGCAATCCAAATTGTCTGAGCTACAGAAGACGCGTCCCCCAACATTTTCTCATACTGACAAACCTCTTGAGGCCGATGACTGGCTTCGAGACATGGAAAGGAAATTAATTATTGCACAATGTTCAGACCGTGAGAAAGTACTTTATGCACCGCACTATCTCACTGGAGCAGCTACATCATGGTGGGAAAACTTCCTACACATGCACCCCAACGAAAATGATATAACCTGGGAGGAGTTCAAAGAAGGTTTTCATGGGGCGCACATTCCTAAAAGTGTTATGAAGATAAAGAAGAGGGAGTTTGATGACCTCAAGCAGAGGACCATGACGGTGTCGGAATACAACAGTCAGTTTACTCTGTTGTCTCGCTACGCCAACGAAGAGCGTATGC
The DNA here is from genome assembly GCF_002162155.2 of Triticum dicoccoides. Taxonomy (NCBI): domain Eukaryota; kingdom Viridiplantae; phylum Streptophyta; class Magnoliopsida; order Poales; family Poaceae; genus Triticum; species Triticum dicoccoides. The sequence goes on from NC_041383.1 coordinate 76,523,582, forward strand.
CTGAAAGCAAGAAGATGGAAAAATTCCTGGACGATCTGGCACCCGCGCTTAAATGCCAACTGGTCGTGCACACCTTCCCAGATTTCAAAACACTGGTGGATAAGGCTATTACCTTGGAAAATGAGCAACGCAGCTTGGAGGATTTCCGCAAGAGCAAAAGGGACCAGACTACTCTTGCTCGCAACCACCGGAGCAAGACGGATTTTTAGAAAGCTGGGACACACAGACCCACGACAAATGTTTCACACCCAATCAAGAATTTCCATGCAAGGGACAAGGAGTTCACATATCGCCCAGGCGTTACTTGCTATGCTTGTGGCGAAGAAGGGCACTATGCTAAGCAGTGCCCCAAGCCAAGGAACTCGACTCCAAAGCCGAACAAAAGTGGCAATAATTCAGCACCCAAGCGAATTCAACCCCAATAACAACCACAGGAAGGGTCATCAGAACCACGTGACCAGAGAAGAAGCACAAAATGCCCCGGATATCGTACTCGGTACGTTCCCTGTCAACACAATACCTGCCACGGTTTTGTTTGATTCTGGAGCTTCTCACTCGTTCAATTCAAAGAGTTTTGCTTTGCAAAATAATTTTTCGATGCTTCCCTTGGAAAAATCCATGATCATCAAGTCCCCTGGGATTAAGCAAGTTACTCAGAGTTACTGCCAAGGTGTGGTTATTGAGTTTGAAGGATTGAAGTTTCACGCCAACCTTATTGTATTGGAAAATAAAGGACTGGATGTCATCCTAGGGATGGATTGGTTAACCACCAACAAAGGATTTATTGACTGCTTCAACAGGACCGTAATTCTCACCCACCATCACGGGAAGACAATAAAAGTTTCAGCCAAAGAGAGAAAAATATCTCGGCAACCGAGATTGAACAAGGTGGACGTTTCTGAGTTAAGCAAAGTTCCAGTAGTATGTGAGTTTCCAGACGTATTTCCCGAAGAACTACCAGGCATGCCTCCAGACCGAGAGATAGAATTCAGCATTGAGCTAGCACCCGAAACCGCCCCCATATACAAGAAACCATACATAATGGCACCATCCGAGTTGGTAGAATTGAAGAAGCAAATAAAAGAATTACTGGACAAAGGATATATACGAGGCAGTTCCTCACCTTGGGGTTCACCAATTTTATTTGCCAAGAAAAAGGATGGGACACTGAGATTGTGTCTAGACTATCGAGCACTTAACATGGTCACAATCAAGAACAAATACCCAATGCCACAGATAAATGATTTATTTGATCAGCTCACTCAGGCCAAGGTCTTCTCAAAAATTGACTTAAGGTCGGGGTACCATCAATTAAAAGTACGAGCAGAAGATATCCCCAAGACAGCCTTCACCTCCAGATACGGACTGTATGAGTTCATAGTAATGCCGTTTGGACTAACAAACGCCCCCGCATATTTTGTTCACCTCATGAACAAGGTATTTATGAAGTTTATGGACAAGTTTGTTGTGGTATTCATTGATGATATTCTGATATACTCCAAGACACCAGAAGAGCACGCTGAACATCTCAGAATTGTACTAGGAGAACTCAGGAAACATCAATTGTACGCCAAGTTCAACAAATGTGAATTTTGGCTAAGACAGGTGGGTTTTCTGGGCCACGTACTGACCCAAGAAGGTATTGCCGTAGACCCGGAAAAGGTCAAGGCCGTACTTGGCTGGAAACCACCAGCCAGTGTAACGGACGTACGAAGTCTCTTGGGAATGGCAGGATACTACCGAAGATTTATTGAAGGATTCTCCACCATAGCGAAGCCAATGACGCAGTTCCTCAAGAAGGACAAGAAGTTTGAATGGACTGAAGCTTGCGAGAAAAGTTTCCAAGAGCTAAAAGGGAAACTGACGACAGCACCAGTATTAATTGTGCCAGACATACACAAGGATTTTGAGGTGTATTGTGACGCATCCTGGAAGGGTCTCGGATGCGTATTGATGCAAGAAGGCAAAGTAGTCGCGTATGTTTCCAGACAACTTCGCAAGCATGAAGAAAATTATCCTACTCATGACCTGGAGTTGGCAGCAGTCATCCATGCACTCAAAGAATGGAGAACTTTTTACTTGGAAATCGTTGTGAAATATACACAGACCATAAGAGCCTCAAGTATATTTTCACACAACCAGAACTCAATTTACGACAACGACGCTGGTTGGAATTAGTGAAGGATTATGATGTTGGAATCCACTACCATCCAGGAAAAGCAAATGTAGTGGCGGATGCTCTAAGTCGAAACCCCAGCTCGGACGACGACAACCTATCAAGTCTGAGACCTGAATTTCGGCAGGAGTTTACTAAACTCAACTTAATAAAAATGGTCACCGAAGGCAGTGTCTCGAATTTAGAAATACAGCCTACCCTGATAGAAAAGATTAAGGAGGCTCAGCATGGACACCCCAGCATTGAAGGCATAAAAAGGAAAGTGAGTTTGGGCAAGGCCTCAGAATTCGTCATCGATGAGCAGGGAATATTGTGGTACGAAGATAGGCTTTGCGTACCAAATATCGAGGACCTTAAACAGCAAATTTTAGCTGAAGGCCACACCACTCTGTATTCAATCCATCCTGGAGGAACGAAAATGTACAAGGATCTTCAAGAAAATTTTTGGTGGCACGGTATAAAGAGGGATATAGCCACGTTCATTGCATGTTGTGACTCATGTCAACGCATCAAGGCAGAGCACCAGAAACCGGCCGGACTATTACAACCAAATAAGATACCCGAGTGGAAATGGGACGATATTGGAATGGATTTTATTGTTGGACTACCTCGGTCATGACACGGGAATGATGCCATATGGGTCATCACAAATAGACTGACTAAGGTGGCACACTTCATCCCCGTGAAGACAACCCACACCACTCAGAAGCTTGCCAGGCTTTATTTTTCCTGTATTGTCTTCTTGCATGGAGTTCCAAAGACTATAATAAAAGACATAGGCACTCAATTCGTCTCCCGATTTTGGGATCAATTACAACAAGCTCTGGGAACTCAACTGGCGTTTAGTACCTCATACCACCCCCATACTGATGGACAAACTGAACGCGTAAACCAAATTCTAGAAGACATGCTGAGGGCATGTGTCCTCACCTATGGAACCAGTTGGGAAGAAAGCTTGCCATACGCAGAGCTCGCATACAACAACAGTTACCAAGCCAGCCTGCAAATGGCACCATTTGAAGCTCTGTACGGGTGAAGATGTCGTACACCGCTAAATTGGTCAGAAACCGGAGACAACCATATCTTCGGCCCAGATATGCTCAAGGAGGCTGAGGAAAAAGTTAAGATGATTAGGGATCGACTCAAGACAGCTCAAAGTCGACAAAAGAGTTATTACGATCGAAAGCATTGGGGAATCAGTTTTGAACCCGGTGAGTTTGTGTACCTACGAGTATCTCCTATGAGGGGCCTGCAACGATTCAAGGTTAAGGGAAAGCTAGCACCAAGATTCATCGGACCATTCTGTATAGTGGCCCGAAGAGGCACGGTAGCCTACCAGCTAGACTTACCCGAAGAATTATCCGATGTCCACGACGTGTTCCACGTCTCACAGTTGAGGAAGTGCGTGAGCAACCCAGAGAAGCAAGTATCCCATGAAAACATTGACGTGCAACTAGACCTCACCTACCGGGAACGTCCAATAAAAATATTAGAGGAGTCTGAAAGGAGGACCCGACAGAAAACCATCAAGTTTTTATGAGTTCAGTGGAGCAATCACCGAGAATGAAGCAACTTGGGAAAGAGAGGATTTTCTTCGGACAGAGCTCCCACACTTATTTGAGGATCAGCTGAAATCTCGGGGACGAGATTTTTCCTAAGGGGGTAGGTGTTGTGACACTCCAAATTTTTTTATTTAGTTTTCAACAGAAACTTTGTTTGATTTGAAGAAGGTCATTTAAATCCTTCCAAAAACCTCTGTCTCTCAAAATTTTTCCCCATGGCAAGGATTTTATTTTTGTATCTTCTTCAACCCTGGTGTTTGGTTATTAAAAACCTTTCTTCTGATTTTTCCCATCTCAAATATATTTTTGGAATTTTTTTTCTTTTAAAAAGACACCCTATGGGTTTTGGGGCTACACTTTTATTTTGAAACCACCCATTGTTTTACCATGCCTCATGTGTTAAATCCTCCCAAAACCCCTGCCTCCACTTTGGGGCAACCCAAACATTCTGTTCCAACAGGTCCAACCCATTTTTTTGAATTTTGTTTCATTTATTTTTCCCCCAAAAACAATTCTGTCCATTGTTCTAAGCCTAGATGATTTACAAAGGAAGTACCTGATTTCCTTTGAGTTTTGATCTCAAACCAACTCCTCTGGATAGTCCCTAGCACCCCCAACCTAGAACCATCAAGATCCACTCTTCCTCTTTTCAAAATTTTCAAGTTTCAACCTCTGCAAGTTTGGACCAGATTCATCATTTTTGGTGAAATTCATATTTTCCTTTCTCCAAAAATTCCACCAAAATTCAGGCAGCCCCCAGGTGCTTTGAGAGGCCACCACACCAGAGATCAGCCCCAGAAAAATTCTTCTCATGCTTGAATCATTTCATCAAACACTTGGCCAGCACTGTTCCTGTACACTTTCTGTAAATTCAGAGTTTCAGAGTTTTGTCAGTGTCGTTTTTCGTCAGTGCCTTGTCATCGATCACCAGTGCACCCTGGCGCGTTGCGCACGGCCTCTCCTCCTTGACCAGAGCACCGCATGCTCTCTTGGATGGGCGCAGGTGTCGGTGGCGGCGAGCATCGCCGACGCCGGCAGCTTCTGCGGTGGCAGAGCCACCTGTGGCGGCCAACGGGAGCCAGTGCCAGCTCGCCACGCCGTCCGGCGCCACCCAACGCCCCCTAGCCCTCCGCGTGGCCTCATGCATGCCAGCGCACACTGTAGCACCGTCGCCCTGGCCCGGCAAGCACAGGGCGCGCCCTCTGCCGCCGACGGGCCCGCGCCGCCCCGTTCTGTCGAAACCACCCAAGAGCGCCTAATCCAACCTGGTTTAGCTTCTAAACGGAACCCGTGGACCTCCACGTTGACGCCCAACCCCCTAAACTACCCGACCAAGCACCGCGCCGCCGTAACCATCATCGGAGATCCCCGTTCACGGCCACCGCCTTGGATCGCCTATAAAATGGAGTCCCGAGCTCGTTCTCAAGCACGCACCACCTCTACTCCTCACCAGAACCCCGCCAAGCCACTAGGAGGACCTCGAGGAGGTCTCCTCCCCCAACTCCGGCCGCCCCGATCCGCGTCGGCCACCAGCTCGATCCACTCCGGTGAGGCCATCCCCGCCTCCCAAACCTCGTCAGTAGTCTTCTCGTGCACCCAGTGATCTAACCCAGGCTTCAATTTGACCTCCGCAGCCCTCCCCGGCGAGATCCAACTTCACCCGAGCCGCCGTCCGCCGGAGCAAGGACCGCCGTCAATGTGGTGCTCGCCGATGACCACCACCACCACCCACCGACACGGAAGGACACACTGAGCACGTAGGTACCCTCCGATCCTCCTAACTCGCTGTGGATCGCCACCGACGACCACCGCAGCTCTCGGGCGCCGACGAGCTCTGTTTCTCCCCCCGTTTGAAATTTCAAACCTGACGGGTGGGACCCCTCGTCAGTATTTTCTTTTTTTTGAACCGTTTTCTGAAAACGCCTTCAGGCAGAGTACGTCTCCCTTTGCAGTTGACGGCTTTTTAGCTGAAGAGTTTTCTGTTTTTATAAGTTGGCCCCTGGAAACTTTCTGTTTCATTACAGATGAGTCCCTCGATTAAAACCTTTATAACTTTTAAACAGAAACTGATTTTTGATTGATTCTTTTTCTGTCATCTTTATTTTTCTGTCTAGTTTTTTGTCATATTTATTTGAAAAATATATTTGGAACACTTTTTTGTGCACTCTTGGTATTTACGTTAGTACGTATTTTCTTATACCGTAGATACCGGAGGAGGTGACGGAACCGCGAACTTCGCCAAGCTAGACTCCGACTACTCCAAACCAGGCAAGCATGTTTGAACTTTTGATATGATGAGCGTTCGTTGCATGTTTGGATTAAGTAGTTTCGTGGCATGTTTATGAGCATTTTAATAAATGTTATATTATATGCAAAGTTGAGGCAAGTGAGTTTCGGAAATCCATATGTTGTTGGATATGAGTTTGCATGGCCATGTGATGGCATGAGAATGGGTAAGATGGCAGTGTTGTAGCATGCCAGTCTTATGCCAGACTATTTGACTCTAGTGTCAACATGAGTCAAGTCACGTTTCCGTCCGTTTTCCCTTCCTGTACTACCACGTGTTATCCGCAAGGGATATGGCTTAGTAAGTTGCAAACCTCTTTCCTGGTACACACCAAATAGAGAGGCCGTGATGAGGGTTCCATGGCCCTGGATTAAAGCCAGTCATCCGGTTAGGGGGCATGGGTGTTTTCGGTTGGGACCGAGAGGGGGGCACCCCATAGAGCGCGCGTATATAAATTTGATCCCATGCTATTCGAGGTTGTGATCTCCCCGTCTCAAAGTTTTTCTTAAACCTTGTCTAGGGTGATTCCTGGCATCGTGAGGTGGGATGGGTGTGTACTGGTTAGATGTGTTTCTACCGAAATACCGTAAATGGAACTAGTCCTTCGTGACTACGGAAATCCGTTGGCTGTGGGTAATTAGTACAAACTCTGCAGAGTTAAAAATCCTTTGAATCATCTTATCCATGTCCAAGTATTGTGTTCAACTTATCTTGTCAAGTGTCAGTCTCAGTGACGAAACTCCGGTGAACCACATGAGTGTTAAGTCCGGTTAAAGGTTTATTCCAGTGGATGGACTAACCCGTTTATTATTATGTGTTGAATATTTCCTATGAGTATTATATCTTCGTGAATTTATCAGATATTAATAATGAAATTTATGCGCTTTCTGCGATGTTGCTCAGACGTCCTACTGTGGCACACTTGTTACTTACTTTTGTTATACGCCCTTTCTGCGATGTCGCTCAGACGTCCGACTGTGGCACACTTGTTATTTACTTTTGATATAAGCCCTTTCTGCGATGTCGCTCAGACGTTCGACTGTGGCACACTTGTTATTTACTTTTGATATAAGCCCTTTCTGCAATGTCGCTCAGACGTCCGACTGTGGCACGCTTGTTATTTACTTTCGATATAAGCCCTTTCTGCGATGTCGCTCAGACGTCCGACTGTGGCACGCATGTTATTTACTTTCAATATAGGCCCTTTCTGCGATGTTGCTCCGACGTCCGACTGTGGCACGCATGTCATTTACTTTTCAATATAAGCCCTTTATGTGGTGTCGCTTAGACGCCCGACTGCGGCATGATTATTTATTTGTTTACCCTTCGAGGCGTCGCTCCAGACACCCGATCGGTTTTCAGTTGTTGTTGGGATTTCGGGAGGACTACCGCCCGACTTCCTTTTTACTTATCATGTCGTGAAATATTTATTATTTGAATGTGCATTGCTATTTGCTCATAATGCATTCATGCATGCATTTGTTATATCTTATGCCTGAACTATCTTGCGAGTACTTTCAAAGTACTCACCTGGCTTGTTGATTTGGCCAGATGTTGACGAAGGCGGTCTCATGGATGAAGAGTTCGATAGCGAGTCCGACGCCTAGAGGAGTCCCAGTCAGCTCCGTGCGATCCTGGATTTGGTCACTATATTATATCCGCTTCCGCTACCCAAATAAATTCATCGAGCCTCACCTCGACGCTCGATGAGCTGCCGGTTTAGGAGTCATGTTATCCACTCCACTGTGATATATCCACCACCACTTTTCTCTCGAGTCAGTAGTATGCCACCACACCCCTGTATCATAACCGCCCTTATGTACAATATTGGCGTGTTTGTAATAAATTGTTGAGCAACCTCAGCTCAACCCTGTAATATATTTAATGCAACTGGCCTTCTGTATCAAGTATTTGTCTACCAGTAAGGATAACTCTTCCTATACTGGAATCAAAAGATCAATTTCTCAATAAGTATTTTATTGAAAAACCAGTCGTGACACCCGAGATCCGCTGGTTTTGACACCGACATTAGTGCTTTCATTGAGAGTTCCTCTGTGTCATTGCTTTAAGGCTTGATGGCGTCTTCAATCGCCAACGACACGGTCCAGGGTGAGACTTTTCTCCCTGGACAGATCTTTGTGTTCGGCGGCTTCGCACTGCGGGCCAATTCGCTTGGCCAGTTGGAGCAGATCGACAGCTTCGCCCCTGGCCACCAGATCAGGTTCGAAAACTTGAACTCCATGGCAGATATCCGCGGAGAATTGATCTTTGACGGGTTCGGGCCTGTGCCAGGAGTGCCGGACAGCCACGACGAGCACAGCCTAGACCTGATGTTGGACAGTGCCCGGGACATCATCCCCGAAGCAGCCCCGGATCTAAATCTAGGGCAGCTTGCGTTGCCTACGGACGGAGGGCTAGACCCCGCCCCGCAGGCCGCACACTTATCGGCGGTAGAGCCGAACACGGGCCTCACCTCTATGGAGGCCTGTAACCCTGGGCCCCTGGACTCATATCCGGCTGTTGGTCCTGGTCCGCTCACTCTCAAGCCAGTCGAGCCAGGCTGGGCTCCGGTAATGGAGTTTACCGCTGCGGACATGTTTCAGCACTCGCCCTTTGGCGACATGCTGAGCTCATTGAAGTCTCTCTCTTTGTCAGAAGGCTCTGGGCCGAACTATGTCCGGCCTGAGTGAGAAGCAGGCGATGAAGGAATTCGCTGCCCACCCACCAACCACTTTGTCGCCACAATCGATGATTTAACCGACGTAGACTTCGAAGACATCGATGGTATGGACGACGATGCAGGAGACATATAGGAGCCACCGCTCACAGGGCAGTGGACAACCACCTCTTCATATGATATATATGGTGGACACTCTGAAAGAAAACAATGGTGATGAGGCAACGGGGGATAACCCTCCAAGAAGAAAGCAAAGCATGGGCGTCGCCAGCGCCGCTCCAAGCCCCGCCAAGGCAATACTGGCACTGGAGACGGTAATAACCGGACGTTGCCGACGATGAATACAACCCCGAACAGCCCGACTTCGAGGAGGCCGAACAGGAAGACGGGCATGACAGCCCAGATGAACAGGCGACGGACGGGTATCCGGAGGAGGACAACTACATGCCCCTATCCGAAAACGAGATTAGCCTCGGCGGCGACGAGTTCGGCGTACCTGAAGACCCCGCAGAGCAGGATCGCTTCTAGCGCCGGCTTATTGCCACTGCGAAAAGCCTGAAGAAGAAACAACAGTAGCTCGAAGCTGATCAAGATCTGCTCGCAGACAGATGGACAAAAGTCCTGGCAGCCGAGGAATATGGACTCGAGCACCCCACGGCTGACCGACCACCTCGAGGTCGGGACAAAACGGCATATCAGCCTAAATACCAACCTGTACCCCTGTGCCGGTTTACTACGGCCCAGGGCAATACTCAGGACCTGCGCGATAAACTGGATAACGCCGCAGGACAACCAAGATCGATCTACGTATCACAGGGGCACGCAGAAGTACATGATGATGACCATCATACCGGATACACTAACAGCAAATCCGACCGGGCCGAATACAACCAGTCAGACGCAGCAGCACTGCACCGTGACATAGCCCGACATAGAGGCGCCGCACACCCCCTCTGCTTCACTGATGAAGTGATGGATCATGAATTCCCAGAAGGGTTTAAACCCATAAACATCGAATCATACGATGGCACCACAGACCCCGCGGTATGGATCGAAGATTTCCTTCTCCACATTCACATGGCCCGCGGAGATGATCTACACGCCATCAAGTTGTTGGGTAACGTAGCATAAATTCAAAATTTTCTTACGAGTCACCAAGATCTATCTATGGAGAAACTAGCAATGAGGGGAAGGAGAGTGCATCTACATACCCTTGTAGATCGCTAAGCAGAAGCGTTCAAGAGAACGGGGTTGAAGGAGTCGTACTCGTCGTGATCCAAATCACCGGAGATCCTAGTGCCGAACGGACGGCACCTCCGCGTTCAACACACGTGCAACCCGGTGATGTCTCCCATGCCTTGCTCCAGCAAGGAGAGAGGGAGAGGTTTAGGAAGACTCCATCCAACAGCAGCACAACGACATGGTGGTGATGGAGGAGCGTGGCAATCCTGTAGGGCTTCGCCAAGCACAGCGAGAGATGAGGAGAAAGAGAGGTAGGGCTGCGCTAGGGAGAGGTGGAAGCTCTTATGTTTGGCAGCCCCAAAACCTCAAGTATATATAGGGGAGAGGGAGGGGGCTGCGCCCCCTCTAGGGTTCCCACCCCTAGGGGTGCGGCTGCCCCAAAAACCCATCTAGGGTGGCGGCCAAGGGGGGGGGAGAGGGGAAACTTGCCCCCCAAGAAAGGTGGGTGCGCCCCCTCCCCAAACCCTAGGCGCCTTGGGCCCTTGTGGGGGGGATCACCAGCCCACCTAGGGCTGGTCCCCTCCCACACTTGGCCCATGCTGCCCTCTGGGGCCAGTGGCCCCACTTGGTGGACCCTCGGGACCCTCTCGGTGGTCCCGGTACATTACCGATAACACCCGAAACTTTTCCGGTGACCAAAACAGGACTTCCCATATATAAATCTTTACCTCCGGACCATTCCGGAACTCCTCATGACATCTGGGATCTCATCCAGGACTCCGAACAACATTCGGTAACCACGTATATCTATTCCCTATAACCCTAGCGTCATCGAACCTTAAGTGTGTAGACCCTACGGGTTCGGGAACCATGCAGACATGACCGAGACGTTCTCCGATCAATAACCAACAGTGGGATCTGGATACCCATGTTGTCTCCCACATGTTCCACGATGATCTCATCGGATGAACCACGATGTTGAGGATTCAATCAATCCCGTATTCAATTCCCTTTATCTAGCGGTATTGTACTTTCCCGAGATTCGATCGTCGGTATGCCGATACCTTGTTCAATCTCGTTACCGGCAAGTCTCTTTACTCGTTCCATAACACATCATCCCGTGATCAACCCCTTGGTCACATTGTGCACATTATGATGATGTCCTACCGAGTGGGCCTAGAGATAGCTCTTCGTCACGTAGAGTGACAAATCCCAGTCTCGATTCGTGCCAACCCAACAGACACTTTCGGAGATACCCATAGTGCACCTTTATAGCCACCCAGTTACGTTGTGACGTTTGGTACACCCAAAGCATTCCTACGGTATCCGGAAGTTGCACAATCTCATGGTCTAATGAAATGATACTTGACATTAGAAAAACTTTAGCATACGAACTACACGATCTTTGTGCTAGGCTTAGGATTGGGTCTTGTCCATCACATCATTCTCCTAATGATGTGACCCCGTTATCAACGACATCCAATGTCCATGGTCAAGAAACTGTAACAATCTATTGATCAACGAGCTAGTCAATTAGAGGCTTACTAGGGACATGGTGTTGTCTATGTACCCACACATGTATCCGAGTTTCCTATCAATACAATTATAGCATGGATAATAAACGATTATCATGAACAAGGAAATATAATAATAATAACTAATTTATTATTGCCTCTAGGGCATATTTCCAACAGTCTCCCACTTGCACTAGAGTCAATAATCTAGTTCACATCGCCATGTGATTAACACTGATAGGTCACATCGCCATGTGACCAACATCCAAAGAGTTTACTAGTGTTACTAAACTAGTTCACATCACCATGTGATTAAGACTCAATGAGTTCTGGGGTTTGATCATGTTTTGCTTGTGAGAGAGGTTTTAGTCAACGGGTCTGCAACATTCATATCCGTATGTATTTTGCAAATCTCTAGGTCATATTGTAAATGCTGCTTCCACGCTCCACTTGGAGCTATTCCAAATGGTGGCTCCACTATACGTATCCGGTTTGCCACTCAGAGTCATTTGGATAGGTGTTAAAGCTTGCATCGATGTAACCCTTTACGCCAAACTCTTTATCACCTCCATAATCGAGAAACATGTCCTTATTTACTCCAATGACAGTTTTGACCGTTGTCCAATGATCCCCATTCCTGGATCATTCTTGTACCCCTTGACTGACACATGGCAAGGCACACTTCCGGTGCGGTACACAACATAGCATACTATAGAGCCTACGTCTGAAGCATAGGGGACGGCCTTCGTCCTTTGTCTCTCTTTTGCCGTGGTCGAGCTTTAACTCTTAACTTCATACCTTACAACTCAGGCAAGAACTCCTTCTTGACTGATCCATCTTGAACACCTTCAAGATCATGTCAAGGTATGTGCTCATTTGAGAGTACCATTTAGCGGTTTTTGATATATCCTCATAGATCTTGATGCTCAATGTTCAAGTAGCTTAATCCAGGTTTTCCATTGAAAAACACTTTTCAAATAACCCTATATGCTTTCCAGAAATTTTACATCATTTCTGATCAACAATATTTCAACAACATATACTCATCAGAAATGCTATAGTGCTCCCACTCACTTCTTTGGAAATACAAGTTTCTCATAAACTCTATATAAACCCAAAATCTTTTATCATCTCATCAAAGCGTACATTCCAACTCCGAGATGCTTACTCCAGTCCTTACAAGGATTGCTGGAGCTTTGCATACTTGTTAGCATCTTTCAGGATTGACAAAACCTTCTGGTTATATCACATACAACCTTTCCTCAAGAATAACGTCGAGGAAACAATGTTTTGACATCCTATCTGCAAGATTTCATAAATCATGCAGTAATTGCTAATATAATTCCAACAGACTCTGAGCATCGCTACGAATGAGAAAGTCTCATCGCAGTCAACTCCTTGAACTTGTCGGAAAACATCTTAACGACAAGTCGAGCGTTCTTAATGGTGACACTTACCATCATTGTCCGTCTTCCTTTTAAAATCCATCTGTACCCAACAGCCTTACGACCATCAAGTAGTTCTTCCAAAGTCCACACTTTGTTCTCATACATGGATCCTCTCTCGGATTTTATGGCCTCGAGCCATTTGTCGGAATCCGGGCCCACCATTGCTTCTCCATAGCTCGTAGGTTCATTGTTGTCTAGCAACATGACCTTCAAGACATGATTACTGTACCACTCTGAAGTAGTATGCATCCTTGTCACCCTACGAGGTTCGGTAGTGACTTGATCTGAAGTTTCATGATCACTATCATCAGCTTCCACTTCAATTAGTGTAGGTGCCACAGGAACAACTTCATGTGCCCTGCTACACACTAGTTGAAGTGATGGTTCAACAACCTCATCAAGTGTCCACCATCCTCCCACTCAATTCTTTCAAGAGAAACTTTTCCTCGAGAAAGGACCCGTTTCTAGAAACAATCCTTTTGCTTCCGGATCTGAAATAGGAGGTATACCCAACTGTTTTTGGGTGTCCTATGAAGATGTATTTTATCCGCTTTGGGTTTGAGCTTATCAACCTGAAACTTTTTTCACATAAGCATCGCAGCCCCAAACTTTTAAGAAACGACAACTTAGGTTTCTCCAAACCATAGTTCAAACGGTGTCGTTTCAACGGAATTGCGTGGTGCCCTATTAAAGTGAGTGCAGTTGTCTCTAATGCCTAACCCATGAACGATAGTGGTAATTTGATAAGAGACATCATGGTACGCACCATAGCCAATAGGGTGCAACTATGATGGTAGGACACACCATCACACTATGGTGTTCCAGGTGGTATTAATTGTGAAACAATTTCCACAATGTCTTAATTGCGTGCCAAAGATCGTAACTCAGATACTCATCTCTATGATCATATCATAGACATTTTATCCTCTTGTCACGATGATCTTCAACTTCATTCTAAAATTACTTGAACCATTCAATAATTCAGACTTGTGTTTCATCAAGTAAATATACTCAGTATCTACTTAAATCATCCGTGAAGTAAGAACATAACGATATCCACTGCGTGCCTCAGCACTCATTGGACTACACACATCAAAATGTATTACTTCCAACAAGTTGCTTTCTTGTTCCATTTTACTGAAAACGAGGCTTTCAGTCATCTTGCCCATGTGGTATGATTTGCATATCTCAAATGATTCAAAATCAAGTGAGTCCAAATGGTCCATTTGCATAGAGTTTCTTCATGCGTGTACACCAATAGACATGGTTCCCATGTCTCAAAATTTTCAAAAACGAGTGAGTCCAAAGATCCATCAACATGGAGCTTCTTCATGCGTTTTATACCAATATGACTCGGTGCCACATGTATGTGGTACTATCATTACTATCTTATATCTTTTGGCATGAATATGTGTATCACTACGATCGAGATTCAATAAACCATTCATTTTAGGTGCAAGACCATTAAAGGTATTATTCAAATAAACAGAATAACCATTATTCTCCTTAAATGAATAACCGTATTGTGATAGACATAATCCAATCATGTCTATGCTCAACACAAACGCCAAATAACAATTATTTAGGTTTAACACTAATCTCGATGGTAGAGGGAGTGTGCGATGCTTGATCACATCAACCTTGGAAACACTTCCAACACATATCGTCAGCTCACCTTTAGCTAGTCTCCTTTTATTCCGTAGCTTTTATTTCGAGTTACTAACACTTAGCAACCGAACCGGTATTTAATACCCTGGTGTTACTAGGAGTACTAGTAAAGTACACATTAACATAATGTATATCCAATATACTTCCATCGACCTTGCCTGCCTTCTTATCTACCAAGTATCTAGGGTGGTTCTGCTTTAGTGTCCGTTCCTCTCATTACAGAAGCACTTAGTCTCGGGTTTGGGTTCAACCTTGGGTTTTCACTAGAGCAGCAACTGTTTTGCCGTTTCATGAAGTATCCCTTCTTGCCCTTGCCCTTCTTGAAACTAGTGGTTTTACTAACCATCAACAATTGATGCTCCTACTTGACTTCTACTTTTGCGGTGTCAAACATCGCGAATACTTCAAGGATCATCATATCTATCCCTTATATGTTATAGTTCATCACAAAGCTCTAGTAGCTTGGTGGCAATGACTTTGGAGAAACATCACTATCTCATCTGGAAGATTAACTCCCACTCGATTCAAGTGATTGTTGTACCCAGACAATCTGAGTACAAGCTCAACAATTGAGCTTTTCTCCCTTAGTTTGTAGGCCAAGAAGCTCCTCGGAGGTCTTATACCTCTGACATGGGCACGAGCCTGAAATCCCAATTTCAGCTCTTGGAACATCCCCTATGTTCCGCGACATTTCAAAATCGTCTTCGCTGCCTCAACTCTAAACCATTTAACTGAACTATCACGTAGTTATCAAAACGTGTATGTCAGATGTTCACAACATCCACAGACGACATTCGGGGTTCAGCACACTGAGCGGTGCATTAAGGACATAAGCTTTCTACTGTCCGCATAATTGCTACTATCAACTTTCAACTAAATTTTCTCTAGGAACATATCTAAAACAGTAGAACAAAAGCGCGTGCTACGACATAATTTGCAAGAATCTTTTGACTATGTTCAGGATAATTAAGTACATCTTATGAACTCCCACTCAGATAGATATCCCTCTAGTCATCTAAGTGATAACATGATCCGAGTCAACTAGGCCGTGTCCGATCATCACGTGAGACGGACTAGTCATCATCGGTGAACATCTTCATGTTGATCATATCTACCATACGACTCATGCTCGACCTTTCGGTCTCTTGTGTTCTGAGGCCATGTCTGTACATGCTAGGCTCGTCAAGTCAACCTAAGTGTTTCGCGTGTGTAAATCTGGCTTACACCCGTCGTATGTGAATGTTAGAATCTATCACACCCGATCATCACGTGGTGCTTCGAAACAACGAACTTTCGCAACGGTGCACAGTTAGGGGAAACACTTTCTTGAAATTTTAATGAGAGACCATCTTATTTACTACCATTGTTCTAAGCAAATAAGATGCATAAACATGATAAACATCACATGCAATCAAATAGTGACATGATATGGCCAATATCATTTTGCTCCTTTTGATCTCCATCTTCGGGGCTCCATGATCATCATCATCACCGGCATGACACCATGATCTCCATCATCATGATCTCCATCATCGTGTCTCCATGAAGTTGTCCCGCCAACTATTACTTCTACTACTATGGCTAATGGTTTAGCAATAAAGTAAAGTAATTACATGGCATTGTTTAGTGGCACGCAGGTCATACAATAAATAAAGACAACTCCTGTGGCTCCTGCCGGTTGTCATACTCATGGACATGCAAGTCGTGATTCCTATTACAAGGACATGATCAATCTCATACATCACATATCATTCATCACATTCTTTTTGGCCATATCACATCACATAGCATACCCTGCAAAAACAAGTTAGACGTCCTCTAATTGTTGTTTGCATGTTTTACGTGGCTGCTATGGGTTTCTAGCAAGAACGTTTCTTAGCTACGCAAAACCACAACGTGATATGTCAATTGCTATTTACCCTTCATAAGGACCCTTTTCATCGAATCCGATCCGACTAAAGTGGGAAAGACTGGCACCCGCTAGCCACCTTATGCAACAAGTGCATGTCAGTCGGTGGAACCTGTCTCATGTAAGAGTACGTGTAAGGTCGGTCCAGGCCGCTTCATCCCACAATGCCGCCGAATCAAGATTGGACTAGTAACGGTAAGCATATCGAACAAAATCAACACCCACAACTACTTTGTGTTCTACTCGTGCATAGAATCTACGCAATAGACCTAGCTCATGATGCCACTGTTGGGTAACGTAGCAGAAATTCAAAATTTTCTTACGAGTCACCAAGATCTATCTATGGAGAAACTAGAAACGAGGGGAAGGAGAGTGCATCTACATACCCTTGTAGATCGCTAAGCGGAAGCGTTCAAGAGAACGGGGTTGAAGGATTCGTACTCGTCGTGATCCAAATCACCGGAAATCCTAGTGCCGAACGGACGGCACCTCCGCGTTCAACACACGCGCAGCCCGATGACGTCTCCCATGCCTTGATCTAGCAAGGAGAGAGGGAGGGGTTGAGGAAGAATCCATCCAGCAGAAGCACAACGGCGTGGTGGTGATGGAGGAGCGTGGCAATCCTGCAGGGCTTCGCCAAGCACCGCGAGAGATGAGGAGAAAGAGAGGTAGGGCTGCACCAGGGAGAGGTGGAAACTCTTATGTTTTGCAGCCCCCAATCCTCAAGTATATATAGGGGAGAGGGAGGGGGCTGCGCCCCCTCTAGGGTTCCCACCCCTAGGAGTGCGGCTGCCCCAAAAACCCATCTAGGGTGGCGACCAAGGGGGGGAGAGGGGAAACTTGCCCCCAAGAAAGGTGGGTGCGCCCCCTCCCCAAACCCTAGGCGCCTTGGGCCCTTGTGGGGGGCGCACCAGCCCACCTGGGGCTGGTCCCCTCCCACACTTGGCCCATGCTGCCCTCTGGGGCCAGTGGCCCCACTTGGTGGACCCCCGGGATCCTCTCGGTGGTCCCGGTACATTACCGATAACACCCGAAACTTTTCCGGTGACCAAAACAGGACTTCCCATATATAAATCTTTACCTCCGGACCATTCCGGAACTCCTCGTGACATCCGGGATCTCATCCAGGACTCCAAACAACATTCGGTAACCACGTATATCTATTCCCTATAACCCTAGCGTCATCGAACCTTAAGTGTGTAGACCCTACGGGTTCGGGAACCATGCAGACATGACCGAGACGTTCTCCGATCAATAACCAACAGTGGGATCTGGATACCCATGTTGGCTCCCACATGTTCCACGATGATCTCATCGGATTAACCACGATGTTGAGGATTCAATCAATCCCGTATTCAATTCCCTTTATCTAGCGGTATTGTACTTTCCCGAGATTCGATCGTCGGTATGCCGATACCTTGTTCAATCTCGTTACCGGCAAGTCTCTTTACTCGTTCCGTAACACATCATCCCGTGATCAACCCCTTGGTCACATTGTGCACATTATGATGATGTCCTACCGAGTGGGCCCAGAGATACCTCTCCGTCACGCGGAGTGACAAATCCCAGTCTCGATTCGTGCCAACCCAATAGACACTTTCAGAGATACCCGTAGTGCACCTTTATAGCCACCCAGTTACGTTGTGACGTTTGGTACACCCAAAGCATTCCTACGGTATCCGAGAGTTGCACAATCTCATGGTCTAAGGAAATGATACTTGACATTAGAAAAGCTTTAGCATACGAACTACACGATCTTTGTGCTAGGCTTAGGATTGGGTCTTGTCCATCACATCATTCTCCTAATGATGTGATCCCGTTATCAACGACATCCAATGTCCATGGTCAGGAAACCGTAACCATCTATTGATCAACGAGCTAGTCAATTAGAGGCTTACTAGGGACATGGTGTTGTGTATGTACCCACACATGTATCTGAGTTTCCTATCAATACAATTATAGCATGGATAATAAATGATTATCATGAACAAGGAAATATAATAATAATAACTAATTTGTTATTGCCTCTATGGAATATTTCCAACACAAGTATCTTCCCCTTAAGCTCAAAGGACCTGCCCGGCACTGGCTAAACAGCCTGCCCGCAAATTCCATTGGCAGTTGGGAAAATCTGGAAGACGCATTTCTTGACAACTTCCAGGGCACATATGTGCGACCTCCGGATGCCGATGACTTGAGCCACATTACTCAACAGCCCAGAGAATCAGCCAGGAAGTTCTGGACGCGGTTCCTAACTAAAAAGAACCAAATAGTCGACTGTCCGGACGCTGAAGCCCTAGCGGCTTTCAAGCATAATATCCGTGACGAGTGGCTCGTCATACACCTCGGCCAGGAGAAACCCAAGTCCATGGCAACTCTCACGACACTAATGACCCGCTTTTGCGCGGGCGAGGACAGCTGGTTGGCCCGCAATAGCACTACGCCACACTCTGGAACTTCAGATGTCCGGGACAATAATGGCAAGCCACGGTGCAACAGACACAAGCGACGGAACAACGGCGACAACACCGAGGATACGGCGGTCAATGCTGGATTCAGCGGATCCAAATCTGGTCAGCGGAAGAAGCCATTCAAGTGCAACAATCAAGGACCGTCTAGTCTGGACCGTATACTGGAGCCCTCGTGCCAAATTCATGGCACCCCGGACAAGCCAGCCAACCACACCAACAGAGACTGCTGGGTATTCAAACAGGCCAGCAAAATAAACGCCAAAAACAAGGACAAGGGGCTGCACAACGACGATGACAATGAGCCC
>NC_041383.1:76543017-76564756 GCF_002162155.2 Triticum dicoccoides
AAGGTGAAAACGGTCAACATGATCTACGCCACCCACATCCCCAAGTGGAAACATAAGCGCGCACTACGGGACGTATATGCGATGGAGCCAGTCGTCCCCAAATTCAACCCATGGTCACCTTGTCCGACCACCTTTGATCGTAGGGATCATCCTACTAGCATCCGCCACGTCGGCTCAGCCGCATTGGTTTTAGACCCAATTATAGACGAATTTCACCTCACAAGAGTCCTTATGGACGGAGGCAGTAGCCTGAACCTGCTTTATCAGGACACAGTGCGCAAAATGGGCATCGATCCTTCAAGGAGTAGAGGCCCGCTGTACGGTCTCTATAACAATGGAAGTGGTCTTCGGATCTCCGGATAACTTCCGAAGCGAAGAGCTAATCTTCGATACCGTCCCTTTCCGCAGTGGTTACCACGCACTGCTCGGGTGAACCGCATTTGCTAGATTCAACGCGATACCACACTATGCATACCTCAAGCTCAAGATGCCAGGCCCGCGCGGGGTCATAACAGTCAACGGGAATATGGACCACTCTCTCCGTACAGAGGAACACACTGCAGCCCTTGCGGCCGAAGTACAATGCGGCCTCCTCCGGCAAACCACCAATCCGGTGATGACAACCTCAAGCTCCGTCAAGCGAGGGCGGAACACCCCGCAACAGGACCAGCAGGCACGCCAAGAGCATGACTAGCAGTCCGGCCTCCGCCCAAGTCCGACCCAAGCAGCATTTGCGCCACACATACACAATTACGCACTCAAAATACCATGGGCACAGGCGGAGGCATAGTAGTGGCTCAGTTAATAGTACAGTATTGCTTCGTAACCTTTCCTTTTACCCTTAAGGATATCGCTTTAGTGCACCTTCTCCAGAAGAGCCGGATTGTCGGACTTACAAAGGAGAGGAAACCCAGTAGGTAACAGGCTTTAGGCACACCAGGAAACACCCAGGTGGAATCTATTCCCGATCATTGTTCCTGCTTTATCTATCTGTACGTAGCCTGCTCCTGGATAGGATATGTCAAATAATCCTATTTATCTCCATGTAATGCATTCATTGTAAACATACGCTTAAACGTGTTATTTATCAATGGGAGACAATATACAACGTCAGCTTATTTTTTTTCCGCATTTTTTATAAATGTTTATTTGATTTTGCATCCATACATTTTGGTACGTTGAGTTTGCCAGGGGCTTCTTATGGCGCCCCATAATACGGCAAGACAAGTCCGAACACTTTCAACAGTGCGGCACCCCGAACTTATAGCATTATATGCATCAGCTCCGAATCATGTCTTGGGTTACAGTTGGGATAGCCCGGCTCCCTTGTTTTGGTACCTTACGTTCCATTAAATCGGCTAAGGTAGTGCAGGGAGAACTACTGTGATTGTGCCCTGGTTTTTCCGGACGAGCACCTCAGTAGAGAAAGCAAAAAACTGTCCGGCATGATGTGGCGAGAGCTGGTCGCTATTCGAGAGGTTTTAAAATCCTTAAAGATTTTTTCCGCCTTAGGCGATAATTCGGCTTTGTCCGATATAGGCGTGTATAGTGCCCCAATTCGGCCTTCCAGATACTAGGGGCTTCACCGAAATTTAAAATCATAGACTTCTATGGCTAAGTGAAGGTTATAAAGCCGTATAGTCCGATTGCGTGGTTCGCTGCGCTGGACACCTCCTTAAGGGACCAAATATTTGGACAAAGAGTGTACGAGTTTTCCACGAACACCCCAGTACTAGTTACACGTGGGCGGAAGCCGACGACTGGCCTACTTTCAGATTTTGATAAACAACCGCACAGAAGGTAATATTTTAAATCACAAAAGCGCTACATAGCGCAAGTAACTTCGTCTTTAATTTACAAACATGATATAAGTGAATTCATTCGAAAATTATGTCTTTGCTACATTCTTCGGCCATGAGGCAAGCACCCTTCATAACGCCATCATAATACTTCTTGGGGACGCGATGTGGCTTGCCCTCCGGCGGCCCGTCCTTCACCAGCTTCTCCGCATCCATCTTGCCCCAATGGACCTTGGCGCGGGTAAGGGCCCGGCCGGCACCCTCAATACAAACGGATCGCTTGATGACTTCCAGTCGCGGACAGGAATCCACCATCCGCTTGATCAGGCCGAAGTAGCTGGTGGGCAGAAGCTCGCCAGGCCATATCCGGACTATGAGATCTTTCATAGCCACTTCGGCCGCCCTGTGGAGTTTGACCAACTGCTTCAGTTGGTCACTCAGAGGCTTTGCATGTTCGGCCCCAACATACTGGGACCAGAACAACTTCTCCGTTGAGCTCCCCTCCTAGGCACAGTAGAACTCTGCGGCATCTGAAACGATGCGTGGCAGGTCTGCGAATGCCCCTGGAGAACTCCGGATTCGAGTAAGTAAAAGAAATGCCTCCTCCACATGTTTGCTTTGCATAAAAAATTTCTTACCCGCCGCTATTTTCTTTGCCTCCTGGATCTCTTGCTGAGCCCTCTCGGCTTCGGCCTTGGCGTCTTTTGTATTTTTAAGGGCCTTCGCCAGTTCGGCCTCTTTTGCTTTAAGCTCCCACTCCATAGACTCGAGCTTCTTGCCGAGCTCCCGGAGCTCTTCTTGTACCTCGCCCACTCGGGCCTCTTGATTTTCGCGCTCTTTGAGTTCCAAGGCCGCTTTGTGTACGGCCTCGCACAACACCTTCTTGAGCGATGCCACTTCGGTGGTGGCCTTTGTTACCATATCACGACGTCTTGTCGTTAGCATAATCAAATTTTATTTATTATTCATTATAGGAGAGAGGGGAATCATTTACCTTTGCTCTCCTCGAGCTTCCTCCTCGCGAGGCCGAGCTCTCCCTGTGCCCGCTCTAAATCCTGCGTTAGGCCGGTGATTTCGGCCATGCGAGTAGCAGCGGCCGGCAGCACAGCCTGTTTATTTACATTCAAAATTATTGTTAGACTCCTGCAGATTATAATTGACCCTCTGTTTAGTTTTTATTTCCAAACACCAAACAGAGTATCCGGGGCTACTACCTATCGGGTGGTAACTTCACACATTTTTACTGCTTACCTCAAAGCCTGTTAGGAGGCTGGTGTAGGCTTTGGTTAGTCCGCTCTTGGCGGACGAAACCTTCTGAATCACCGCACTCATGAGAGTATGGTGCTCTCCATCTAGGGAAGCGCTGCGAAGTGCTTCCAGCAGACAATCCGGCGCCTGGGCGCAACGGAAGTCCTTGATACAGACGGCCCTCCCTCCATAACGAGGGGCTACCCGCCTATGTCCGGAACCACTGAAGGCTCTGGAACAGTGTACGGTTGAGAGCCCGGCTTACCCTGGCTCTCACTAACACGATCCGTGGGGACCTTGAACCCCGTGAGTCCGACATCTGGGACGCCGCCTCAAGGCGCCTCCAGGGCCACCTCCGCCATCGTCGTGAGCCTTCGGGACAACACCTCCTTGTCGTCCGCAGGTCGAGGAGACGTGGCCGTCGGGAGTGAGTTCATTGCTGACTCACTCAAGGACCCGTCCGAAGACGACCCTTCGGGATGGACCCTGGCCGGACTGCATACAAGTTCGGCATTATAAACAAAATTATGAAGCAGAAATTACGACTAAGTGCAGACAATTATGATCGCACCAGGGGCTTCTTCCTGGGCATCCACCCTTCCTTGCTATCGACGGTGGTGGGGGAGTAGTCCGGAAGGGATGCCTTTCCCTTCTTGGATGTCCCAATCTCCCCCACCGGGGCAGCCTTCCTCTTCTTCCCTCCCATGACACAGGGAGGTGGTGTCTCTCCTTGTTCCTCCTCGCCTCCACGGGAGGAATCTGCCTCATCGTCGTCGGACGACAAGGGTATGACGGCCTTACGCCGGGAGCCTCTCCGGGCCCCCTGGTTCACCGTCTCTGGCCCCCCATCCTTTCCGGATGGGGCGGCCTCTTCTTCTTCTTCTTCTTCTTCTTCTTCTTCTTCTTCTTCTTCTTCCCCTTCGGGGGAGGAATGCGCCTCGTTGTCTTCGGACGAGGCTTGCACAACCTTACTTCGAGACCCTTTCGGGTCCCCAGGGCCTTCTTATCAGCCTTCTTCTCCGGCCCCTTAGAGGGTGTCGGGACCAGAATCTTCGTCAGAAGATCATTGGCTGGGCTTTCTGGCAA
Organism: Triticum dicoccoides; assembly: GCF_002162155.2. NCBI lineage: Eukaryota > Viridiplantae > Streptophyta > Magnoliopsida > Poales > Poaceae > Triticum > Triticum dicoccoides. The sequence goes on from NC_041383.1 coordinate 76,547,151, forward strand.
TGGAGCCTGACTGTTTATCCGCTCCGCTGTCTCCACATACTCCTAAAACAAATATACACAATCACTTAGGAATTTTCCATAAATACATGGGGAAGAACCGGACCCGGCGGTGGCCCGAGAACTCACCTGGGTAGGGTGCCGTGCGGCATGGAGCCCGCGGTCCTCGGTTATAAGAGGAGGTACTTCGGTGTCCTTGAATAGCGCCTTCCATGCGTCATTGTGCTTCATGCTGTAGAGCCTCTGAAGCGTCTGGTGTTCGGCCGGGACGAACTCCCACAGATTAAATGCCCGCCTTTCGCACGGCAGAATCCGACGAATGCATAACTTGGATCACATTGACAAGCTTGATGTTCTTGTCCTTCATGCCCTTGATGCAGTTGATGAGTCCGGTCAGCTCTGTAGATTCGCCCCATAGCAGGCCCTTCTGTTCCCAGGAGGTGAGCCACATAGGTGTTCCAGATCGGAACTCGGGGGCCGCCGCCCAGTTGGCGTCACGCGGCTCGGTGATATAGAACCACCCCGATTGCCACCCCTTCACGGTTTCCGCAAAGGAGCCTTCAGGCCAGGTGACATTAGGCATTTTGCCCACCATGGATCCTCCGCACTTCGCTTGTTGGCCGCTCACGATCTTTGGCTTCACGCAGAAGATTTGCAGCCACAAGCCGAAATGAGGCTTGATGCGGAGGAAAGCCTCGCATACGATGATGAACGCCGAAATGTTGAGGACGAATTTCGGAGCTAGATCATGAAAGTCTAGCCCGTAGTAGAACATGAGCCCGTGAACAAAGGGGTGGAGTGGAAACCCCAGTCCACGGACGAAGTGGGCCAGGAACACGGCCCTCTCGTGGGGTCCTGGAGTTGGAATGACCTGCCCCTTGTCTGGTAGCCGGTGCGCTACATCTGCGGCCAAGTATCCGGCCGCCCGGAGATTCATGATCTTCTTCTCCGTCACGGTGGAAGCCACCCACTTGCCTCCTGCTCCGGACATGACTAATTGTGCAGAGAAAACCTGGTCTTGGGCGCTGGAGCTCGAGGGGGCAAGAGTATGCGAGGGAGGAAGAAGGCATGGGTGAGAATGGGGAACTCTTATAGAGGCAACGAAAGTGGTGCGCCTCCCCACTAGCCTGTTGAGAATCTCTTACTTCCCAAGCGCCGCGATTGATGGCACGGGGGGATTACCCATACCCGTATTGATGAGAATCCCGTGATAAGGGGACATGATCTCTGCTTTGACAAGACGTGTCGAGGAAACCGCCTCGCAATACGCGTTGTGGCTGGTTATGAAAAACGGTTCGAATAATGACCTAGCTCTAGTGGCATGTCACGTTGTCTAAAAATTGTCAGCTAAAGTATCATTCTCTCTACGGTGGTATGTGAGGATCATTTTGCAGATCCGGACACGGCCTGCGTGTTTGATAATAACCTTGGAGTATTCGGAGGAGGAACCCAGCTTGCAATGCCGAAGACAAGACTGCGCGCCAGATCATCGTCATTGAAGCCTGGTTCTGGGGCTACTGAGGGAGTCCTGGATAAGGGGGTATCTGGACAGCCGGACTATATATATCGTCCGGACTATAAAAGCGTCAAGATACAAGACTCAAGACTTCGGCTCGTGTCTAGATAGGACTCTCCTTTGCGTGGAGGACAAGCTTGGCGATCCGGATATTATGTTTCCTTCCTTGTAACTGACTCCATGTAAACCCTAGCTCTCCGGTGTCTATATAAGCCAGAGATGATGGTCCTTAGAAGGCCGATCACATTTACAATCATACCATCATAGGCTAGCTCTTAGGGTTTAGCCTCTATGATCTCGTGGTAGATCTACTCTTGTATTCCACATATCTTCAATATTAATCAAGCAGGAAGTAGGGTTTTACCTCCATCAAGAGGGCCCGAACCTGGGTAAACATTGTGTCCCTTGCTTCCTGTTCCCATCAGCCTAAGACGCACAGATTGGGACCCCCTACCCGAGATCCGCCGGTTTTGACACCGACAATGGCTTCTTTACTGTTTGTTTCCCACCCAACATGAAACTCATAGTAGACACCGAAGATTAACCAGATAGTAGATAGATACTATTGATAGCGGTCCCGATATGTACCCCACAACCATTTAAAAACTCAAGTTTGACCATTAGTTTGGAGCTGACTCAAAGTCTAATCGGTGAACAGGACAATAAAGTAGCATGTAATATTAAGCAATGCATAACGTAAGCATACACGAAAGAGTGCGACCTCTCTTGCAGACCCGTGTAGTCCTCGAGGTCATCTGCTCAGTTGATGATGGTAATGCAGTTTTCATGGCTGCCAGCGACGGGGAAGAATATCTGAGGCGGCGAAAGACAGTCTGGAGGCCGGATCCCTGCTGTGTTGGACCCTTCTGTCGTTGGAGCAGCTGAGCTGGGGTGGACGACGGCGCAGCAGGAGCGGGACAAACCGCACAAGGTTTTCTTTGACAACTATCTGTAAGAGAAGTAATTCTGTAAGGGCTCATTTGAATTGGAGGATTCCAACAATGCAGGGATAGGAAATAGACAGGAATAGGATAGGAATGCACGTGCAAAATGGAGAATTTAAAAACACATGATTTCTGCCAATCTGGGTGTTTGATTCACAACAATTGGAAGATCACAGGATGCAAAGAAGCATGGTGAGATTAAGTCAAACCACAAGAAAATGTACGGTTATAATGCTATTATGCTACTATCTCTTAGTCTTGTGCTTCATGAATAGGAATTTGAAAAGGAGGACAAGTGAAAATTAAAATTCCTACGTTTTTTCTTTCAAGGAGACACTAAAGGAACAAATCCGTGTGCTCAGTGGACAATATATATAACATGTAGAGTAAAAAAGAGATGCAACAAGTGTACAACCTCTTTGGCGAAGCCATGTCGATCTCAGCGTGATTGGGTTGGCTGGTGAGGATGCTCCGGCTGACTTTGCTATCGGAGGAGGGGAAGAAGATCTTAGGCGTCTGGAGATGGAGCCCGAGGTACTGCTCCGTTGTGATGGAGGGTTTCATCGTTGGAGCAGCTCCGGTGAGTTGTACGACGCCGAGGCTGAAGCAAGATAAGAGAGACAACGAACAATGTTAACCTGAGTGGAATTCTAATAGCATCTCCAATACATGACATAAAATACATAACCACAAAGTGCTAGATGTAAAATACATCAACCGCTCATCTCTGAACTTAACTATCGAAACTGAACTTAACTGTCAAAACTGAACTTAACTGTCGAAACTGAACCTAACTATCGAAAATGAATTTTGCTATCGAAACTGAATTTTGCTGTCGAAACTGAACGCACTAGCAAGGTGAGGCTACACGTCGGTCGACTGACTTTTTCATCTTTGTTTAGTCGATTTTGCAGCCGTTGGATACGAAATATAGGGCTTGCGGTTCATCTTCAACCTCCACCCGCCCTGAGCCGTCAGCCACCACAGGCCAAACAACAGCCCCCCGCCGCCCGCGGCCGGCGGTGCGCCGCCCCGCCCGCCCCAAAAACACTGCCCACCGCCGGTCCGCCGCCGCCCCGGCCATCCCTCTAGGCCACCCCATGCCGAGCGTTTTCTCCGGCGATCCCCACGCCACCGCCCCGCCAACGCCCTGCCACCGCCAGCGACCACCACCCCCATCTTGAACCCTAAGATAGACAGTGGGGTACCTCTCCGGCGAGCCCCCCTCCCCGCTGCGACTGTTTCTTCCTTCGCCCCGGCGAGTCCACCCCTTGAAAATCGACTGACCCAAAAGTCGGTTCAGTCGACTGAAGTGTAGCCAAATCGGAGCAGCATCGCCAGCAAGAGCACGAGCGAGAGTAGTAGCGTGACCAAGAGCAGACCAGGTAGGGGACCGAGAGCAAGAGCAGAGCAGTAGCATGAGTGAGAGCTAAAGCAGCAGCAGCTCCTACTGATGTGGACGTCGTCGCCGAGGGAGCAACGCCATGGAGGAAGTGGCCGGTGATGCCGCCGTGGATGGAGCCGCGCGGTGGCGGCTCGGGACCGAGCGCCGGCAGCACCCTAAGATCGAATCAAGAAGAAAATGCGGCGATTAGTGTACAACCTCTTTGGTGGTGCCGATTAGGCCGCAACTTCATCCAAGGAAACGGTGATGATGATGCTCTTCTGGTGGTGCAAGTGAAGATGGCGGTGTGGGAATGGAGGTGGCGTGAAAGACGAGGGGAACGTCGGGGAAGCTCCTTGGAGGTGGAGGACGGGGTGGCTGAACCGGCGGGACGATGAGATCGATGACGGATCCTCATCCGGTACAGTGGATGAGGGACATCAAGGTGTTGCTATGGACTACGTCGTCGGGGAAGAGGCTCCGGCTGGGTAGCGGACGGAGCAGGGTGTGGGGTTTCGTCGCGGGTTTTCATGGCCTCGGTGTACGAATGGGTGGGAGGATGGGATGGCAGTGGGGAACCATGGCTTAGAGACGCGCTTGTATGAAATGTGGGGTAAGTTATGAAAGTACCCCCCACCGATTTGAGGCGGTTCTTTCGGTTCACGGGTACCACGGGCATTTCGCGTGTCGGGATTTCACAGGAGGTGGGAGTTTTCGCGCGTGTTGTAATTTCGGAATAGCAAGGCACGGGTTGAAATGGAGGGAGTTATCGGAGCACAACGAGACAAAGATATATCTTAAATATTTCGGGCTAACAAGGCACGGGTTGAAATTTCCGGACAAGCCTAACATGTACTGTACCAAATCAATACGCACTACAAATGTCATTCAAAACTTTGAATTCATGTTATGTTCAATTAAAATATTTCACTACGTGTATAATGCATGCAACCTACTACTCAAATGAATGTTTTAGTGCATGCCAAACGTATATACTACTGCTTCAGTATGAACTAAATTTGAATAAGATCTACAGTAATGATTGTTGTGAAGTCAAAGCATTTGAATTCGTTTCTCTGTTTTAGTAAGATCTACAATCATCACTATTGTCAAGTTAAACCATCGTTTGTGTATTATTTTCACAGCACACCACATGATTAGTCTCGAGTTACATATGAACTATGTGTACTATATGAACTCGAACTAGATTCTTTGAATCCACTTTATTTTGATTTCAAATCACATTACATTTCTAGCTCTAACTAGATCTTCATAATCTAAACCATGTCTTATATGTATAATGTGTTTATCACATTATGTATGGTGCCCCGCCCCCTATGCCTACAAGTATTTATATGTGAGTTGCAAACACCACACATTACCACAAATTCAAATAAAATGTGAGAATGTTCAATATATAGTATTGTTTAGATTGCTCGATATTTAGTTGTAAGCTGCAAACGCCGCACATTATCACAAATTCAAATAAAATGTGAGATTGTTTGATGTATAGTATGGTTTAGATTGTTCGGCATTTAGCTGTGAGTTGCAAACGCCATGCATTATCACATTATGGTATAACATGTGCACAACACGTGTATCACCGCTATATTCATGCATGCAATGTTTAAAACACTATGATCTCCTATTCAAATATATGAATCCGCTTTCATATCAAATTATGATCTTTGTTAGTCTCTTACACCCACACAATCCTCTAACCTTCGTAGCTACCACTAACTTTCTCTCATGCATGCACACGCCCTCCTCGCCCCCCCCTCCCTCGGCATTCTATCCACCGGGCACATTCATTTTTTTCTTTAGGTCGTTCTCCCAGAGTCTCCACAACTCCTTTCCGACACACACCGATCGATAAACCTCTCTAGCGATGCCTGCCTACAGCATACACACACAGCTTCAATCTCCTCCTTTATGTGTCCTTGCCTCGTGTCTCTCATATGGTCAGACACACGTGTAAAATCTCGCCCCTGTTTTCATCGATCTCACAACCGCACACTCCTCCCCCTATCTAGCTAGTAGTTGGGCCTCTCGCACCACCTCCTAGCTCCACTCTCTCTGTCTATCTGTCTTGCTAGGCCTTATTTGCCTCTAACGAATGGATGTACACCGACCAATCTCTCGCTATACATATAGCCAGCTAGGTCCTTATAACTCGTTTTTACCCACACATCGATCGATCTACCTCATTAGTTGTGTCTCTCCCTTCCTCCGACGAACAGAAATTGATCTACCGATCTAGTTAGGTTTGCTTACCAAACACATGGTTCCCCTTCATCATCCATGGATGCGTCCCGACAGATCTATCACGCACAGGCACACACAGAAACACATCCCCACTCTTATTGATAGCATTGCAGTTCCACCCTCAGTTTGTCTAGTAGGCCTCTCCCAACATCTCCGAGAAGCAACTCCATCACCCATCCAGCACTCTACCCCTCTCCCTCCCTCTCCCTCCCTCTCTCTCTCCTCTCTCTCTCTGTCCCATCATATTTCCCGTCCTTCAGTTATGTATGGATGTCGACCGATCACCCTCAAGACATAGCTGGGTCTCTCCTTCTCAACACATATACGAGTCGTTCTACCTCTATAGTTAGGCCTCTGCCTACCCCTCCCCCCACCCCCTACCCCCCACACACCGATACATCAAGATCTCTAGTCATGTCTCCCTGCCATGCACAAACTTGACATGTGCCCTCTAACGTTCCGGTAGGCCAGTCGCCCTATATCTTTGACTTGCACACACACACACACACAATTTTGATGGCTCTCTTCATCGACCTCGCACCCACCCACTTGATCCTCTCTTCGACTCTATCGATAGATATGACCCCTCCCTCTCTTCTCATGGATTGCCTGACCCTCTATGTATGATATGGATAGGCCTCCATTTCACACACATTGCATGCAAAATTTTGTTTAGATGTCATTGACACATATTCCCACAAATAATTCATGAAATCAACCCCCGACCCCACCACCACCCCCACCACAAAATAAAAAACACTCACGAATGCGGTTTGTATATCTCACACACACCCACGTAGGTGGGGGATGTGCACGAAGAGAAGAGGTGCATGCACGACGCACGTACTCCCGTCTCTTTCCCAACCACACCCGCGCGGGTACACGGTGGAGCTCATCTCTGTACGAAAAAGGCAGCCCACGTGGTAATTTGGCACGTGTACTGGTTGTCCACTTGGTGGAGGGAGGATCGTCTACCACGGGTGAACAAACAAATTGCGACTTGACGCATTATGTTAAATTAAAAAAAGAGGCAAACCATGTGGGGCCTACCTTAGAGGCAAGGCTCTATACACTGGAGTACTTTTGATGTGTCCCGTCAACTCGCAGAACGAGGAGAAGCTTCCTTAGTACGCTGTCTCCCCTGCCCACGGGTGCGGTGGCTTGCAGGATGAGGTGAAGCTTGCTCCTCCCTCGCCCATGCGCGCGGTGGCTCGCAGGACGAGGAGAAAAATTTACTACTCCCTCCGTTTACTCCTTGTCCCTACTACCTTGGTTATAGAGATTATATCATATTGTTTGGAATATATATGTCCTTTAGTAGATTTCATTATGAACTACTAGTACATACTCGAAACACTGATGTATATAGACGTATTTTAGAGTGTACATTCACTCATTTTGCTCCGTATGTAGTAGCACTCTCCCTCGCCCCTCGACCCTCGCTCACATGGTGGACGTGCAGCAATTCATTCGGTCTCATATAGCTAGAACGATATATACTGCACTACCATTATTGCTCAACTTCCCGAAGAGGCGAAGAGCCAATCGCAAGGTTAATATTTTGGAGATGCCAAGCGCAAGGTTATAGGAGAACGAGTAGTAGGTGCCGCGTCATTTATAAATAATTTTTTGTCTTCAGTGGCACGTACACAATATGATAGGTTCATATGGAGAGAAAAGGAAACCGCTCCACTATATACATAGTCAGGACGGGCTAGCCTACACGGTTGCTTGCTGGGGTTGCTCTCTTCACACTCTCTCGCACAAAATGACTGTGGCCACATCTCTAACATCCCGGCGGATCACGTCCGCTTGGGGAAGGGGTGGATGCTTAGTGTAGATGCGGTGGCCGTCGCCGACGGTGAAAACCCACTGTTGGCACGCCCCGATCAGGGGTCCCCGCCGTTCTCTCTCACAAAGCCGGTGAGGTTGCCTTCGTCCCTTGCTCGCTGCCGCGATGTGGGTAGTTAACGCCTCCCGCCGCCCTCCTCAAGGTTGAGCTACATCCCTCAGGTACAACTCCCTTTACAGAGGGCTTGCACCACTGCTCCAGCTGCCCACATCACTCCCTGTGGATATTTCTCTACTTCTTTGCCCCGCACATACCTGATACCTCTACTGGCTTCTACGTACTGTATTTGTGATGAGTTTATGTCTCATCAACTAATCCTAGTAATATTATTCTAATCACAATTCTTCAATTTCTTTGCCACAGGGATGCTCATCTTGATTTTGGTGAAACTGCACAAAATGATCCGATGGTCAAAAGGTTGCAAACTTCATTTATTAGGAAGCTTGAACGTTGCCAGCAAATTGAAGCCTGGTCAGGGTTCACGGTTCAAGGGCTAGGGACTGCATGGATCGTTTTTTTCTTTAGCTGCCTCTGTTCCAAAATAAGTGTCAACTTTAGTAGTAGTACAACTTTGTACTAAAGTTTGCACAAAGTTGAGACACTTATTTTGGAACGGAGGGAGTACATATTTTCTATGATCTGTCAATCATTGAGATGCAATAGCATGCATGTTAGTCTCCTTTGTCTTTGATGAAATGTTGCAACGGGCAACCTTGGACACAAGATACATGTAACAGGAGCTGGAAGCTTCATAGCATTGTACAAATTTATCTCGCTGATAAATTCCAGTATGTACTAGTACTATACTAGTACTTCCTCCATTCCTAAATATAAGTCTTTGTAGAGATTTCACCATTAATCACATGCGGATGTATATAGATGCATTTTAAGTGTAGATTCATTCATTTTGTTCCATATGTAGTTCACCTAGTGGAATCTCTACAAAGACTTATCTACTAGTAATAGCTAGCCCCCACTACTAGGAATTCTCTATCCTCTCCTTGAGCCACATCATCAAAATTGACGTAGCCGTTAGATGAAGTAAATCAGTCATAATAGCCGTCTGATCTAGACGTTGAGTCCGCACTATGCCACATGCAAGCATGCAGAAATACCGTGGCACATGCATGTGAGTGGGTTTTAAATCACATCAACATGTCTGCATGCAAGCATGCACCGGTAGCATGCATGTAAGTGAGCTTTTAAGTCCCATTAACATGTCAAAAAGAAAAATATAATCCCATTATGCAGTAGGAGTTGGCTGATCTTTTTTCCTTATGTGGGATGATCTAAATGATGATGGGAGTTTATTTAGTTTGGCTACACATTTGTCATGCGGTTATAGATTTTGTTTAGTTCTATGAAATCGATAATTTTGCGTAGAGAGATATACCATTGTTCCGCGGCAACGTACGAGGACTCATCTAGTAATATTTAGGAACGGAGGGAGTACTATGTAAAGAGTTAGGTGTCCCACGGTGATAGTGTGAGATGGGCCATGTAATCACTAAGCCTGCGTGTTTTCACTGCTCTTGCACTCCTCCGCTGTAAGAATGGAGAAAATTGTAATCTACTACCTCCTTTCGCCGAAAGCGTGGGACATCCAGCAGTCCTACCACCTCAGTAATAAAGACCAATGAGCCGTCAAATCACATAGACCCAGCAGTAAGTTGGACGGACGAAGCAACCATCACTCTTGCGCCAGTGAGAGATCGTGTTCGCTCTGCCTGGGCATGAATGCATCACCTATTCTTTGGAGTGGCGCTGACCATTTCGGGCGGGAAGCGTGCACGGGCGATGGAGGGGCTTTGGGTGGGCCAGGATGGTCAGGAGCGGGTGTGGCAGCTGTCCGCATGTCCCTACCGGACAGGCCCAGAAAAGAGAGGATGCACCGACTCTCGTGGCTAAAATCATACACTACACACCATATCTCTGTAGGAGTAGGTCTATCTGTCGCACTCTCTAACACACACATGTTGTTAAACACACACACGCACACGCACGCACCTTGGTCCCGTTGCACCTTCTAACGTGACTTATTACACCTAGACAGAGGGAGTAGCAAGTATACGAGATACGGTGGCACACTGACTTAAGTCGAATACAAGTGCCCGAAATTTGTGTGCATTTTATAATAAGGATTCACTTAAAATAGTACGTGAGCGAACAGAGGGATCAATTGGACAGTGTTCCCGAGAAGTAGCGAGATGTGTGAGGTAGTAAGATACACCGCTAGCGCTTTTAATTTTTCTTATTAATTTATTTGTTTCACCCTATGACTGGTGGGACCCAACGTACTACGTGGAGAGAGGTAAGGTGACTAAGGCTGCATTATTTCTGCACCACTGTGGATAGTCTTACCACCAAAGCCACATGACACGATTATGAAGGAAATCCTAATGACTCCCACGCACACAAAAAAAACACGGCATGCCTGTCACATAAATGCAGGAATGTATAAAAGGTTATTTTCCTCTCGTTGAACATAACGGGAGGGTTGTGTAGCTGGTTAGCCTGCTCGCTCATCACACTTGAGGTCTCGGGTTCGATAACTACACTTGAGCATAATTTTTGCCAGGAGGATTCTTTGACTGGTCAAAATGTTTTCTAGGGTTTGCACGCTTCACACTCTCTCTCCAGTATATATATACACGCTGGAGCCTCAGTGCTTGTAGTTGCTCTCTTCACACTCTCTCGCCCTCTCCGGAGCTAAACAAGACTTCGTTGGCCTCTCTCTCCCCTCACTACTGCTCAAAGAGCCGGTAGGATCCGTCCGCTGGGAAGGGAAGGAGGCTTAACGCTGTCGCCCTCGGCGAGGGACGGAATCCACTACCGGCGCTGCTGTTCACTTTCCACCCAGCGGCGGCACGGGAGGGCCTCCGACCCCTTCTTCTTCGCCGTCGTCCCGTCGCCCACCAAACCATGCCCCAAGAACCTTAGGGTATATTTTACTTACTCCACATGCATTTTCTCTAGCTGCATGTATACCATGAATCTAGGACGTGGTTCAAAGAGGAAAGGAGTGGGGGAAAGTAGTGGGAAAGGTTGTATAAAGCATGAATCTAGGACGTGGTTCAAAGAGGAAATGAAGGGGGAAAGTTGTAAAGCATGAATCTAGGACGTGGTTCAAAGAGGAAAGGAAGGGGCGAAAGTACTAGTTCAAAAAGGAAAGGAAGGGACAAGGCTGTAGAGTTTGAGTAGGACTAGATTTGCTGCGCTCACATAGGGATAGGTGTCTCAAGATAACAAAACCGGGACCAACACAAATATGCTCCTTGGTTGTTTGTTCTTTGTTGCAACAGACTGTGCATGGCCATAGTACATCGGTAGATGCACATGGTGCTAGTGCGTCCATTGTCCCGTGCAACTCATTAGCTGTTGTTAATCTAAGGCCCTGTTTGGTTGAAAACTCCCTAGTCCCTACCTACTTGGTTCGAGGGACTAAACATGGACTAGAGATTATTAAATGACATGATAAAAGACCATGTTACCCCTAGTAATGAACTAATAGAAACAAGGTGCGATGCGTGACAGGGGCAACTGTTGGAAAAAGTCCCAAAAAGACTCCCTCGGGGTCTTCTTTCTTTAGTCCCAAATGCCCACTTTTAGTCCCGAAAAGTCCCTCCAGTTTGGTTTAGATGTGACTGACATGGAGTTTTTTTAGTCCCTACACCAAAATGTCCCTGTAAAAAAACACCCTCTAATAATGCCGCTGGAAATTGATGCAATGCCACAGTTAAAAGCAAATTACATGTTTAATGAATTTTATCGTTAATATAATCTCTATGTTAAGATTAATCAATGCCACCATTTGAGAAATGCTACTGTCTTGCTTTCTTTCCCATTTAGATAAGGTAGATGCTTCTTTTTGTTGGCTTCTGTGTCATCCACCGTTATTGACCACTAATTGTTTCCTTTGCACCTCTATGTAAACAGGGTTATCTACTTCACCTCGTTGGCATTGTGACCTTTTGTTGCACTGCACAAAACACTTTTGTTTTAAGAGTGTCTTGTGCAGTTCAACCAAAATGTCACACCGACAATGTTGCTTGATTGCTTGATCTTAGTGGAACCGCACAAGGGGAGATCTTACTTCCTATCCATTAAGGCGAATTTGGTTCAGATCTTCTTCTTGTGATTTGTTTGAATTCCGCATCATGAGAGGTCAGTACTAGCCTTCTTTCATCAGAAAATTAAGTTTAGTACTATACTTGTGCTCCCTAATTGACATGCCAAATCTTACATTGAAGGCAAAGCTTGTCTGTTATTGAACCAAGTAATGAAGGGGAAGAACAGGCGGAAGAAAAACAAAAATCAACTCCCGGTGCTGTAATGAAGCACTAGAATTGTGATGACACAAGTAATGATATAGTTTTGCATCTTAATTTATTGCTATGGCTGGAACGAGCAATTGTTTTTCCACTGATTTGATGCCATACGTAATTATCTCTACTTTTGCAAACAGGGATCTTCTTTGAAGATACCATATATTTTAGTGGAACTGCACAAGAAGATGTTGGAAACATTAAACTAATCGAGGAGTATATAGTAAGCATGGCCACCCCCGTAGATAGCAACAGATGGTTCCCGAGAAGTGCTTCATCTGTATGCTCTACACAATCAGCCTCCTGACAAATGTTGGTACTCACCCACTGATTTCATCCATATGATTGAGGTTTGTCATCTCTATTGGTGTTGTGCTACTGTTTAGATACTGTCATGAAAAAGTGGTATTGTCCTTGAGAAGTGCTTCATCTGTGCTGTTTGAAATATTTCCTTTCCTTTTTTTCGAGCAAACAGAGATCATCTTCCTCTAAAGAAGAATATGGAGTATGTGAAGTGACTTGTTCCGATTATGCCAGGATGAAGAAGCCCTGTCTATCTTCTCATCAGAAGGAGCAGTTGAAGGATGGTTACATTACTCCCCACAAGACCAAACTAACTTCAGCTCAGAAGGACTGAAAAATATCCATTTTTTTGCTATGATGCGCGAGTACAATGTTGTTCTAGGATTCTTTCTGGTGAGTTCCATTTTTCTAAAAGTGTGCTCTGCATGGACCATGTATGTGCTTGTTGAAACTGTCAATTCATAGTACAGTTTGCTTTATATTAATCACTTTTTTGTATTTGTGCAAATAGGGGTGCTCAACTTGATTTCAACGGGAACTGGACAAAATGTTCATGAATACATCGAATCATTCATTTCCACCACAAGAAAGGAGGTGCCCATAAGTTCAAGGAATTGCAACATATAAGGGCGAAATCATACAAGCTACGCGCGAATTTGGTTGATTTTGGTGGAACTGCACAAAAAGAACAACTGGTTTATTTAGCACGAGGTGCCATGTCAATGTCCGAACTGATGGCAAACCCTTCCCATTCCACAATCGTAGGCATTTGATATTTTGGAATGGGACAACCTAGTCAAATTTTGCTCACTGATTTTATCAAGATATGCGTTTGATATTTTCGAATGGGACACCCTTTGCTGTCAGCAGCGGCGATCAATTTTTTCTTTATTCTTTAGTTGTGAAGTAAATATTGCCTCTGACATGTGAGTCACTGAGATGCATAATCATTGATTGTTTTGAATGTTCTCTATGAATTGCCAGGCCTGTGTGTTTGATTGCAATGTACAGAAACGCTAAAAAGCTGCTCAAACTCTTTGTACTCCTACTGTTCCTTTTTACTTTGCACATTGTGAAAGTGCATACTTTTTTGTATAAGATTGGTCAAAGTAGAGATACTTTGACTGCAGACAAAACTTGTATGCAAACTAGAAAGGACCGGAGGGAGTACATGTGAAACTGTTGCAAACGCGGTGATCACCCTGGGAATAATGCTAGTACGTATTGTTTTGCATGTTCATCCAATGCCAGTGATACAGGAATTCGAACTAATCAAAATAAATTCATTCATACACGGTCGGATTTCATATAAACATGCCAGATTTCATTACATTTCATACATTCTTCAACTAAAAAGGGGTGTTTGTGGCCGCATGCATCTCCCAGATGCAGAGGCCGGGGGTCATCCTCCTTTTCTAAAAAAACTAAAAAGGGGTGCGCTGGAGGTATAATTAATTAACCGAAGCTACCCACATGTGTCCCGTTGAGCCGAACAGAAGCTTCATTGACTTAATTGCAGGTGCAGTTGCGTAACTGGCATATGGCCTATTGGGCCCACGTGTCAGTCAGCCAACTGCACCAGCAGTTAAGTAGAAGCAGCGTTCTTCTCCAGTGCAGCTCTCCGACTCCACATCGTCGCCAAGAAGCCAACCGGCCGTCAATGGTCAACCCGCCTAGCTTGGCTTCAACCGGAGGGTAGCAGCGGTGGCCTTACTTGGACCCGAGCGGTGACGACCTACCGTGTTCTACTCTTCCTTGTTTTCTGTGTGGCGCAGCCTTGTTGGCAGTGGGGCGGGGCCTCGACGGAGCCGGCGATGTCCTCTATCTCGTTGCCGGCGGGCGGCGCCTCAGCGAAGCGATGGAAATCCTCCCCCACGTTGCCGGCAGGGTGGGGCCTCGGCTGGGCCGATGATGTCCTCTGCCTCGTTGTTGGCGCCGTGGGGCCTCGGCGGAGCAGGGCATCATTGACGCCAGCGGAGCGAGGACTCGTCGGAGCCGGCATTGTCCTCTGCCTTGTCCTCGGTCTCGCCAAAAAGCGCCTTGCCCGCTTCATCGCCCTCTTTGCTAGCCTCTTAGTAGGCGGTCGCAGCCGCCGCCACCTGCATGCGATACCGCTAGCGCTCGAGGTGGCCCTTGCGGGCGGAGTGGTACGAGTCAAGCAGCGCCTCCTGCTCCGCCCGCTCCACGGCGATCTGCTCTTCTGTCTGCAGGTGCTCCTAGAGTAGATGGTGGTTGTAGGCGGCGTCGGCCTGCGCCTCCTGGAACTGCTCCTCACGCATCTGCCTCACCCTGTCCATATATTGGGCACGGGCCTCGCCGGTGGTCATGGTGCAATGCACCAGCGAGGATGGCGTGGAGGAGGGGGTTGGCGCCGGATCGTCGACTACCATGTTCTCCATTGGGACGTCGTCGTCCTCCGGCTGCCTGCCGGCCAGCCGGTCGGCAGCAATGGCTGCCATCTCCTTGTGGTCCATCGTCCGCCCGTCCCGAAGAGCGCTGGAGCGCGAGGAAGCCATGGTGGGCAGTAGTGGTGTGGACAGGAGAAAGGGAACGGATGCGGATGACTGCGGCTATGGCCGGCGTAGCAGTTTATATAGCAATGGTGGGCGGGCGGAGGGACGAACTTGTGGCGCCGGAGTAACTACCTCGGCAACCGTGTATCATTAATGTGTGCGGCATATGGATGGATGGATGACACTTGTGTCGTTTGAAGGCGGAGCAATCACTTGCACCGGGAAGCGGGGCGGCCGGCGCCCACTGTTTCAGGCGGAAAGCGCGCGCGGGCGAGGAGATGACTTTACTTGGATAGGATGACAATGGGGACCCACCAGGTCCATAGCCTCACGTACGCAAGTGCCTCCTTATTATATTTATATATATAACTGTAATTTATTTTGCTTCCTCCTGGTTTCCTGACATCACGGTCCCACACCATTTTCAACCTATGTACTCCCTCCTTTCCGGTTTATAGGGCTTATCTCAAAATTTTAATTTTTCCATTTTATAAGGCTCAATTTGGTTGTTTTCCATCACATGTTCAGATTCCAAGGTGCATTAAATCATTGCATGCAAGTATTAAGAGAAAATTGACCAATGCATGTACTTTATGCATGCATGCATTGCAATTAATGCATTGATAAACATAATATTTTGAGGATAACAAGAGCATTAATTAGGTGCTTTTGCAAAACTACAAAAAGTATCCGACCACTCGCCATCTACCTTTATTGGTGAGATTTTTGTATTGAGCATTATAAACCAGAAAGAAGGGAGTAGTCAATAAATGAGAGAATTGCACAAGAAGCGGCCGACAGCTGGGACCAAGCAGCTCGAGCAGTATTTGTGTTTTTGAGGTGTGAGCACTGCAGAGTTTTTCGATGTTTAACCTAGATATTAATTTTTCTCCTCTGAACAACAAAGAAAACATCGCTGCAGGTATTAACTGGGCGGGCTGTGGCCCGTCTAGCCCAGGCCAGATATCCAGCCCAGACATTAATTTTTTTCAAGCTGAAAATGGCTAGCCCAGCTATACTTTTTTTCAGGAATAGCCAGGCAAGGTCAAGTTGTTATTCTCCGCCCTGCTAGGCTGCAAATCTTTCCTAGGAGGGATGCATTAGGCTTAAAAAGAAAATGGGCTTTAAAAAATAATAAATGGGATGTAATTACTTTAAACAATGCACCAAACAGTGATTACTTTATAAAATATTATTTTTGGAATATTGAAAATTTTAATTTCATTAATTGTTGCGAGCGCAATGTTTCGTTGGATTTATATGTAATATAAATTCATATTGAAATTGTATTTAATCTTACTAGAAATTTCGGGATAAAAATATTCGGATCCCATCAAAATGTGGGAAATTTTATTGAATTCTGTTTTGAACGGTTGGTTGAAATGGACCGTACTTTTAACAAACTGTAAATGGGCTGTAGTAAATTCCATTAGAATTCAAAAATGGGCTACACATTCTTACAAATCTCAAATAGGCGATAAGTTCTCTGCCACACACTTCTTGCCTTACTAAGTTGACGCGTCCCCTAAAAAATAGAGTTGACGCGTATGCAAGGCTTTGTCAACTTATAGTCAACACACGGTTCTAGCAGCAGTGGCCGTTGGATGTCCATCCAACGGATGCCATGCTTCTTCTTCAATCTCGGATATTCTAGCTTCACCCGCGCAAAAAATGATTCCTCCCCCTGACATCTAGGGCACACCGTTTCGGAAGCTGACCTGTGGGCCTACTAAGTTGACATACCAAGGGCTTTGTCAACTTAGTCAATATAAATGATTCTAGTTGCAGTGACTGTACGATGTCCATCCAACGGCCATCGTGCTTCTTCAACCTCTGGTCTTCTTGCTCCAGCCGCCCAAAGAAGCGCCGGTCGTGCCGCCTGCTCCTGCCTCCCGTGGCCGGCTGTGCTGCCGCGGAGGCCTCACCGCCCCCTACTACTCCTGCCGCTGGCCAGGCCATCCCTCCACTCACCCACACCCCCTATTATTCTGCGGCGACAACAGTGCAGTCGAACCAGTGAACCCTCGTACTCCTCTCCATGTGTGCATCCACTGTCGCGTCTTCCCCAGCTCCGCGTCGTCCCCTTCCTAGGCCTCGCCATCGTCCACCGCCGTGGTGCTCTCGGCGCAGCATGGTCAACATGGTCAAGGAATGACTTCCATCGGACGTGGACTGTACGTGGACAGGCTGACAGCTGGGTCCATGGCAGCCGGAAGGAAGTGCCTCCTTATTACGCGAAAATAATTATTCCTCCACCTGACAGCGGGGACCCACCGGACTGGCCACCGTATTTCACAAAAAATGATTCGCCCCCTGACTACTAGGACCCACGAGCTACATCTTCGCACGCAAGGAAGTGCGTCCGAAAAAAAACGATTCACCCCCTGACTGCTGGGACCCACCAGCTACATGTTCGCACGCAAGGAAGTGCGTCCGAAAAAAAAACGATTCACCCCCCGACTGCTGGGACCCACCAGCTACACCTTCGCACGCAAGGAAGTGCGTCC
>NC_041383.1:76565354-76614286 GCF_002162155.2 Triticum dicoccoides
AAAAAAAAAACGATTTGCCCCCCTGACTGCTGGGACCCAGCAGCACCTTCGCACGCAAGGAAGTGCGTCCGGGCAAAAAAAAACGATTCGCCCCCCTGACTGTTGGGACCCACCAGCTACATCTTCGCAGGCAAGGAAGTGCCTCACAGTCGGGACCCACCTGGTCGAAGCGTACGTAGCATTGTCATCCTGGTCGCGAATGTGTACGTACATACTGGTCGATGTAGAGGCGCGCACGTGTCTTAGTAGAGGCGCGCACGTGTCGTAGTAGAGGCGCACACATAGCATGTACACGTACGTACAGTGGCCAGGGTGCAAGAAAGAAAATACGGCCACGTATGTGTACATACGGGAGGGGTCTCGATCGCCTAGTCACGCATACGTACGGCGAGGGCTCGTGTTCATGGGGAGGCAACGGAATGCATCGTGTTCATGGGAAGGCAACGGAATGCGTCGTGTTCATGGGGAGGCAACGGAATGCGTCGTGTTCATGGGGAGGCAACGCATCGTGTTCACCGGGAGGCAACGGAACGCGTGGGAGCCAACCGGCTTGGACGGAACAGGCGATGGAAACGAGGCCTGGCGTACCGCAGAACGGAGGAAACGGCCTTGTGTTCGACCGACCACGTTCGGAATGGGGTCCTGTTGATCGAGAGGGGTGTGGCGTACCACAAAATGGAGGAAACGGACCTCCTACGGTCGAAACGGGGGTCCTGTTGATCGGGAGGGGTGTGGCGTACCGCAAAACGGAGGAAACAGACCTCCTATGGTCGAAACAGGGGTCCTGTTGATCGGGAGGGGTGTGGCGTACCGCAAAACCGACGAAACGGACCTCCTACGGTCGAAACAGGGGTCCTGTTCATCGGGAGGGTTGTGGCGTACCGCAAAACAGGACTCCACGGGATATTGTTCATCTCCACCATCGACCTCCTCCAGCCTCCATGGGCTACCGTCGACCTCCTCCAGCCTCCACGGGCTCCTGTTCATCCAGCCTCCACCGCGCGCTACTCCACAGTCTACTGTTCATCCAGCCCTCCACCGTCTACTGTTCATCCAGCACTCCACACCATGGGGTCCTATTCAACCACCCCTCCACCATCTACTGTTCATCCAGCCCTCCACACCACAGGGTCCTGTTCATCCAGAGGCAACGCCGCCGCTCACTGTTCATCCACCCCCCCTGCAACGCTCACTGTTCATCCAATCGATCGGCTTCAGTTAGCAGTAGTAGCGAAGGAATCGCTCCATCGGGTTCAGTTAATAGCCATCGATCGACCGCTCGGGTTCAGTAACACGTAGCCTGCAGTGCAATCGCTCGGGTTCAGTTAGAGCCCAATGCCTCGCTCGGGTTCAGTTAGAGCCAACGCCTCGCACACATGCGCGTACATGTACGAGAGAAACGCGCATCGCTCGACCCCCGACCTCCCACCGTACCCGGCAACTCCCTAAAATTTTCCTTCCCCTTGCATCTACCACGGTTTTTTCCGTCATGGACGGTCCAAAGAATGTCATGCAGCTGCGTCTCTGGCCCGCCCAGGACGAAAAGCCCATTTTCTGTCATGATTTTTTGTCATAGAAGTAGGAGCCCACCAAATCTATGATGATACCGGGTTTTGTCACAATTATCATCATAGAAGTGTCATATGTATGACAGATTTTTTTTTCGTTCGGCCCAAAATGTCACGGATGTGTCTTTTTTTTGTAGTGCCTTGATATGATTACCGGTGGGAATTTCTTTATGTGTTCTTCTCTTGATGCTTTTAATGCTTTGGGAAATTTAGTGGGTTCACCCCCACTCATGATCAATGAAACAATATTGACTCTCGAGCATGAGTATGGAAATACTAGATGTTATTGAAAGGAAAATGCTTACCATAGAACATACTGAAAACTTGGATAGAAAAATGCAAAGTTGTGCTACTAAAGTTGGGTCAAAAGCGGGAGACATTTTTAAGTTTCTAAAAGAAAAGGGAACTATAATTCATGAAAGAATCGAAGAGAGCCCGTCTAGGATTGATAAACTGGAAGACATTTTTTCTAATCTAGGTATGGCTTTTGCTTCCGCTAAAACCCTCGTGAAGATTAGTAAGACTACTCAAGTCACTAAAAACAAAGGTGCAACTTCTAGCAATGATAAAGGAGATCCTAAGATGATTAGTACCCATCCCAACTTTATTGAAGTCATAAGAGACCCTTTTTGCGAAAATAAGTTTATCAATATCATGCCTAGAAGTATTGTCGCTGAGAATTTTTATGCAAAATCCTTGAAAAATCCTAAGTGTTCGATAAAGAATTGGACAAGGATGACAAAACTTAGATCCTACGCATTATGCCTAGCTAGGGGCGTAAAACGATAGCGCTTGTTGGGAGGCAACCCAATGAATAAAATTTATTTTTTTGTTTTTGTTTCCTGTTCTTGCGTGGTAGCACAATTATGCTACTATTATGATTGTGTTTTTTGTGTTTTAATTAGTGTTTGTACCAAGCAAGGCCTTTGGGAAGACTTGGGTGAAAGTTTATTTGATCTTGCTGAAAAACAGAAACTTTTGCGCTCACGAGATTAGTTTTCATTTTTTACAGAAGAGTGCTTTTGAGTTGATTATTTTTGAAGAGTATTAATAGACAAATTTCTCACATCCACCAAATTATTAAGAATTTCTGGAGTTACAGAAGTATTCAAAATATTCAGATTGCTACAGACTGTCCTGTTTTTGATATATTCTGTTTTCTTTGTGTTGTGTGCTTGTTTTGACGATTCTATGATTTTCTTTGATGAGTTTTTGCCATAGAAAAGTTGGAATACAGTATATATAATGCAAAAACAAAATAATAATAGGTTTGCTATAGTACTTATATTAGTGGTTTGGTTTCTTATACTAACGGATCTCATGAAGGTTTTTTTTTTAGTTTTGGGTGATTGAAGTTTTCAAGTTTTGGGTTATCTGACGATGGATAAAGGAATAAGGATAAGCAAAAGGCTAAGCTTGGGGATGCCTGAGGCACCCGAAGATAATATTCAAAGAAGTATCAAGCAACTAAGCTTGGGGATGCCCCCGAGTGGCATCCCCGCTTTATTCTAACAACCATCGGTAATTTACTTGAAACTATATTTTTATTCGTCACATAATATGTGTTTTGCTTGGAGCATCTTGTATGATATGAGTCTTTACTTGTTTCAGTTTGTGTTTTAAGTGTTGAATCCTTGCTGGACACACCTTTTTGAGAGAGCCATAAATTATGCTATGCTTGCCCCTATGCTTCACTTAAATTTTTAGAGCCACGGATTTGCTCTAGTACTTCACTTATATCTTTTTGAGCATGGTGTGCTTTGTTATTTTTGAATAAATGCTCTCATACTTCACTTAGATTTATTTGGGAGTTAGTAAATTTTATAAGAAATTCTCTCTTGCTTTATTTAGATTATTTTGAGAGAAAGAAAAAAATTATGCTCATGATCTTCACTTATATTTGTTTGAGCTTATCAAAAGCAACATAGTAAATAGTCCCAAAGTGATAGATATCCAAGGAGGATATGATAAAAACTGTCGTGAAGATCATTGGACAAAATAAACATTATTCTTAGTAATGGTTTTGAGATATGATGGTATGATATGTGAGTCATGTTGATGAGTAATTGTGCTTTAGTAAGAATATTGATGTTAAGGTTCGTGATTCCCTATGCAAGCATGAAAGTCAATAGTTAAGCAATGAAATTTATATCCTACTTATGGTGCATTATTCGGTGTTACTTATGCTTAATGCTTGGGTATGAGATTTTTCACTTTTTGGTTGGTCGCTTCTCAATCTTTTTGCTAGCCTTCATTTTGCACTAAGTATGATCACTACTTGTGCATCCAAAACCCTTTAAACCAGTTTTGCCATATGAGTCCACTATACCTACCTATATGCGGTATTTCCTTGTCGTTCTAGCAAATTTGCATGTGCCATCTCTAATGTTCAAAATAAATTTCTCTTCTGTGTGCTCTACTGCTCCCGAAGCGGCAAAGGGTAGCCAATATTTTCCATGCTAGATGTGTTATTCTCACGATGAGTGTTTATTCACTTGTCATTGCATGAGAGTACGACAAAGGTATTAGGGATGCCCAGTCCCAAAATGAATAATGAATTTACTTTATGTTGTCAAACAATAAATTCCTTGGAAAGTGTTGGTATGGAGGGAACCCGTGGATACGGTTAGCCATGGAAAGTGGAAGTAATGGTGGAAAAAGGAATAAACTTTATTTTCTGTTTCGGAACCGCCTATGATATATCTAGCATGGAAAGTGTTGGGATGCTCCAAGTCGTTTTTCTTGGTGGGAAAAGTATGCCTCTCAAAAATATTTTTTTATCTCTTAATTTAAGCTTTGAGCTCTGGCACCTCTACAAATCACTACTTCCCTCCGCGAAGGGCCTTTCTTTTACTTATGCAATTTTTATTTTTGAATTTGAGTCTCCATCTTCTCTTACAAGGCACCAACTAAGGGGCACTATGATCGTATTTGAGCATTGGGTGTATCTAATATTCGAGTGTGTTTCGTGAATGGATCAATGATTGAGCATGATGGGCTAGGGATAACTTGCTTTAGTGTTGATATTTTGAAAGACATGGTTGCTTGTTGGTATGCTTGAGTATTAAAGTCTTCATGTCAAGACTAGACTTTTGCTTTGCATCATATAAAAGTCCATATGTCCATGCTATAAAGAAAAGAAATGTGATGAACATGTTAGGCAGCATTCCCGATCAAAAATTCTATTTTTATCATTTACCTACTCGAGGACGAGCAGGAATTAAGCTTGGGGATGCTGATACATCTCCAACGTATATATATTTTTGATTGTTCCATGTTGTTATATTATCATTCTTGGATGTTTTACAATCATTTTATAGTCATTTTATATCATTTTTTTGGTACTAACATATTGACATAGTGCCCAATGCCAGTTGCTATTTTTTGCATGTTTTTTTACATCGCAGGAAATCAATATCAAACAGAGTCCAAACGCAACGAAACTCCTGGAGGATTTTTTTGGGCCACAAGACATCTAGTGGGCCAAGGAAGCACCTGGGGGTGGCTCAAGGCGAGCAGCACCCACCAGGGCGCGCCAGGAGGCCCAGGCGCGCCCAGGTGGATTGTGCCCACCTCGGGTGCCCCCTGAACCGCCTCTTTGCTCTATAAATGCCCAATATTCTAGAAACCCTAGGGGAGTCGACGAAAATCAATTCCAGCCGCCGTAGAGTCCAGAACCACCAGATCCAATCTAGACACCGTCATGGAGGGGTTCACCACTTCCATTGGTGCCTCTCCTATGATGCGTGAGTAGTTCTTTTTAGACCTACAGGTCCTTAGTTAGTAGCTAGATGTCTTCCTCTCTCTCTCCCTTGATTATCAATACAATGGTCTCTTGGAGATCCATATGATGTAAGTCTTTTTGCGGTGTGTTTGTTGGGATCTGATGAACTTTGAGTTTATGATCAGATCTATGTTTTTATCCATGAAAGTTATTTGAGTCTTCTTTGATCTCTTATATGCACGATTGCTTATAGCCTCATATTTCTTCTCCGATTTTGGTTTTTTGGGGCCAACTTGATCTATTTATCTTGCAATGGGAAGAGGTGCTTTGTAGTGGGTTCGATCTTACGGTGCTTGATCCCAGTGACAGAAGGGGAACCGACACGTATGTATCATTGCTACTAAGGATAACAAAATGAGATATATATCTCCGCAATAGATAAACGGATCTCGTCTACATCATTTCATCGTTCTTATTGCATTACTCTGTTTTCCCATGAACTTAATACACTAGATGCATGCTGGATAGCGGTCGATGTGTGGAGTAATAGTAGTAGATGCAGGTAGGAGTCGGTCTACTAATCTTGGAAGTGATGGCTATATAATGATCATTGCATGGATATCGTCATGATTATTTGAAGTTCTATCAATTGCCCAATAGTAATTGTTTTCCCACGCTATTTTTCTCGAGAGAAGCCACTAGTGTAACCTACGGCCACCGGGTCTCTTTTCATCATATTTGCCTTTGCGATCTATTTTCCTTTGCATTTATTTTCAGATTTATTAAATCAAAAATACAAAAAATACCTTGCTGCAATTTATTTGTTCCGCGATCTATTTATCCTATCTACCACTTTTACCTCTTGTTATTTGCCTATCTTGAGGCGCCGTACCCGAAAGGGATTGACAACCCCTTTAACATGTCGGGTTGCGAGTATTTGTTATTTGTGTGCAGATGCTGTTTACATGGTGTGAGGAGGTTATCCTACTGGTTCGATAATCTTGGTCTCATCACTGAGGGAAATACCTGCCGTCGCTATACTGCATCATTCCTTCCTCTTTGGGGAAATACCGACATAGTTCTAGCAGACATCATAACACGAGTGAGAGAGAGAGCAATGGTGAATTTTTCCTGGAGGTAGGTGATGATATGGGCTAAAGAAAGTGAGGGGGCCACGTGGACCAGGGCGCGCCTGGGGGTGCTGGCGCGCCCAAGTGGGTTGTGCCCACCTGGAGCACCCCCTATGATGTTATTTGCACAAAAAAATCTTAAATAATCAGAAAAACTCATATTAAATTTTAGGGCAATCTAAGAACTTTTATTTTTGGGTCATTTTTTATTGCATGGGAAATTCAGAAAATAGGTAAGGCATGGTATTTTATTTTATTTAACTTAGAAAAACAGAAAACAAAAGTTGGAAATGGAAAGTTGTGCTTACACTGGTACGCGTCAGTGCTATACAAACGGTTTTAAACCCCTTTCCGCGATGACATTTGGAACCATTGCCAAGTGAGTGTGGGCGATAGGGGGTCCTTCCCACATGACCCAGAAACCGTCGGGGATATGGAGCCATGATCCAGAGGCCTTGCGAAATGTAATCATGTGCGATGCAGCACACACTAAATTCTTTCGCACGTGTAGGATCGGTGATTAGACGTTTCTAATGATGCAGTGAAACCAAACAGTGTGTCGTAATGAACCGTTTGGGAAACAGTATGCAAGGCACACGGGCGAAATCATTTCTGGTCGTAAGTACATCCCACACAGTCAGTCCCCGCGAAACGTTTCCGTTCGTATGTACATCCCACACAGTCGCTGCAAGGAAAATGTTTCCGTTCGTAGGTACATCACACACAATTTTCCCCATTAAATCTTTTGTGATGGCGTTCCCATCGCAATGAATATTAAAAACTTTATCGTTTGCGTTATTGAATGCATCACACACACGGTGTGTAGAAGAAACTGTGGGGCAAAGGCTATCCATGACACATAGTTTTTATGCGGTAAATGTTTGCGCAAGGTGGCCTAACGCAAACAGTTTTGAAGAGAATGTTGTGTGTGATTGTTTATCGATCCAACACGGTTTATTCCTAGAAACTCTGTGTGTTACCTTAGGTCATCGCCCACGGTATTTTCTCAATAACCGTTTGCAATAGCAAAAACAAATTATTAGGCTAATTCACCATTAGCAGGCTAATTGCCCTATTATTAATAATTCATTTATTAATCTAATTGACATTCATATTAAACACATAATATATTTCATTCCCATATTAAGGAAGCAGGATTTCATAATTGAAATACATGAGAGTACAACATGATATAGCTTCCGCACTCAGCTACCACATTACACAACTGCACCAACACCAAGTTTCACATGCAACATCTAGAACCTTTCAAAATTAGCATCATAGACGGTATATAGATAGATGCATCTCATCGGGAAAACTGCTGAAGCGGAAGGTGTATATTGAGCCTTCATTGATGTTGAAGGTCTTTGCAACTTTAGGCCAGTGCCTGTGGATTATTGACCGTCCATCCTTCGTCCTCTTCAGGAACACTTCAATATTGAACCATGGGTGTTGTATGAATACCTTCCTTGCCTCCTGTCCATACAGGTGGTTTGAGAGGTAATCATCAGTGAACTATTTTGGAAAGGCCCGAAAACAAGGATGTGCATAAATATCTTCTCTATATTGGAAATGGGGCAAAGGAATAAAAAAGACAAGGTATGATAGTTAGTACCATCCTATAGTGAACTGATGTATTCTTCATTGTGCAGACAAAGATCTTGTTGTTTTTTGTCGCCAATTTCTTTATCCTAACAATCTTTCTAAATTTCTTGACTTTATTCATATTCATGGACAACTCATTTCCCCATAAGGAAAAAGGGTCGAACAGTGGGTCAAAACCTCTGACAGCAGGACCTACATGTGCAAGACCAAATTGTTAAAAACCTAAGTATTAGAATGGTTCCTGCAATTGCACAATAATGTGCTATTAGACAAAGGACCATGCACGTGCTAACCTCGATTGTAAACCTCAGTGCTTCCCATTATATTGTTTCCCTGCAACACATATAAGGTAGTTAGTCATCAGGTTAAGTAAGGGTTCGCATGCTATCAGTAAAATATGTTGATGAAAAATAAGCACATTGCAGATTCATCAGATTAATTTAAGCCACATGGAAAACCCATTTATCCAAACCAAGCATCATTAAGAAATAGGAAATATAGCAATTGTATATGTTTCCCATGTATTAAGTGTAGCCAAATTCGATTATTCCTCACATGCACAACAATACAAAATTATACCCACGACAATTGGACATTGCATTGCAGAATTGAACCAAGCAGTTAACTAAACACCACAACAAATGAACCAAACATTAACTGAGCACCACATTGCACAATATAACATACTCCTAATAGAAGATCAGACAGTTAACGAAACCAAGCATGCTTAACAACTTGGAAATATAGCAATTGTATTTGTTTCTCATGTATTTAGTATAACCAAATTCAATTTATTTCTCACATGGTATACAATAACAGAATGCACCCACAACAATTGAACATCGCATTGCAGAATGGAACCAAACAATTAACTAAACACCACAACAAATGTACCAAACGTTAACTGAGCACCATATTGCACAATGTATAACATACTAGAAGATCAAACAGTTAACCAAACCAAGCATTCTTGACAACTTGGAAATATAGCAATTGGATTTGTTTCTCATGTATTTTGTAAACAAAAAATCGATTTATTTCTCACATGGAAGACAATACAAAATTGCAGCCTGAAGAATTGAACATCACATTTACAGAATTGAACCAAACAGTTAACTAAACACGACAACTAATTAACCAAATAGTTAATAAGCGAGCACCACATTGCATGACATATAGAACATATACACTAGAGCAACAAATTGCATGGTAAAAGTAGATAGCACAATTCACTAGAATTTGTTAAGGAAAGGCAGGAGCGGCACACGCAACGGGTAAACCGAGCATGCTTAACCGACATAGCTAGCAAATGGCAAGGTGCTCCTCCAAGACCTGGGGGGTCGGCACGGATGGAAGCCATCGCAACCTCATCCACGCGTGCTGCTGCGATTTGCTTCTCCGCTGCCAAATGCTCCTTGAGATCCTGGCTATACTGCGTGCACCATGGCTTAGGGAGGCGCTTATTTGGTGGAGGGGTCGGTGATTTGGGTGGAAGGTGTCACACTCGCGCCGGCGGTTGGGGCATGTGGGATGTGGAAGGAGGAGGATGGGGGTCGGGTGTGGATTACCTGCCTGGATAGGCAAGGCCGAGTAGCGTGAACAAGGGTCGCCGGCGAGGGGGGCGGCACTGCAAGCAAGGAGTGAAGGTTTAAACTTGGAAAGGAAGGTGGAAACAGGGGAAATGTGGCTTTTGGTAAGGGGGAGGGGCGGTGGGGGGGGTGTAGATATTTTCGCGGAAGTCGAACATTTGGAGTCGCTTCAGCGAAAAACTGGCGCGCGATGAGTTTGAACGTCAAATTTTTTTGATTCCAAACGATTCAGAATTGTGTACATAATTTGGGTACACAAAGGAGACTACAACACACCCACATTTCTTAATCAAGCAAGTTCAGCAATTAAACAGAGCTAGCTGGCCTAAACATTACTCTAACAAATTAAAGACCGACGCTCTTAATTAAACAAAACAAAGAGTACTACTACGACTGGTGCTCGTCGATCTCCGCTGCCTCCTCCATGTCCAGCTCGCGCCCGACGGTCGACTGGGGAAGGGGCTCCATGGTATCCATTGCACCATACTCGGCAAGCATCTCGCCACCCGCGTCCGCCATCTCTTTGGAAAAGGCCGCCACGAGCTGGGCGTGGGCGACCGCCATCTGGGCTTTGACAGGCTCCGTCGTGGCAAGGTATGCCGTGCAGGAACGGACGGCTACTCGAACGCTCTCGGCGATTGCCAACTCTTCGACCATGGGTTGCCGACCGTTGTCGGAGAAGCTTCTTTCGATTTGTGCGGTGACCGCCACGAGCTGGGCGTGGGCGGCCTCGACATGGTCCTGGGCGGCCTCCAACAGGGCTAAGGCCGTCGCTGCGAAACGGAAAGCTGCTGTGCCGCTCTCGCCAGATGCTATCCGTGAGGCAGATGTTGCTGCCGCCGCCTGAGAAGCAACAACGGCCGTTTGGGCTACCTTGGCCGCCCGGTCGCAGATTCCGGTCGCCCTCAAAAAGCTTGTTAGCATGCGCCTGGCGGCTGCGGCCACACTCTTGCCGGAGTGGGCCGCCGAAGTTGCCCTCGGGACGCGGGTCCACGTCCCCATCTTTCATCGGCGACGATTGAACAATGAAATGATATTTGGGGAGCGAGCTAGTGTGCTTGACAAGCCGGCTGTGGGCTGTAGCCGACGAACCTTCTCGCATAAGCCATAGGCGTACTATAGACCGACGGTGCTCCAGGATATTTTGTACTGCATCTCACACGGTTGGTGATAATAAACTGTGTGGGATCTACTTGATTTTTCATCTGGATTTGAATTACATAATGGGGTCACAGCTGCAAAGGATGGTGTTTGAATTGCTAGAACTTCTATCTGTAGTGAACATGCAACTATAGGTGTGTCATCAAAAAATTTAGAATTATTCAGGGTTCGTTTGGACATTTTTATACGGTAACTTGGTTTTCTAGGCATTTTAGGTGCACAATTAAAAATTAAACCACATGCACATGCTCCGGTGGACCAAAATGGCTTGTAAAATGATATATATGTCCATGGGTTGATGCTTACGTCCCATTCAAGAAATGGGCATGAATCTCAAACACCACGGCACCGTGGTTCTCCGGCAAACGTTGAGGTGCTTGCTTTTGTAACTCTAGTAAATACAAAACTCGTCTAAAATTCATGAACCTTGGCATGCTATCATGGAACAGCATCAAGATGCTGGGTTAAAAAAACATTGTCCCATTTGGGCCAGGTTATGGTATAAGCTTCTCGCAAAGCAGATCTTCTCTCACAACAAGCATGATGGTTTTGATAGATAACGTGCCACCTTGGGGGACGAAATGATATTTGTTGCATCTTACTTTCAAAAAATTTCTCATGTCAACATAGAACAACATGAGTGTTTGCAAATTTTTTGGGATATTTCGGGGTTCGCCTGAACATTTTTATACATTAACTAAGTTTTCTATGCATTCATGTGCATAATTCAAACTTGAGCTACATGCACATGCTCCAGTGCATATAAACGGGTTGAAAAATCAAATATGTGTCCTTGGTTGCAACCTTAGGTCCCATGCAAGAAATGGGAATGAATGTCAAACACCTTTGCCACCGTCGCTCGGCCGCTAACATTGAGATACATGGTTTGCAGATTCTTGTAAATCGAAAACTCATCTGAAATTCATGAAACTTGACATGCTATGATGAACCGGCAGCAACATGCAGTGGTAAAAATATTGTCCCATTTGGGGCAGGTTGGGGTATAAGCTTCTCACAAACCAGAGCTTCTTGCAACAAGCCTCATGGTTACGGTAGGGAATGTTTCACCTTTTTGGACGAAACGATATCCGCTGCCTCTTCTTTATTTCAATTTTTGCTCTAGTGTCAACATATAGAACAATAGGAGTGTTGTGTTAAATTTTGAAATTTTTCGGGTTTTGTTAGGACATTTTTATGCATTAATTGACCTTTCAATGCATTTATGTGCATAATTAAAATTTGAACTACATGCACATGCTCTAATGCATATAAATTGGTTGAAAATTCAAATCTGTCTCCTTGGTTGCATGCTTAGGTCCCATGCAAGAAATGGGAATGAATGTCAAACATCTTGCCACCGTCACTCGACCACAAATATTGAGATACCTGATTTTTAAATTCTAGTAAATCCAAAACTTGTCTGTAATTCATGAAACATGGCATGCTATCATGGAGCGGCATCAACATGTCGTCGTAAATTTTTTGTCCCATTTGGGGCAGGTTTGGGTATAAGCTTCTCACAAACCGGAGCTTCTCATAACAAGCCTGATGGTTTCGGTAGGGAACGTTTCACCTTTCTGGACGAAATGATAGCTGTTGCCTCTTCTTGATTTAATTTTTTTCTCTAGTGTCAACATAGAACAACATGAGTGTTGTGTTAAATTTTGGAATTTTTGGGGTTCGTTAGCACATTTCTTATGCATTAATTGAGTTTTCATGCATAATTCAAATTTGAACTACATGCACACAAGATCCAGTGCATATAAGTTCGTTGAAAAATCAAATCTGTGTCCTTGGGTGCATGCTTAGGTCCCATGCAATAAATGGGAATGAATTTCAAACACAAGCACTATTGACTACCGACAAAATGTTGAGATACTTTGTTTTTAAATCCTAGTAAATCCAAAACTCGTCTGAAATTCATTAAACTTGGCATCCAACATGCTGTGGTAATTTTCGTGTCCATTTTGAGAGAAGGCGCACTAGAATAACATTCAACAAAGGCATTTTGAAACAACTAGCTGCCACTCTAACATCACAAACATTTTAGATAGAACACCCATATGTATACTAACAGCTTCCCCAATAAGCCAAGGGAAAATGTGCCGAGCAGGATTTGTTCATCTCTTCATCACAAACGTTTTAGGTAGAACACCTGTATGCAAAGTGGGAGCTATGGTCTTCCGCAGTAAGCCAAGGGAAAATTTGTTGCGCGGGATTTGTGCATCTCTTCAACGCAAACGGTTCAGATTGAATAAGGTATGCAAAGCGAGACTTTGGTGCTAAGCCAAGAGAAAATTTGGCAAGCATGATTTCTACCTCCCTTCAACGCAAACGGTTTTTTTGGATGACTCGTGTGCAATCACGTACATACAATTTGGTAAGATCTGCATCTGTCATATTGGGTATATTGCCATTTGTGAAACTGGAAAGATTGACATTTGTTGATCTAGTAACATTGCCATTTGTCAATCCTTGTAACACTGCGATTTGTCAAAATATGCAGCTAAAAATCACTAGCACTATCTAATTTTTGCAACTAAAATTCACCAATTAAACATAGATTTCATTCATAGATTAAGCAGTTGTTCTTAATTTATACAAACAGTTCAACTTTATAGCAGAACCAACCAAAATTTTCCCCAATTGTTGCCAACCACGTACTGAAATAACTAGTCCAACTATATATATACTAGCTAATTTTAAGTACGTTGTACTGTTTCACCGCATCTATAGTCAGATGAACTGAACAAAATAGCCCCAAAATACTACTACAGAGGGGCTTTGTACTACTTCCGGCAGCCTCTCCTCTGCCGAGCACGCTCAGTAAGAGGAAGAGGAGGAGGAGGCTACTGACGAACTGGACAACTGCAATACGGTGTCTGCCGCTGCTGCACCTTCAGCGACTCTCACCTCGAACGCCCTCTGCCGCTCCAGACGACCCCTCTCGAAGCGGTCGTTCTCCTCGTAGATCTCTTGATTCCCCACCTCTGGGTCAACATCTGCCATGGCCACGGCGGCGGTAAGGCTCTTTGCATGCTCGATGAGGCGCTCCTCCTCCTTCCGTAGGAACTCGATGTAGCGCGCAAGGTCGCTGCCGCACGTGCGGGCCTCCACCTCTGCCTCCCTCCTGTGGGTGGTGGTGGCGGAGCGGGTGATGATCTCGATGGTCGATGGTGGGCTAGCGGCCACGATGGACGATGATGGCGTGCCAGCCACGACCACCACCTCCCGCCTTTGGGCCGTGGTGGCGGAGCGGGTGATGGCCATGGTGGCCGGCAGTGGGGTGATGGCCACAGCAGTGGAGCGGGTGATGGACCTGGCTTTCGACGGAGGTGTGGCGGCATTGGCAGCGAACAACAGATGCCGACGGGCACCGGTGACCGAGCGTGTGGTGCGTGTTCCGTGCACACCCAACTGGGACGCCGCGCGCACTATACTACATCGAGGACTGCGTCGCCGCCGCGATGTAGCCTCCCAGATGGAGCTGTGCTCTGATGATGGCAGACTAGCCGAGCGACGACGGTCCGGTGCCATTGCCGATTTTGGGAGAAGCCGACGAAATAAGTTACAGGGAGGGAGGGGAAAATGTGACGCAGGACTCGCCGGCCGTGAGGGTTTATATAGTAGGCTGATAAGCATTGGGATTTTGGGGGATTCACCGAGTCGGGCAGGAAGCTTGCGCGGGAACCTGCGCGGTTATGCGGGAACGGGCTCAGCACCATTTTGCCAAAAGAACGCCCCCGCGCGCTGCTCAAGCTTGCGCTCGGACGTCTGCGGTAGCGGGGTGACAAGTTGTGCGAGAGAAGGACGAAAGGACACATACACATGATGAGATGAACACGGACCACACTAGGGAACCTGTCGGTGATGAATTCGTCAATCGCAAACGGTTGTACACTAGCAAGCGTTTGCCCACAACACACAGGGCTTATTCCATCACAAACAGGTCGGGTGGATCAACTGTATGCCACGTATACACATTGTCAAAAAGTAACGCGGTAGACCTTCATTAACATAGGTTAAAAAATAAATAAAAAATAAAAAACAAGGACCTCGAGGTTAAATTAGCTGAGGGAGTGGGGCATTTCGGTCATTACCGAAATGACCCATCCTATCAGCTAATTTGACATCAACACAACATCCTGTCGAGTCACCCATCCCATGGCTGCTCCAGCCTGAGCACACTTAACTTGAGAGTTCTCTTAGATGAGCTACTGGTGGAACAACTAGTCCTTGCTGATGTAGGATACCTCTTTGCATCCTTATGGCGTACCCGGATGACCGCCCGTCTCCCAAGGGCCAATACATGTTGTGTAGACAGAGCGTATCACATACGTCTTATTAGAAGCAATTGTCTATGTTATTGTCAGTCTTCGCACACATTTCTAATTACAGACTTGTTTGCCGCGTATTACACACATCTTATTATATTGAACCGTTTATGTTCGCTTGTCTCATAACAAACAGTTCATCCGAGTGAACCGCATGTTGTATATCGCACACACCTGGTTATGGCTGACCGTTTCTTTTGTGTTGCCTAATCACAAACAGTTCATCCTAGTGAACCGTATGCTGTGTATCGCACACGCCTTCATCTCGCTGCCCGTTTCTTTTGTTACTCCTCATCGCAAACAGTTAGTTGAACTGAACCATATGCCCTTCATCGCACACGCAACTAAAATTTGAACCGTGTTTGATGCATCCGTCACCGCAAGCGTTTTGAACATTTTTGACGGTTCTCTGACACCATCATTTGAGATTATTGCATCACACACAGTTTCTCGAAGGGTCTCTGATTGTAGTGTCGCGTTAGCATCATCCTGCACTAGTGTTACTAAATTCATCAACTTCACACCTCTCAAAAATGATTCATTAACAAGGTTGATCAAGTATTATTAACAACCACTTTCTATTGGCATGAAACTGAAGAACTTTCATAAAACACTAGGTTACCTCAACAGGGATATGCACATTCCCAACAATAAGCATTTCATATTTGTTTTTGGCAGTAGGTAGAGGTAGTTGAAAACTTCTAATAGTGATTGTTGGAGATTTTTCAATAACATTAATACCATTCACTTGGAATTGTTTCTTCGGAAAATGCACCGTATGCTCATTACCATTAATATGAAAAGTGATCTTGCTTTTATTGCAATAAATAGCAGCCCCCGCAGTATTCAAGAAGGGTCTACCAAGGATAATCGACATGTTGTCGTCCTCGGGCATCTCAAGTATAACAAAGTCAGTCAAGATAGTAACATTTGCAACAACAACGGGCACATCCTCACAAATACCGATAGGTATGACAGTTGATTTGTCAGCCAGTTGCAAAGATATTTCAGTAAATGTGAGTTTATTCAAATCAAGTCTTTTATATAAGGAGAAAGGCATAACACTAACACCAGCTCCTAAATCACACAAAGCAGTTTTAACATAATTCCTTTTTATGGAGCAAGGTATAGTTGGTATTCTTGGATCTCCAAGTTTTTTAGGTACTCCATCCTTAAAATAATAATTAGCAAGCACAGTGGATATTTTAGCTTCAGGTATTTTACTTTTATTAGTGATGATGTCTTTCATATATTTTGCATAAGGGGCCATCTTCAAAATATCAGTTAAGCGAGTACGCAAAAAGACTGACCTAAGCATTTCAGCAAAGCGTTCAAATTCTTCATCATCCTTTTTCTTAGTTGATTTAGGTGGAAAGGGCATACGTTTTTAAACCCATGGTTCTCTTTCTGAAAGTGCTAGTTATCGACTAGAGGGGGGTGAATAGGTGATTTTTATCAAAGTCTTCAAAACATGGAAGTTTCGAAGACAAACAATAGAAATGACCTAATTGATATGCAGCGGAAGATAAACTACAACAAGCAAACCATAGTCAAGTATGCAATAATGTGAAAGTATCAAGACTAGTAGCAGCTTGGTAGTAAGGATCGGGATGGAAGATAGTATGAAGCCAATCAACGATAGTAGTCAAGCAATGAAGTCAAACAGGTATGACAAATAGGCAATGACTTCATGAAGACACACTTAAGGTAAAGGGAGTTAGAGGATAGAACTAGTCACTTGTTGAAGACACAGGATTTGTTGGACCAGTTCCAGTTGCTGTGACAACTGTACATCTGGTTAGGGAGGCTGAGATTCAACTTAGAAGACCACGTCTTCACCTTATTCCCCTTGAGCTAAGGACACACAGTCCTCGCCCAATCACTCTGGTAAGTCTTCAAGGTAGACTTCCGAACCTTCACAGACTTTGTTCACCGGCGATCCACAATGACTCTTGGATGCTCAGAACGCGACGCCTAACCGGCTGGAGGATACACTGTCCTCAAGTGTAATAAGTCTTCAGGTCACTCAGACAGAAAGACTTCAGTGATGCCTAACACTCTTTGGCTCTGGGTGTTTGGGCTTTGTCCTCGCAAGGATTTCTCTCTCTCAAAGGCTTCGAGGTGGGTTGCTCTCAAACGACAAAAGCCGTAAACTAACTCTAAGCAGCCACCAATTTATGGTGTAGGGGTGGGCTATTTATAGCCACAAGGCAACCCGACCTGATATGTCCAAAACGACCCTGGGTCACTAAGGAACTGACACGTGTTCCAACGGTCAGATTTCAAATACACACGGCAACTTTACTTGGGATATAAGCAAAGCTGACTCATCCAGCTCTGGATAAGATTTGCTCTCATTGTCTTCGCTCGAAGACATAGGATTTGGATTGAGCATCACTTCAGTCATTCTGACTTTGTTCACTTGGACCCCACTTAACAGTACGGTGGTTCCTATGACTCAACAATGAAGAAAGGGAAACAGTGAAACAACACAGTCTTCGCGCTCCATAGTCTTCACTCATTGTCTTCTCATGTCATAGTCTTCAATATGAATATCTTCACATACCACCATTGTCGTCAATGTCTTCATACATTTTTAGGGGTCATCTCCGGTAGGTAAACCGAATCAATGAGGGACACTACCTGTGTTATCCTACAATTCTCACAAACGCATTAGTCCCTCAACCAACTTTGTCGTCAATACTCCAAAACCAACTAGGGGTGGCACTAGATGCACTTACAATCTCCCCCCTTTTGGTGATTGTTGACAAACTGGTTGAAGTTTTCAATGGTGATAAAATGTGTGAAATTGTAAAGGATAGGATATTGTCTTCATAATTGGCAAAGGCTCCCCCTGAAGATGTGCATATAAGTAATTTGCTTTTGGAATGCAAATGCACATGGCAGGTTGTACTTGTGGAGATCCTCTTCAACCTATGAAGATAATTCATCATGCATGAAATGATGTAACACTTAAACTCGATGGTCGTCTGCTACTTATGTGCCTTTCCATGTGCGATGATAACTTCCGCACTTAGATCATTCTCCAGACGTCCATTTTTCATCATGCATGAAATGATGTAACTAAGAGAGTGACATGCATAATGAAAAATGGACGTCTGCAGAATGATCTAAGTGGGAAGTTATCATCGCACATGCAAAGGCACATAAGTAGCAGACGACCATCGAGTTTAAGTGTTACAACTCAAAGAACGAAATGTATCAAAAGCAAGAGTTGTAATCACTAGGCAAAATATAAAGCAACCGCCCATATGAACCCGCTTGAAGACTATCAAACTCATACGCTTCTCCCCCTTTTGTCAGTAATGACCAAAAAGGTTTGAAGACATAGAGCAACTACTCGTCCTCATGAGGAGTAGGTGAAGCAGCAGGGTTGTCGTTGTTGGTTGGCGGCGCAGAAGAACTTGGTGCAGTGTCGATGCGTGCAAAAGTAGGGGGCGGTGAAGTAGCATCGTCTTCATCATCGATCACTTTGGCATTCACAGTTGCCGCGGAGGAAGAATAGTTAGAGTCTTCAAGGGATGGAGTTCGATGTAGGACAGCATTCCATGGAGGAGTGGAGTCAAACTTGAATCTTTCAGTGAAGCCATCGTCTTGAAGATCCGCTTCAGCACTGAGCAGTGTCAAACTCTTCCATGATCGCCGTCAGGTCTCGTGAGTGACAAAGGCATTCTTGGTGGCAAGATTTCAAATGCGATTGACGTCCAGCAAGAGGCTTTGCACCTGTCGCTTGAGCCAAAAGTGATGCTTGTCTTGTTTCTGATGCAGTGCCACAAGAAGTTCTCAGTCATTTAGGACCCGAGAGCGTTTCTTAGGCCTTTGGGCAATTGTGCTCTCAGTAGCTTCAGTTGGTGCACGATGAGGCAGACGAGTGGTCCCAGCCATTGGATAGACACGAGTTACTGCTTGGACTCCTTCCATGGGCTGAGTGAAGCTTTGGTGTTCAGCATTTTGAAGACAAAGAGGCTTCTTAGCTGGCTCAGGGTATATGGCTTCAACTGACATATCAACCTCTGGTAGAAAGATCAGATGATTGCGAGCAGAGGGTTGATAGTTGATAGCAAAGTGTAGCTTGATGAGGCGCATGACCCATGGAACATAGAATTTCAGGCCAAAAAGGTCAAATCCAGACGCAGCCAGTTGCCGGAGGAAGAATTCTTGTGCATTGAAGCTTATGGCATTGAGGATGTAAAAGATCAATGTCTTCATGGCACCTTCAAGTTTTGCAGCTGATGAATGCCCTTTGATAGGCCATAGAGTCCGCCTGATGATGTGATATATTGCGTGAGGTAGATACTCAAGGTCATCAACAAAGAACTCCTTTGGGTATTCAGCGTCATGTGGCAAAGGCTTCATCATGCTCAACATCTGGCTCATGTTGGGTTCTGGCTTATGGAAGATGCTCTCCAGTGCATTGCGGTGGAGTTGACAATCAGTTTCGTACAGCTCTCTGGGAGTGGATAACCCTGTAAGCTCAATGATGTCAAGAGCTTTGGCTTCATGATGAACATTTCTTGTCATCCACTCGAGAATCCATGTCTTTGTATCCCTGTTGTAGTCGTGAATGTGGAGGGTAGCATAGAATTGAAGCAAAAGTTCCTCATTCCAATGTTCTTTGTCTGTCACAAAGCTAAGCAGACCTGCATCACGAAAGCAGTCAAGTGCTTCTTCTAAGCATGGCAGTCCTGCAGTGGCTTCAGTGTCGAGGCGCATATGAGGGAAAATGCGCCCTTGATCATACAGAACGCAGGAGTAATAGCTTCGCTGCTGATGACTCCAGAAACGATCAGATGATATTCTTGGCCTTGAGTAGGGGTTCTTTGCGCTGTCAATGAAGGTGTTGTGGCTTTTGAAGCCATTTGCATTGAAGGACCCTTTAGAGGTGGCAGTACCTGGAAACCTTGGCAGTCTTGGCTCTGGTTTCTGGACCTGAGGCCTATGCTCAATATGATAATCAAACTGAGGACCAGAGACATCAGGCAGAGGGACCAGAACGGGCCATCTGACAGTGATTAGCTGGCCATGGTTGTATGCTTGCTCAATTGTATGGGGCCTTGGTGGCGGAACAGGAGCAGTGGCAACAACAGTGGCTTCAGGCTGCACAATAGAAGCTTCAGGAGCAGTTGTAGCATTGGCTTCTGGCATAGTGGTTGGTGCAGGCTCCACACTTGCTTCAGTCATGACTACGTCATTGGCTTCATTTGTGTTGGTAGTGGCAGCCTCAAGATATTCAACCTCCACTTGATGAGCTGGAGGGTCTGGCACTGGCACGTTCACTTCAGGAACAACTTCTTCAGTAATGGGGAGAGTAGGGACACGTTCTTCTTCTTGTTCGTCATCGGCTAATGCAGCCGGATTGTCTTCAGCAGCTTTGGCTTCAGACACGGAGATATTCACAGTTGGAGTGGCTTCTGGAAACACTTGACGTGCAACAGATTGGTGGTGCACTTCTCCTTCTGGAACGCTCGGAAGAGGGGCTTGAGGCCTTGGTCCTTAGCGAAGCCTTTGTAATACTGGCGACACCTTTGGAGATGGAGTTGGATGGGCCTCATCCTCTTCTTCTTGTACATGTGGTGTGACTTGTTGTTGTCGGGGAGTACTTGGGGAGTCTTGTTGTTGTGGGTGATCAGCCCATGATGCATCCTGAGCAATTGGCGTTAGAGGACGACCAATGCTGATGATTTCGCTGTTCATGAGAACAGGCGATGATACCAAGTTGTGCTCAATCTGAGGAAGAACTTCATCATCTTCAACATTGTCATGGTGACCAATGTCTTCAGCAGCGATGGGATCAACTGCTGGAATGTCTTCAGCTTCATGAGCCTCTGTGGAAGAAGGCTCATGAACAATCATTCGTAGTTCTTGGTGTGCAGATGCAGGGTGAACCACTAAGATAGGTTCAACAACTAAGGGCTCTGTGGGAGCAGCCCGATTCTTCTTGGTTTTGCGCTTCTTCTTGGAGGGAGCAACATCAGAGGCTTCTGTGTTTTTCCTTTTTCTGGCTTCAGCATCGGCAGCCCTCGTCTTCTTCAATTCAGAAGCGATTGACATGACCTTTGGCTTCGAGCTAGTCATGCTGCTTGGGAAGACTATGCGAGGTTCATCCTGCCTTGAAGGTGCAGGTTGGACAACTGATAGCTTATTCTTCTTTGCAGCCATTCTGGGGTCAATGCCAGGACGACCAAGAGCCTTTCGCTTCTCAGCCTCATTGTAGGCTAGCACACACTTGTCAGCCA
Organism: Triticum dicoccoides; assembly: GCF_002162155.2. NCBI lineage: Eukaryota > Viridiplantae > Streptophyta > Magnoliopsida > Poales > Poaceae > Triticum > Triticum dicoccoides. The sequence continues at coordinate 76,586,723 of NC_041383.1, forward strand.
GACTCTTCATGCACTCTCGAGATCCTCGAGCTTCTTCACGCTTCTTGTGAAAGGCTTCTTTGAGCTTGTGCAGCATGATCTTGAAGTTTTTGACATCTTGCACGCTGAGCTTGGCCACATGCTTCTTGAACTGAGCTTTCTCATAGTCGATCTTGTGCTTCAGTTCAACGATGCGCTGAGCAATTGCTAGCTCAGAAGCAATGGCGGCATTGAAGGAGACGCTGAGGCCAATGGGAAGTTGCAGATCATCAAAGCTGAGATTTGGGGTGTCAAACCACTCATCAATGAAGTTATGAATGATTGTCACATCAAAGAGAGGCAAATTATTGAAGATCTCTGCTTCTTCCTTGCTCTTGATCAGTTGCTCAAGAGCATCATCTGCAAGATCGTCATCGCTGGACAGATCAATGTGCTCTCCACACAGAATGGCAGCAGGAGTTAATGGTTGATCAGTATTCTTGACGATTTCCTTTTTCTTCTCCATCTTCTTGGAGATACGTGATAGATCTTCAGAATGCACACTGTCTTTAGGAGGTGCAGTGATCAGTGGCTTTGCACGTGAAGCTTTTGGAGGTGCAGCTGATTGTGAAGCCTTAGTCTTCTTTAGCTTCTGCGGCTTTGGAGGAGGAGCTGGGGCTTCATCGGTGTCAGCATCATTATCAGAATGATCCACTCTGGCACCTTGGACCAAGATGTAAGTGATGAGGTCATCAAGGTTTGAAAAGGGGCCGATGACATTGGGTTCTGCATCACGTGAGCCGTCAGCACGGGGAGCAGAGGGACCAGGGTCGAAGTCTAATCCCAATGACTTCTTGTTTTCCTTGGCCAATGCCTTTGCGTGCTGGAAGTTGCGCTTCAAGAGGTTATCTTCACGACACCATAGCAATGATGATGGGTCGGAATTTTCAGGCTGAGGTCCTCGGACCATACAAGGATAGAAATCCTATGCAACAGCTTCAGCTCTGTTCTTGGGTGGAAGGCCTCGATAGATAATATCACCCCAAGGACTTTTGATAGCATTCTTCTCAGCATATTCCTGGGTCACGAACTTGTATTTGAACCATTGTTCAGCCCAATATCGTCGAATCCATTGGATTCGCGTCTTGCGCTGATTATAATCCTCTTCAGGATCTGTCTTGTAAACTTTTGCGAGGTCATCAGGCAAATCTTTTGAGGTTCCCCCTTGACACTATCTGCCTCCCTTCCTTACTGATTTCTCTGCAGCCATGAATTTCAAATTGAATGGCTTCAATACGTTCAAAGGCTTCAAAGGCTTTCACTTGCTGGTCAAACAGGAACTAGCTTCACGAGAGTTAATGCGTTGCTGTAAGAATTCTGCAAACGAATGCAGACTATGAGAACCAAGGGATTCTCCCACGGACATGTACATGTGATAGCATTAGAGATGCGAGGGAAGGGGAAGAGGTCATATGCATTCTCAGAAGATTTGAAGATAAATCAGTTTGAAGACATTGACCTCATGATGCGAAGACATTTACTTATGTGTTGAGAGTTGGTTCCAGATTTGTACCAATCCGTGAATAAGTACAAGTGAGGAATCTAACTAGGTATGAAGCTTAAGTGAATATACTAGGCAGTATGAGATGCAGACAGAATAGATCTAACATTGTATAGGCAGAAACCAATTTTGGTAAATAGGATGAATCATTGAGGATCAAAAAGATGGTAAAAATAGAGTTATATTTACCACACAAAGAACTGCTAGATGGGATGAATAGGAGACCGAGCAGTTCAATCCACCGTGCCCTAACTTGGTGACGGAGGACACCTACGGCGGCGGCGGAGAGGACGATGTCCGCATCCGGCGTGAGGACGGCGTCGGAGAAGTCGCGGCAGCTAAGCGCTTCGTCACCGGCGTCGTCGAGAGCTAGCGGTGGTGCTAGGGTTTTGACGAGGTGGAGAGGTGGAAGAAGGTTTCCTTTACTGCAGGGGACATATATTTATAAGGAAGTGTGCAGCATAGCGCAATTACGTAGGTACCCCTGGCGGTTCACATCTGAGGGGCACGTGGCAAGCATGCAACATACTCAGAGTTTTCCCACGTTCCCACGCCCGCCAAGTTTGTCGGATGGTTGTTCCGGCTTCTCCGGATTTCAAACAATAAGGATGAATCATTTAAAAAGACTTAATGTTTGTCTCTGTCTCTTCTGCTGACAAGGATGCAGAGAAGACATTCGACAGTTTCAATAGAATGCATATGATTTGGACAGATAGAGTTTGAGATAGAAAGCATAGAGAGATTAGGGTCCGATCACATTCACTTAGTTCAAAAGATTCAACAAGGAAGACATAGCTATAAGTGAATGCTGTAGAGGACAGAATACTAGTATGTACATCAGAAAGCAATCAAATCATGAAGATAAGTTGAAATATAAGACAAACCAAATGCGAAGACATTGCAACAATAAAGCCATGAGTGAAACACTTCAAACCAAGAAATTTGGTGGTGGCGTTGCCCACCGTATAGGAAGTATTAGACCCAGACACGGCGCACAATTATCGTGGCGCTCCGAAGTCAAATTCTATGTTAATGTATTCACACTCAGAATGTAAGTCTTCATTGATTGAAGATATACTTTACTTCGTGCGTTGCACATCTAAGTCATCAACATGCATAAGTGTTAGGATGTGTGCCTGATTACAGGACATTTGAGGATTCCAAGATATTTAGCTCACACCGTAACTTGCAAAACCTTTTCTCATCCAAGGGCTTTGTGAAGATATCTGCCAGTTGCTCTTCAGTGTTGACGTGAATGATGTCAATATCTTTCTTCATGACATGATCTCTGAGAAAGTGATGACGAATTTCAATGTGCTTTGTCTTCGAGTGCTGGACTGGATTGTTGGCAATCTTGATGGCGCTTTCGTTGTCGCAGAAGAAAGGTACTTGTTTCAGATTGATGCCATAGTCCTTTAGAGTTTGCTTCATCCACAGAAGCTGAGCGCAGCAAGATCCAGCAGCAATGTATTCAGACTCAGCAGTTGAGAGTGATAGACAGTTTTGCTTCTTTGAAGACCAACAGACAAGTGATCATCCAAGAAAGTGACATGTGCCTGATGTAGACTTGCGATCCACCTTGTCTCCAGCATAATCAGCATCCGAGAATCCAACCAGATCAAATCTTGAGCCCTTTAGATACCATAATCCGAGTTTTGGGGTGTAAGCCAAATATCAAAGAATTCGCTTCACAGCTAAGTGATGCGATTCCTTTGGTGCCGCTTGGAATCGAGCACACATGCAAACACTAAGCATAATATCTGGCCTATATGCACATAGGTAAAGTAAGGAACCAATCATGGAGCGGTATACCTTTTGATCGAACTCTTTACCATTGTCGTCGGGACCAAGATGGTGTTTGGCTGGCATTGGCGTTGTGTAACCTTTGCAATCTTGCATTCCAAACTTCTTCAGACAGTCTTTGAGATATTTTTCTTGAGATATGAAGATGCCATTCCTTTGCTGACGAATTTGAAGACCAAGGAAGAACTTTAGCTCACCCATCATGGACATCTGATATTGCTCTTGCATCATGTATCCAAACTCATCACTGTACTTCTGGTTGGTGCAGCCGAAGATAATGTTATCCACATATATTTGGCACACAAACAGTTCACCATCATATGTCTTCGTGAAGAGTGTGGGATCGAGGGATCCAGGTTTTAAGCCTTTGCTCTTCAGGAAGTCTTTGATCGTATCATACCAAGCGCGAGGAGCTTGTTTGAGGTCATACAGTGCTTTGTTTAGCTTGTACACCATATCAGGATGTTTTGGATCTTCAAATCCAGGTGGTTGAGTACACTTCTTCTTCAATCTTGCCATTAAGGAATGCACTCTTCACATCCATTTGATATAGTAAGATGTTGTGGTGGTTAGCATAGGCTAGCAGTATGCGAATAGCTTCAAGCCTAGCCACAGGAGAAAATGTTTCATCGAAGTCAATTCCTTCAACTTGAGTATATCCTTGAGCCACAAGACGTGCTTTGTTTCTAATGACTTGACCATGCTCATCTTGCTTGTTTCGATATATCCATTTTGTGCCAATAATGTTATGCTTGCGAGGGTCAGGACGCTTGACTAGTTCCCAAACATTGTTCAGCTTGAACTATTGAAGTTCTTCTTGCATAGCTTGAATCCATTCAGGTTCCATAAAGGCTTCAACAACTTTCTTGGGTTCTGATATTGACACAAACAAAAAGTTCCCACAGAAATTTGCTAACTGTGTTGCTCTTGAGCGAGTAAGTGGACCGGGCGCATTGATGCTATCAATTATCTTCTCAATTTGTACTTCATTAGCAACACGAGGATGAACTGGACGAAGACCTTGCTCTTGCCGATCATTGTCATTATTGGGAGGATTGTCTTCGGTCTGAGCACTGTCTTCAGGTTGGTTTGGTGCAGAAATGATAAGTTCCTCTTCAGATTGTGCTTCAGAGGACATGATTTCACCTGTTCCCATCAGCTTGATAGATTCGCTGGACGGAGCTTCATCTAGTGTACTTGGAAGGAGCTCTCTTTGTGAACCATTGGTTTCATCAAATCATACGTCCACAGTTTCAACGATTTTGTAGTGATAGAGGTTGAAGACTCTGTAAGAGTGCGAGTCCTTTCCATAACCGAGAATGAAGCCTTCACGAGCTTTAGGTGCAAATTTTGACTTGTGATTGGGATCCTTGATCCAGCACCTAGCACCAAAGACTCTGAAGTAGCTGACATTTGGCTTCTTGCCAGTATGGAGCTCATAGGATGTTTTGCTCAGAAGCTTGTGGATGTAAGCACGGTTGATGATGTGACATGTTGTATCAATAGCTTTAGGCCAGAACTTTCTTGGTGTCTTGTACTCGTCGAGTATTGTTCGAGCCATCTCAATGAGGATTCTGTTCTTGTGCTCTACAATGCCATTTTGCTGAGGTGTGTATGGAGCAGAAAACTCATAAGTGATTCCCATTGTATCCAGATAAAGATCAAGCCCGGTGTTCTTGAACTCAGTGCCGTTGTCACTTCTGATATGCTTGATCTTGACGCCATAATTGTTCATGGCTCGATTGGCGAAGTGTCTGAAGACATCTTGCACTTCAGTCTTGTAGAGAATTATGTGCACCCATGTATATCTTGAGTAGTCATCAACAATGATGAAGCCATAGAGACAAGCTGTTGTTGTGAGGGTAGAGTAGTGAGTAGGGCCAAATAAGTCCATGTGTAACAACTCGAAGGGTTGAGATGTCGTCATGATTGTCTTTGAGGGGTGCTTTGCCCTGGTCATCTTTCCAGCTTCGCAGGCACCACACAAATGATCCTTCTTGAACTTGACACCCTCGATCCCTATGACATGATCCTTCTTGACGAGTGTGTGTAAGTTCCTCATGCCAGCATGCCCCAGCCTCCGATGCCAGAGCCAGCATTCCGAAGCTTTTGCAAGAAGACATACGGCAAGCTGTGGACCTGCTGAGAAATCTACCATGTATAGATCATCTTTCCGATACCCTTCAAAGACTAGAGACTTGTCAGATTCCATTAGTACAAGGCAATGATATTTTCCGAATAGCACAATCATGTTCAAGTCACAAAGCATTGAGACAGACATTAAGTTGAACCCAAGGGATTCAACAAGAATCACTTTATCCATGCGTTGATCCTTTGAGATTGCAACTCTACCTAGACCCAATACCTTGCTTTTACCAGTGTCAGCAAATGTGATGTGACTCTTGTCGGATGGACGTAAGGTTGAGTCCATGAGAAGACTTCGATCACCAGTCATATGATTAGTGCATCCGCTGTCCATAATCCATTCTGAAGCACGAGGTGTCATACCCTACAGTGCAGTTAGGAGGATAGGCTTCACAAAGTATGTTGTGAAGCATAAGCATTTGACGCACACAAGGATTATCACAGCTTAGATCAAGGTTAGAACTCATTGTATGACTGGTAAGCGATTCACATGTGAAATACATAGTAAGACATTTTATCATGCGTCCCTTAATGTGTTTTAGGTCCCTAGCAATAGTATTGGACGCCTTTGATAGCAGGCTGGAGACCTTATTCTCCAAAAGAGAGTTAATTCTTCTTCACCACCCACATCTTCAGGGGTGGCTTAGAAGCAATGAGTCTAAGTGCAGCATCTGAGAAATTTGGCTTTGGAGCCCTAGCAAATAGCCTTGCAGGAGATGAATGATACTCATATGAATAAGCAGAAAAGTTCTTAGTTCTATGAACATAGCGGTTTGAGGACACATGCTCATATTCATAAGTCTGAGTATGATTTCCCTGCAAAACATTGGCGTTAGGGTGACTCAAGTGAGTCATGTATCTGTATGAAGCCTTTGGGTCATATGAAGCCATAGGTCTAGGGTTCGTCTTCTTCCCTGGTGGTGTCATGATGACATTCACTGGAAGATTATCAAGACAGCTTTTGGGAACCCAGATCTTCTTCATAGGTGGTCCATTCCTGCAGTTAGTACCAATATACCTGGCAAACACTTCACCATTCTAATTTTTTAATAGTTTATAGTTTGCATCAAAGGACTCATCAATGATAATAGGATTAGCACAGGTAAAGCCAGATAAGGTGGATGGATCCACTGAAGGTTCCTTTGCAGCAACCCATGTGGTTTTGGGATACTGCTCAGGCTTCCAGTAGGAACCATCAACATTCATTTTCCTCTCGAACGCAACACCCTCTTTCCTAGGGTTTCGGTTCAGAATCTTCTTTTTGAGGACATCGCAAAGTGTCTGATGTCCTTTCAGACTTTTGTACATCCCTGTTTCAAGCAATGTCTTCAACCTAGCATTGTCATCAGCAATAGTAGTGGTATCCTCCGTAGAGGGGTTAGTTTCCACATCAGCAGTTGAAGACAATGCAACAGTAGCAGTAGTGGAACATTCAGCAACAGAGGTAGCGTTATCACGCTCAATGCATTTTAGACATGGTGGTTCAAATCCATCCTGTGTAACGCTGATTTGTTGAGCAAGTAATGAATCGCGCTCCTTCTGAAGATCTCCATAGTCCACTCTTATCTTTTCAAGATCTTGCTTTCTTTGAAGACATTCAGAAGAAAGCTTCTCGTGATCAGACAAGAGACCATTATGTTGATCTTGAAGGGCGTCAAACTTGGAATGAAGTCTCTGAAGACTCTCAGCCAATGCTTTTGACTGATCCATTTCTTCACCCAACATATCATCGCTCTTACTAAGCATGTTTTGAACCTTTTCCAAGGCTCTTTGTTGTTTAGTGGCAAGGGAAGCAAGTTTGACATAGCTGGGGCCAAATTCATCACCTGATTCATCATCACTAGTTTCAGAGAGGTAGCATTCAGTTACCTTACCACCCCCTGCCATGAGGCATGGTGAAGATGAAGACGATTCAGGTGGAAAGGTCATCTCTTTAAGAGACTCCTTGTAGTCATCAAGCCAAGGATCATGACGATTAAGATGACCTTCATAGACCTCAGAAAGCCGGTCCCAGATTAGCTTCGCATGATTGAGGTGCATGACGTTCCTGAACTGATTTCGGGACAGACAGGAGCAGATGACATCCTTCGCTGTGAGGTTCAGTAGAGTGTACTTGCGAACGTCATTGGCCTCTGCCATCTTGCATAGATCGATAAGACCAATCTCAGTGACGGTCCAAAGTTTGCTATCCATACCATGAGTCGCTTCTTCATCATGGCCTTCCACCGAGGATACTCATGACCGTCAAAGGTGGGGCAAGATACATTCCTCAATCCTGCAGTCGACATAGCTAAACTCTAGGTGGTTAAACCGAATCACACAGAACAAGGGAGTACCTTGCTCTGATACCAATTGAAAGTGCTAGTTATCGACTAGAGGGGGGTGAATAGGCGATTTTTATCAAAGTCTTCAAAATTTGGAAGTTTCGAAGGCAAACAATAGAAATGACCTAATTGATATGCAACGGAAGATAAACTACAACAAGCAAACCATAGTCAAGTATGCAATAATGTGAAAGTATCAAGACTAATAGCAGCTTGGTAGTAAGGATTAGGATGGAAGATAGTATAAAGCCACTCAACGATAGTAGTCAAGCAATGAAGTCAAACAGGTATGACAAATAGGCAATGACTTCATGAAGACAAACTTAAGGTGAAGGGAGTTAGAGGATAGAACCAGTCACTTGTTGAAGACACAAGATTTGTTGGACCAGTTCCAATTGCTGTGACAACTATACATCTGGTTAGGGAGGCTGAGATTCAACTCAGAAGACCGCGTCTTCACCTTATTCCCCTTGAGCTAAGGACACACAGTCCTCGCCCAATCACTCTGGTAAGTCTTCAAGGTAGAATTCCGAACCTTACTATGTCCGAAATGACACTGGGTCACTAAGGAACTGACATGTGTTCCAACGGTCAGATTTCAAACACACACGACAACTTTACTTGGGATACAAGCAAAGCTCACTCATCCAGCTCTGGATAAGATTTGCTCTCATTGTCTTCGTTCAAGGACATAGGATTTGGATTGAGCATCACTTCAGTCATTCTGACTTTGTTCACTTGGACCCCACTTAACAGTACGGTGGTTCCTATGACTCAACAAAGAAGAAAAGGAAACAGCGAAACAACACAGCCTTCGCGCTCCATAGTCTTCACCCATTGTCTTCTCATGTCATAGTCTTCAATATGAATATCTTCACATACCACCATTGTCATCAATGTCTTCATACATTTTTAGGGGTCATCTCCGGTAGGTAAACCGAATCAATGAGGGACACTACCTGCGTTATCCTGCAATTCTCACAAACGCATTAGTCCCTCAACCAACTTTGTCGTCAATACTCAAAAACCAACTAGGAGTGGCACTAGATGCACTTACACTTTCCTTACCATGTTTTCTAGCAACAAAGTCTCTTTTCTGATATCTTTTATTCTTGGGTTGTGGGTTATCAAGATCAACAGCTGGTTCTATTTCAACATCATTATCTGGTTCTTTTCATTGTTTGGTTGGGTATCTTCATGAACCTCATCATTATCTTTTTCATTATCAGTAGATGAGTGCTCATTACCAAATTGAATTTCAGCATCAGAAATAGAAACATCATTATTAACTTCAGGAGGTTTTTCTATTTCAGGTTCACTAGAAGTGTGCAGACTCCTATCATTCTTATTTTTCTTCTTCTTTTTAGATGGACTAAGTGCAACAGTGTTATTCTTTGAGAGTCTTGTTCAATTCTTTTTGTGTGTCCCTCAGGATAAAGTGGTTACTGAGTCATTCTACCTCCTCTAGTCATTACTCTGACAACATGATCATTGAAATTATTATTCATTTCATCTAGCAACTCTCTTTGAGATTTAGCAACTTGTTCTAGTTGAGTTTGTACCATAGAGGCATGCTTTCCTACACCTCTAACATCATTCGAAATTCTAAATAACATGTCACTCAAGCGAGCAATCATATCAGAATTGTATTTCAGTTGTTCCATAACATTTGCATTGAAGTGGTCTTGTTTTCTAATGTAATTATCAAACTCATAAAGGCATTGACTAGGATGCATATTATAAGGATTGTCATTATCATTGAATTTCATTAAGTAATCTACCACCTTAGGCGGTGGTGGTGTTTCAAGCCCATGTATTTCTTCAATAGGAGGTAAATTTTTGACATCCTCAGCTTTAATACCTTTTTCCTTCATAGATTTATTTGCCTCTTGCATATCTTCCGGACTAAGATATAAGATGCCCCTCTTCTTTGGAGTGGGTTTATGCGGTGGTTCGGGAAGAGTCCAATCATCATAATTTTTCAATATGTTATTCAATAATTCCTCAGCTGGTTCAACAGTTTGTTCCCTAAAAACACAACCAGCACAACTATCTAGGATGTCCCTAGAAGCATCGGTTAGTCCATTGTAGAAGATATCAAGTATTTCATTTTTCTTAAGTGGATGATCAGGCAAAGCATTAAGCAATTGGAGAAGCCTCCCCCAAGCTTGTGGGAGACTCTCTTCTTCAATTTGCACAAAGTTAAATATTTCCTGTAAGGTAGCTTCTTTCTTATGAGTAGGAAAATATTGTTCAGAGAAGTATTAAATCATATCATGGGGACTACGCACACAACTAGGAGCAAGAGTATTATACCAAGTCTTAGCATCACCCTTTAATGAGAATAGAAATAATTTGAGGATATAGTAATAACAAATCTTTTCATCATGAGCAAATAGGGTGGCTATATCATTCAATTTTGTAAGGTGTGCTACTACAGTTTCAGTTTCAAAACCATGGAAAGGATCAGATTCAACCAATTTAATTAACTCTGGATCGACAGGGAATTCTTAATCCTAATCATCAACAAAGACAGGTGAAGTTGCAAACTGAGGATCACATTTCGTTTTAGCATTCAAAGACTTTTCTTTATACTTACATAATAATTTTTTCAGATCATCTATATCCTTACAAGCAAGAATTTCTCTAGTTACCTCTCTATTCATAACATAACCCTCAGGAACTTTAGGCAATTCATATCTAGGAGAGCTAGATCCAGCAGGTGTTTCAAGATTTTCATTTTCAAGTACTTCATCAATTTTAGTGATCTCACCAGTCTCAACATTTTCTTTCTCTCTAATTCTAACAATTTTTTCATTAAGAAAATCACCTAGTGGCACATCATCATCAAGCAAGGTACTAGCATCATCATGAGTAGCATTCATAGAAGTAGCATCATCCATAACCTGTGACATATCATGATTAGTAGCATGTGGTGTTGTTGCAAGTCTACTCATAACAGAAGGTGAATCGAGTGCAGAGCTAGATTGCAGTTCCTTACCTCCCCTCATCCAGAGAGAAATATCTTAGTCCTGGTATCCTTCAGATTCTTCATAGTGATGAATTGATAATAATCCCAAGTGTCTCAACAAATGTAGCTATGCTCCCCGGTAACGGTGCCAGAAAAAGGTCTTGATAACCCACAAGTAAAGGGGATCGCAATAGTTTTCGAGGGTAGAGTATTCAACCCAAGTTTATGGATTCGACACAAGGGGAGCCAAAGAATATTTGCAAGTATTAGCAACTGAGTTGTCAATTCAACCACACCTGGAGATTAATTATCTGCAGCAATATGATCAGTAGCACAGTAGTATGATAGTTTTAATAGCAACAGTAACAGTAACCGTAGCAATGGTTTTGTAGCAGTTGTGACGATAACAGTAGCAATAGTAACCTAGCAAGAACAATATATGGAAATTTTGTAGGCATTGGACCGGTGAATTTGTTGGATGATATTCATCATATAATAGTCATAACCTAGGGCGATACAGTACTAGCTCCAGTTCATAAATATAATGTAGGCATGTATTCCGTAAATAGTCATACGTGCTTATGGAAAGAACTTGCATGGCATGTTTTGTCCTACCCTCCCGTGGCAGCGGGGTCCAAATGGAAACTAAGGGATATTAAGGCCTCCTTTTAATAGAGAACCGGAACAAAGCATTAACACATAGTGAATACATGAACTCCTCAAACTATGGTCATCATCAGAAAGTATCCCGACTTCTGTCACTCCGGGGTTTGCAGATCATAACATGTAGTAGGTGACTATAACTTGCAAGATCGGATCTAGAACATAGATATAATGGTGATAACATAAACGGTTCAGATCTATAATCATGGCACCCGGCCCAACGTGACAAGCATTAAGCATGGCAAAGTCATAGCAACACCAATCTCAGAACATAATGGATGCTAGGGATCAAGCCCTAACAAAACTAACTCAATTACATGATGAATCTCATCCAACTCCTTCACCGACCAGTGAGCCTACGAAGGAATTACTCACTCCCGGTGGAGAGCATCATGGAATTGGTGATGGAGAAGGGTTGGTGATGATGAATATCAAAGACCCCCCTCTCCGGAGCCCCAAACGGACTCCAGATCTGGCCTCCCAATGAAGAACAGGAGGCGGCAGTGGCTTCATCTCGTGAAACGCGATAATTCTTTCTCCCTGATTTTTTCTCCAAAAATGTGAATTTATAGTATCAGGGTTGAGGTCCGCAGGGCCACCGGGTTGGGACAACCCACCTGGTCTCGCTAAGAGGGGGGCTCCCTAGTGGGTTGTGCCCACCCAGGTGCCCCCCTCTGGTGGTTCTTGGCTCCAGTAATTCTCTTTTATTGTATAAAAAATCCTCGCAAAGTTTTGTTCCAATCAGAGAACTTTTATTTCTGCACAAAAACAACACCATGGTAGTTCTGCTGAAAACAGCGTCAGACTAGGTTAGTTTTATTTAAATCATGCAAATTAGAGTCCAAAACAAGAGTAAAAGCGTTAGGAAAAGTATATACGATGGAGACGTATCAGCACTCTTAGAGGACGATCCTCTCAATCATAAAGATTCAACCAGATAAATAACAGTCAATCAATTTCAACAACAAAAGTGGAACAGTGAGCCATAATTCTACAATTATAATGCAAACTACACATAGACTTTATTCATAATTAATTTGCACTAGTTATTGAACTAAATTAATACATAATTGTGCTCCCACTCAAATCAATATCTCTCATAATTGATTTTAAGTGATTCAAGATCCAAGTCTAGTTCTCAGTCATTGATGTGTGCATCACTGATGACAAGAATTTTGACCGGTGCGCAAGCTTTTGCCGATCATATCTCCATATGACTCTTGTTCATCTTTCAATGCTTTGTGCTTCGATCTTAGAACTATTCTGCTAGAACTACATGACAACTGAGTGATATCTGCGTGCATGGTCTAACCATCCCCTCCTTGCACCCAACAATCCGTTTGTACTCAAGTAGACATGATGCACTCCAGATCATTAAGTGTTGTAGACGGTTGCTACACTAGGAAGAGCACCTTTTGACTTGATTTTTACAGTGAGAGATCACCCTAATAATTGATTACTACGCAATCAAAGGGTGCAAACAACAATGGGATAAACATCTCAGGCAATTGATAATAGCATGATATGGTATAGCCCTGGGAGCTGGGAGTCCTCCATGATCGTCTTCAATTTCCAGTTGAAGCAACATGACGGCCAATATTTCGTTACTTAGGTAATTGTTTCAAAAACATAGCTGTAGCGGTAATTTCAGAAAATGTTATAATGGCGACCATTTAAGAAACGTTGTTGTGATACCAAAATCTAAAATTCCATTGTGACACAAACTTATAGCTCCTCATCCCGCGTCTGGTACACCTTCTCCTCGCCGGGATCCTCCGTGTATGTTTGCCACCATCACCTGTATTCTATCTCTATGATATTTACATTAAGGTGGCAATCCCATGGCTCCAGCCATCATGCTGTGACGCATAGGCCACTTAACATTACAACATATAACCATCTCATACATAAACTCATTATCATGAACAAGGCCCACATCATATGCAAACCCTGTAAACCAAGTTAGACGTCCTCTACTCGGTTTTAGCAAAATTTTAGTTACGAGGTTAACTAGTTTTATTAATTAAGACTAGCTACCTACGCAAGCACAACAAGGCAATGTTCTTGATGCTAGATTAAGTTTTGGGGTGTGTGAAAGAGAGACTTAATTAAAAGTCTCGTTCCCCACACTAAACTTCGTCAATACGTGTGACCCCCTAGAAGATCATCCATCTTCGGCACCCTCTTGTGTACGTGATGGTTCACTATTCCCAACTATGATGTAGCCCAAGGAACTGTTAGCAGATCATCGACAGCCAGAGCCGCTTGATTGTGAGAACCTTGTAGCAAAACTACATCATTCTGTCGATGAACTGAACCGAAGCAACACTCGTGGGAAGCATATCAAGAACATCAACCCTCACATATCAGATGTGATCTTGATCGCAACCTGCATATACTCATAAACCTGCTCATGATGCCACTATTGGGAAATGTAGTAGAAAACACAAAATTTCCACACCTACGATCACCAAGATCAATATGAAGGTGCATAAGGGTTGGGATCCATGATCGTTGCCAACTTTGGAATGCAGCAGAAGAAGGAGAGTTAGTGTAGATCGTGCTCGAAGTCACTCGAATGATGATGAGGATCCCGCAAACCACCCTCGAGATCCCTCGAATAGGAGACCTAAAGCACGGCCTCTCTACTTGATTGCAAGTGTACGGTCTTCACGATCCGGCAGCTCTTCGCCGTCCAAAGCTAATCGTCGCTGGAGAATTAGAGGGAGGCGATTAGAACCACATTGGGCTTCTAAATATGAGGATTAGAGGTGGCTAGGGCTAGCTCTAATTAGTCTATGACCAACTATAACTAGAAATAGATCAACTAGAAGAGGCACCCTAAAACTTGTAGTTCAAAAGGGTGCAAAACATCTAGTATATATAGGTTTAGGGGGGAGGATAGGGCAGCCTCTTGGGGGAAAGTTTCCCCTTGGGTGTGCCAGACTAGGGAGTGGGAGTTGGACTCCCCCTCCTAGTTGGATTCCCCCCCCCTACTAGGAAAGGGAGGGGCCTCCTCACTTGGTCCTTTATGGCCCAAGTCTTGTAACGCCTGGAGACCGATGCTCCAGATGCCTTCTATTTATTTTAGTTGTTGTCATGGGTTTATTATGTTTGTTGAATTATCATAATTGGTTTGCTTCTTTTCCCTATTGTCGGTGTACTAGAATAGGGGTACCCTAGTACCCCGAACATGTGCACGGGCAGTTGCAGCACCCCGCGGCGAGGCTTGCCGGGCTAACGCCAAGATCCTCTGTGGTTCCCTTGGAGCCATTCAAGAACAAAGTATTTAAGCTCAGGAGACAAGGCCCCGACAAGAGGAGCTTGCCGGGAAGGCCAACCGAGACACTCCAAGGAACTTGCCGCGACGCACCACGCGCTCCGGCAAGGCAACAAGGCCCTGGCAAGAGGAGCTTGCCGGGAAGACCAACCAAGGTACCTCGAGGCCCGGTGAGCGACAAGCCTCCGGACCCGACAAGATAACAGCAGCAGCAAGGCGCTTGCCGCGGCAGGTGGCCACTCTGTGCCCACGCACCAGCGCATCCACCAACGTGTCGCTCTGGGGGCCTCTCCACGCGCGCGTGGCGGGAGGCTGTGCAGCCAGCGGTGCGCAGTGGCATGCGAAGCTGACAAGATCGCCATCGTGGCGAACAGTGGCGCCCCTAACGGTCCTTTTCTGCACTATTTGGGCGACTCAGACGGGCATTTAATGCCCTTGTCCCCTGCCGTCAGGATTAGGTAGGGTGCACTGTACAAGTAACTGTACCAACCACCTCACTTTTTGCATTTGTACCCTTCTCTGCGTTGCCACCTGTCGGTGACCCCTTTAGCGTATAAAAGGAGGCCCATGCGCAACGTAGAGGGGGTTCGGTTGGATTCATTCGTGAGCCAGAAAACACTTAGCTCTCGAGAGCAAGAACATAATAGAACCAGACAAGCAGCAGTAGGAGTGTTATCTCTCCGGAGAGCTCCGAAGCTGGGTAAACTGCTCGTGTGCTTCGCCTCGATCTGCTCTTCGTGCGATCTCCGCCCCCCGCCGAACCGAAAGGGGCCCGGTCCGCCGGCCCCATAGGTGTTCGTGGATCAGTTTCCCCGACATCTTTGGCGCGCCAGGTAGGGGGGCGTCGATATTGTGTGAACCTGATCCGGCGTTCACACAAGCTAGATCTTCATTCCCTTCATCAACATGCCACCGAAGAAGAAGACTTCGGCGGCAGCCGCTCCGTCCACGTCACTTCCGTCACCGTTGGAGCAAACGGGTGGTGGAATGGACGCCGGTGGAAGAATGGACGTCGACGAGGAAGCTCATGATGCTGCCAGGTCCAAGAACAAGGCTGCACAAACCTCGGCGACTGTACATGTTCCACGCCACTCTCAGGAGGCGCAAGACCAACAGCGTCATGGCACTTGTAGTGCCATACGCATGATAGGCCAAGACCAAGCTGGTGGATCTCGGGGCGCTCAAGACCGGCATGCACGCCAGCGTGCTGGCACGAGCGGGGCACGGTCGCCTGGACGGGATACTGCTCCTTCTAACATAGTTAGAATTCCGAGCACGTCCCTCTCCTCGCGCCGTCCGCCACTGCCACCCACCACTCCAGCAGAAGCTTTGGCGCGAGCTCAACTACTCCTAGATTACCCTCCGACGTCGGACAAGATCGACGAATGGAGGGCCACCATTCAGAGTCTCATCGGCTACGCCAACGGCGACACTCCACGGTGGCCGAGCGCGTCGCCGCCGCGGCAGGGTTGCCGGGTGTGAGCCGGTGGCGATGAAACGGGTGGAGGTGCAACTACCATGCAATCACCACCCCGAAGGACAAGATCGCCGACTCGCCGGATCCACCTTGACAGCGACTCCACCGCATCTTCGGATCCACGAGCTCGTCGCGATCAGCGCCGAGTTCTTCATGATCGACAACAAGAAGACGCTCGAACTCGCATCGAGCGCCAAAGAGAAGCGCGACGTCAATCCGACAAGCGCGCTGGGCCCTCTGTTGACATGCATGCGCCAGGGGAACCAGGCGATCTGCCGTACGCGGTAGGTTGCCCTGCGTTCACTCGTGAGCTGCGGCAAGTCCAATGGCCCAGCACGAAGAACTTCAAGCCAGACGTACTGGAGAAGTACGACGGCAAGATGCATCCGTCGGAGTTCCTCAGCATTTACACCATTGCGGTGCAGGCTGATGGGGGACGGGATGACAAGATCCTTGCCAACTACTTCCCGCTGGTGCTCAAGCCCAACGTCAGATCCTGGCTCATGCACTTGCCGGACAACTCCATATCCTCTTGGGCTGATCTGTGCCATCAGTTTATCGGCGCCTTCACAGGCGGACACAAGCCTCATGGCCAGGAGAGTGATCTTCATCTGCTCGCCCAGAAGGAAGGAGAGCCCCTGCGCAAGTACATTCAGAGATTCAGCAGTGTGCAGCACAACATCCCAGACGTCCACCCTGCCGCGGTGATCAGCGCGTTCCATCAGAACGTGCGAAACTGCAGGATGCGGGAGGAAATGGCGATGTGCAAGATCAGGGACGTCAGTGAGTTATATGCACTGGCCGACAAGTGTGCATGTGCTGAGGAAGGGAGGAGACTCCCCGGAGAGAATGTAGGAGCGGGAGGATCTGAAAGTGAAGATGCTGCCCCGGCAAGGAAAAACCGGCGGCAGAACAACAGAAGGAGGAAAGGCAAAGAGGTGCTAGTTGTTGAGCAGTCCGGCAATGGTGGTGGCGCCAAGGAAGCCAAAGCTGGTGACTCCGGCAAGGAGGTTACCACGGAGGTGGCGGTCGCCGACAAGCAGGACGGCACCAACAAGCAGTATTGCAAGATCCACCGCACCAAGGGCCATGATCTCCAGAACTGTAAGAAAGTCGAGCAGCTTGTTGAACAACAGAAAGCTGAATACGAGCGGCGCGACAAGGAGAAGGCCCAGGAGGGTGCTGGGGGATCAGGCAAGAAATGTCCTGGCCGAGGAGGACACCGCGGCAAGGCCAAGCAGCGGCAAGGAGACAGACCTCCTCGCGGCTGCGACAAGGATGAAGATGACGACGACGATGAAGACATGGATGATGAGGAGACTGATGAGCAGGAGTTCCAGAAAGCCACAGAGGTCCTGTGCGTTGACGGTGGTGCTTCTCTGCATACCTCGCACCGCCAGCTCAAGCAGTGGGTGCGGGAAGTTAATGCAGCAGAACCGCCCGTCGAGTCACGCAAGCCTCTGAAATGGTCCAGCATGCCTATCATCTTTGATATTGAGGACCACCGTGATCGCATAACTGCGATCGGGTGCTTGCCGATGTTGGTTTCACCAACAATCCACAACCTCCAGGTCACTAAGATGCTAGTTGACGGCGGGGCCAGCTTGAACCTGATCTCCTCCGCGGTGCTCCAGAAACTCCAGATCCCTGACAGCGAGCTCGAAGAGACCGGTACATTTCAAGGAATCAACCCGGGAAGAAGCAAGCCGAAGGGAAAGATCACGTTGCCGGTAACATTTGGCAGTGAGCTGAACTTCAGGATTGAGAGGGTCACATTTGATGTTGCTGACTTTCCATTACCTTACAATGGAATCCTTGGCCGTCCGGCACTCGCCAAGTTCATGGCAGCCTCTCACTATGCGTACAACATACTGAAAATGCCAGGCCCGATAAGTGTCATCTCTGTCCCTGGCGACAAGAAGGATGCTCTTATCTGTGCTGACAAGATCTACCGGGAAGCAGCAGCCGCAGCAGAACGCAAGACAATTGCCGCTGAAGCTCCCGGGGGGAAGATGCAGACCAAGTCCGGCAAGAGTTCTGATGGCCACTCCGGCAAGCGCACCTCTTCGGAGTGCTGCGCTACCATCGAGGACGCACAATCGAGCTCCACCGGCAAGTGTAAGAAGGCAATGACAGCTCCACCTGAGACCAAGAAGGTGTCCGCCAAGGAGGATGGCGCTGGTGGTACCTTCACCATCAGCGCCACTCTTGACCCCAAATAGGAAAGCGCGCTTGTTGCTTTCCTGCGGGCGAATGTCGACGTGTTTGCGTGGCAACCGTCTGATATCCCCAGTGTTCCCAGGAAAGTAATTGAGCACCACCTTGCCGTATGTCCTCATGCGCGGCCCGTCAAGCAGAAAGTCAGGAGACAGGCAGTGGAGTGCCAAGAATTCATCGCAGAAGAAATCAAGAAGTTGGAAGCAGCAGGCCGTGTCAGAGGAGTGCTCCATCCCACATGGCTGGCCAATCCTGTTGTCGTGCGCAAGGCTAACGGGAGATGGAGGCTTTGTATTGACTTCACTGATGTTAATAAAGCTTGTCCCAAAGACCCATTTCCCTTGTCGCGCATTGACCAGATTGTTGACACCACAGCCAGATGTGATTTGCTTTCATTTCTTGATGCGTACTCAGGATACCATCAGATCTTCATGGCAGAAGAGGATGAAGAGAAAACCGCATTTATAACCCCGTGTGGCACGTACTGCTTCGTACGGATGCCTTTCGGTTTGAAGAATGCTGGTTCAACATTCGCAAGGGTAGTCCACCACGCCTTTGAGCCACAGATGCACAGAAATGTGGAAGCCTACATGGATGACATAGTGGTCAAAAGCAAGAACAGGGCGACCCTGATTCAAGATTTAGACGAGACATTTGCAAATCTGCGCAGGATCAACCTCAAGCTTAACCCCGAGAAGTGCGTGTTTGGAGTCCCATCCGGCAAGCTTCTCGGGTTCTTCGTGTCTCAGCGGGGAATTGAAGCCAATCCCGACAAGATCAAGGCCATTGAGAAGATCGAAGCACCAAAGCGCGTCAAGGATGTACGAAGGCTTGCCGGTTGCGTGGCTACTCTCAGCAGGTTTATCTCTAGATCTGCTGAGCGCGCCCTGCCATTTTTCAAAATTTTGAAAAAGGCAGGTCCGATGAAATGGACTCCGGAGGCGGAGGCTGCGCTGCAGGACTTAAAGAGATACCTGTCCTCCACTCCAATACTTGTCGCACCTAAGCCGCAAGAGAAGTTGCTGCTGTATATAGCGGCAACCAATCAAGTGGTTAGTGTTGCGTTAGTGGCGGACAGGGAGGCAGATGATGAGCTAGCAACCACGGCAGATGCATCCAGCGACAAGCAGGGGGCTTCGCCGACAAGCTCTGGTCCCGACAAAGATGGATCTGCGCAGGAGCATGATAAGATGCAGAAGAGAATGGTGCAGCGTCCAGTTTACTTTGTCAGTTCCCTTCTACAAGGGGCTAGATCAAGGTACTCTGGTGTGCAGAAGTTGCTTTTCGGCCTCCTCATGGCCTCGAGAAAGCTGCGCCATTACTTCCAAGCACATGAGATCACAGTCGTCACTCGCTTTCCGCTGAAGAGGATAGTGCAAAATCCAGAAGCGACAGGCAGGATTGTCGAGTGGGCGCTGGAACTGTCAAGCTTTGGCCTCAAGTTTGAGAGCACTTCAACAATCCAAAGTAGGGCATTGGCAGAGTTCATAGCAGAATGGATGCCAACACCAGATGAAGAAATTCCAGAGACGAGCATCCCTGTCAAAGAGGCAAGCAAAGAGTGGCTGATGTACTTTGATGGTGCCTTCTCGCTGCAAGGCGCCGGTGCGGGCGTGCTGCTTGTCGCGCCCACTGGAGAGCACCTCAAGTACGTAGTCCAGATGCACTTTCCCAAGGAGCAAGCAACCAACAATACTGCAGAGTATGAAGGATTGCTTGCCGGTCTCAGAATTGCAGCAGACCTTGGGATCAAGAAGCTCATTGTCAGGGGTGACTCACAGCTTGTCGTCCGCCAAGTGAACAAGAACTACCAGAGTCCATTGATGGAAGCATATGTTGATGAAGTGAGGAAGCTAGAAGAGCACTTTGACGGCCTACAGATGGAGCATATCCCAAGAGCTCAGAATGACATTGCTGATGGCCTGTCAAAGTGCGCCGCACTAAAGTTACCTGTGGAACCAGGGATCTTTGTGCTCAAGTTGACTCAACCATCCGTAACACCATCAACTTGACAAAGCAAGAAGAGGACGTTGGTTTCTGGTGACTACTTTCCGTTAGAGCTCCCTGAAGCCGCCGCCAAGAAAGTCCCCAAGATCAACACCAAGGTCGATGAGGGGCAGTCTGCTCCGGCAAGCCTTATGGTTTGTTCCGTTGAAGCAGACGCTCCCGACAAGTTTTGCTCCGGCAAGCTTGCCGGGGAACATCAAGCTCCGGCAGGGCCACAAGTCCTTGCCGTGGAAGCGGATGTTCCCGCAGCAGCAGATGTGCCTTTAGTCCTTGTTGTCAAGCCACAAGCTCCAGCATGGGCACAGCAGATTGTCCATTTCCTTCAGACAGGAGAACTTCCCGAAGAGCAAGAAGAAGCGGAAAAAGTAGCCCGACAGTCAAGTATGTACCAGTTTGTCGATAGCATACTATACAGAAGAAGACTCAACGGTGTGAAATTGAAGTGTATTTACCGGGAAGATGGACAAAAACTGTTGGCAGAGATACATGGAGGCATATGTGGCCACCACATTGGCGCAAGAGCACTTGCCGGCAAAGCTTTCCGGCAAGGTTTCTTTTGGCCGACAGCCCTCCAGGATGCAACTGCACAAGTAACCAAGTGTGAAGCGTGCCAGTTGCACTCCAAACAGATACACCAGCCAGCTCAAGCTCTCCAGACAATCCCTTTATCCTGGCCATTTTCGGTCTGGGGGCTCGATATCCTCGGCCCTTTCCCCCGAGCTGTCGGGGGCTTTGAGTACTTGTACATCGCAATCGACAAGTTCACAAAGTGGCCGGAAGTGCAGCCAGTGAGGAAGGTGACAGCACAGTCAGCAGTCAAGTTCTTCAGGTCAATTGTTTGCCATTTCGGGATCCCTAACAGGATCATCACCGACAACGGCACGCAATTTACGAGCCGCACCTTCATGCAGTACGTCCAGGACCTTGGCGCCAAGGTCTGCTTCGCTTCTGTTGCTCATCCGAGAAGCAACGGTCAAGCAGAGAGGGCAAATGCTGAAGTGCTGCGGGCTCAAGACCAGAACTTTCGACAGGCTGCGCAAGTGCGGAAGAAACTGGATCGAGGAGCTGCCGGTGGTTCTTTGGTCGATCAGAACAATGCCAAATCGAGCCACTGGCCAGACACCTTTTGCTCTAGTCTATGGAGCAGAGGCAGTTCTCCCCACGGAACTCGTATACGGATCGCCTCGAGTGCTCCCTTATGATGAGCTTGAGCAAGAACAGCTGCGACAAGACGACGCGCTGCTCCTTGAGGAAGATCGTCTTCAGGCTGCTGTACGAGCTGCTCGATACCAGCAAGCTTTGTGCCGCTACCATAGCCGCAAAGTTAAAGCCAGAAGCTTCGAGGAAGGCGACCTTGTTCTTCGGCGCGTTCAGTCCGCCAAGAATTCCAACAAGTTGACGCCAAAGCGGGAAGGCCCTTATCGGGTGAACCGAGTCACAAGGCCCGGCGCTGTCTGCCTTGAGACCGAAGATGGCATTCCGGTGAGCAACTCCTGGAACATAGAACATCTTCGTAAGTTTTTCCCGTAGGGCGCGGTTGCTGGAACCCGTTCCGGCAACCACCTTTTGTACATGTCTTGCCGCTGTTGCATGTAATCCTTTGTACAAAGCCGGGCGCAGATCCCGTGCATAAGTAAAACCCCATGTGCTCCGCACAACTTGTCCATTTCATGCATTAATTTCTTTCTTGCATGCGTTATCTGACACTTTGTGCAGCACCTGCATCCGGTAAGCAATAACGAGCCGAAGGGCTCCATATCATTATTTTCTCTTCTTTCTTCTTTTCAACAAAGGAAAAGAAGGTTCCCTCGCACACAAGTTTGCCGGGGGGGAAGGAGAAGATTGTGGTATGGACCAGGCGTCTTTCAAGCAAAGTTTTGCCTTGCCCGGAAGCAAACGACAGAAAAGCTAAGTTGCCAAAGTTTGAGCAATCAGTTTTTAAATTTTTTGAGTTATTTTCCTCGAACGACCCTGCTTTGTATGGAAAACCTGTGCGCGGAGGAACCAACTCGTGGCTAGTTGCGCCCTTACTTTGTTTTGAGTCCGCTCAACAACTTAAGTGTGCTGCATCTAGTCACGACAAGGTTTCTTGTCGAAAGCAGCGCCGCCAGCAGGCTGCTGAAGTTCCGCACTCAGCGCTCGCGGCTCGGGTGCCTACGCCGACAAGTTCCCTAGAAGCGTAGGGTAAAAACATACAAAGGAAGGAATCTAGTAGAGGAAATAACATAGCAATTGATAACAGAAATAAAGTTATATTACAAGATAACTTGTCGCAGCTCTAACAGACTGTTTTCATAACGTGATTAGCAGCGACAAAGGAAAAGAAGAAATGGGCGGCCTAGTCTACGCAGTCGCCCTCAACCCTGTTGATCTCGCACACCTTGTCCACAATGGGTGCGACAAGGGCCTTGAGTGCGTCCCGATCGGCGTCTGGCGGCAAGGACTTGAGGACGTTGGTGAAGCTGAGGCCTGGATTGCGGAAGGCCACCTTCATCAGCACCTTCTGGAGAACCCCGGCGCAGATTTTGCGCGACTCGTCGGCCAGCTGCTTTGGGATCCTCTCCCGGAGCCGCTGGAGTGCCGTCGCCACGCCCTTGAAGAACAGGCTGAGCTTGGCGCTGGGTTGGAGATTCTCGTTGGAGGGATACCCAAAGTCCTCCATCCCTAGCTGCGCCAGCTCCTCGTTGATGACTGCGGCAATATTCACCAGACCCTCAGTCCAGTGCTCCACAGTGTCTCTGAACGAGTTCTGGGTAACTGCGATGCTCTCCAGCAGCGCCTTGTCAGCTTTGACCTTCTCCGACAAGGTTTTCTCCCGCTCCTTGGCGGCCTCCAGCGTCTGCATCAGCGTGGCCAGCTTCAACTCCAGGTCCGCATTGGAATCCTTGGCAGCGCTGAGCTCCTTGCCCCTCTCAGCGAGAAGACCTTGCAGCTCACTGTGGGCGGCAGCATCCTTCTCACGCTCACGCTTGAGCGCGGCAAGCTCCTCGCTGCTCTTCCCAATGTTGGCCTCCAGCTGCGCCACCTTCTCCTCCGGCTCTTTCTTGGCAGCCTCTGCGATTGCGGCAGCGTCCTTTGCCTCCTTGAGCGCCCCGCCAAGTGCTTGCTCGCGCTCGGCGAGCTCCTCCTCGTAGCTGTCGAGGTTGGCCTTCCGCTGCACCAATTCGCCTTCTCGCGCAGACTGCTTCTTGGCGGCCAGCCTTTGCTCCTCCTTAGCTTCGGCCTTCTCGAGAAGGAAGGCCGTGCGCTCCTCGTCGAGTCGCTCCCGCTCCTGTGCCAGGGTCCGGAGAGCTTCTTGATTGTGGCCCCGGAGCTCCTCCGCGCGCTTCTCCATGTCAACTCCCGCCTTCGCGACAAGCGCTTCCCGGGAAGCGAGCTTGGCTTGCCGCGCGCGGTAGAGTGACAGCAGCTTCCGCAGTAGCTGCTCCTCCTCAGGCTCGCCACTGCTGCTGCTGGGCGCGTCGACCAACGATAGTCCAGCAGAGGCGAGCACCTCCCCATCAAAATTTTCCCCCTCGACCAGCGCCCTGGAGCTCGACGCCCAGGGTAGCTTGATGAAGATATCGTCGCCAGCCTTCAAGTAGGCGCCGGGCTGGGGCTCCTCGAAGCCCGGCCCCGCAGCAGTGGCAGAAGGATCGGCGGTCGGCGCAGCGCCTCGCGCTCCTGCGGCCTCAGGGTCGTCAGTGTGATCGCCCGACCCCTCACCGGCTTCTACGGCGGCAGCCTTGGCAGCCTCCCCGCCGGCGGCCCCATCAGCACCGGTCCCTTCCTCGCCGGTGCCCTCTGTCTCCATTGGCTCAGCCGCAGATGGGTCTGAAGAACGAAGAAGGGAGAAAGATCAATCAGAAATCCAAGAGAAGAAAATCAGAAGAAGAAGAACCCAAGGGAAAGTTTTCGGACAAGGGAATTACCTGTGCCAAGACCTGCAGGTGCGGTCTCGACCGCCGCAGGATCGACGGTGCTGCCCCTTGCCGAAGAGTTCTCCCTTGCCGGAGAGCGCTCCCTTACCGGGAACCCCTCCCTTGGCGGCGTAGTCGAAGCAGATGGCACTTCGGGACCAGCTTCCGGGCGCTCTTGATGTGGCTGCTCTGCTCCTACACAAATCAACAAGCAAGATATCAACAAAGGAAAAAGCACTCATGCGCGCCCGACAACAGAAAGCTAACTATGAACTTACGCTGGGGGCTGCGCTGGGGGCTGCTTTGAGGAGTGATTGCCGGGTCCGTCAAGGTGGTCTCGGACCCACCCCCTGCTGACACGGTGGGGTCATCTTCGATGACGATCACCGCGGCCTTGGCCCTCTTCGCCGCTCTCTGGGCCAGCATCCTGAAAAGAAAGGGGTCCAGATTGAAGCAAGTCAGATACAAGATAAAAACAGCAAAATTGAAGAACTACAAGAGCACCAAAGAAACTTACTCTTCTTCCTCCTCGTCGGAGCTGAGCGCGGAAAGATCGAAGTCCGGCTCCCCTCTGGTGTGGCGAGGCGGAGGAGTAGGATCCCTTGCCCGCTTGGCGGGGGCGGGGAAGTGGCTCGGGAAGATCCCGCTCCAGTTGCCGCTGCTGCTTGAGGCGCTCCCGCAGCAACATTGCTTGCCGCGGTAGAGCGTGTCGCACGGATCGGCGGCTGTTGACCCGGCTGCCGCCCCGCTACGTTCGCGGCCCTGCGAAGACGCCTTCTTGGCGGGGCCGGGGGCTCCGCCTGCGGCAAGCCTTCTGAAGGCTCGGGCTCTTCCTCGCCGGCCTCGCTCGGCTCAGCTTCAGAACCGGCAGGCTCTTCCTTGCCAATGAACTCCGCGCGCTCGGCAAGGTTTGCCGCTTCTGCAGCCTCCACCTCCTCCACAGTGAACCCGAACACGCCCGTGGCAGCTGCGGCCGCAACCTCTTCCGCCCTAGTGGCGATGCGCTGCAGCTCCTCGTCGGTGGTGTCACGGGTGAGGCTCTTCCGCTCGTCAGCGTGGACCGGCACTTCTTCCAAGTTGTCGAAGAACGCTTGCACGACGTCATCCGCAGGCTCTTGCCAAGTTGGAACGATTCCGTGTGAATCGCACAACGGCATCATGGCGCGGATCCGGTCAAGTGAAGAATTGTTGCACAATGGAACGACGCCCCTCGGCAGCGTGAATGGGTGCTGGGGGTCGCGTTTGAACAACTCCAGGAGCATTGCATCCAGCTCCAAGACGGTGAAGTTGTAGTTGAGGCCCGGCCGCAGCCTCATGATGTCCGCCGAGTTCTTGAATTCCCAGGCGGGCCTCCCCCTCTCCTGCAGGGGGGCGATGCGGCGGTGAAGGAAATCTGCGCCTATAGCGCCTACAGTGAGCCCGGCAAGCCTGAGGCGAAGGATCCTAGTAATGGCGATCTTCAGCCTCTCGTCTTCCGGGGCCATGTTGCTCCAGTCATTGCCGCGCACTATTGGAGCTTGGCGCACGGCGGTGAAGGGCTGCGGATTCTCCTCAACAATCCAGCACCACTCCGCTCTCCACTCATCCCACTTGCTGCGGAGCTCACCCTGCAAGTACGCCTCCTTCTTGCCGACTCTCGAGATCCAGGCGATCCCTCCGGCAAGCGGCTCTCCTCTCTCTACCCGAGGTATGAAGAAGTGGCGGAAAAGGGCAACATTGGGGTGGACTCCGACAAAGTTTTCGCACAAATGTGCGAAAACTGCCATGGTCAGAACGGCGTTGGGGGTGAAATCAAGGAGGCGGAAGCCTTAGGTGTTCATGATATCGCAGAAGAACTCCGAGAAGGGCGGGCAAAGCCCGCAATAGAAGAACAGCGCGAAGAATGGGTACCCGTTTGGAGCCAGTTCCGAAGCAGCGGCCGGGAGTACCCTCGTGCGCGGATGCGCCCGCGTCTCCGTCGCCCAAAAGAGGTAGAAGTGCTCCCTCAGCTCCTGCACGCCGAGCTGGGGGGAGAAGATCGCCCGCTCCTTCCGCAGCGCCGCGAGCCGCTGCGCCTCGGCCGACTTCACGCCCTTTCCCTTGTCGTCTTTCGGAGCCATGGCGGAGGTGGTGGGGGAGGTCGACGCGTTGGTGATGCTGGTGGCAATGGGGGGCGGAGCGCTGCTCTCTCGGATTCGAGAAGAAGAGGGACGGGGCGGACGTTTCGCCCTTCCGAATAAAGAAACACCCACGATCTCTCCCATGATGCCGCATTCAACGCGTGCCGTTAGGGGAGAGCGCGGTGGATACGGAGTAAGATTCAGCGTGGCCCAGTCCACATGTGCCCGTGCCCTGTCTTGGGCCTGGCCCAACAGCGCTCGGCACCGTGTCTGGCCCAGGCCCGGGGGCTCCTGTCGGTGTACTAGAATAGGGGTACCCTAGTACCCCGAACTTGTGCACGGGCAGTTGCAGCACCCCGCGGCGAGGCTTGCCGGGCTAACGCCAAGATCCTCCGTGGTTCCCTTGGAGCCATTCAAGAACAAAGTATTTAAGCTCAGGAGACAAGGCCCCGGCAAGAGGAGCTTGCCGGGAAGGCCAACTGAGACACTCCAAGGAACTTGCCGCGACGCACCACGCGCTCCGGCAAGGCAACAAGGCCCCGGCAAGAGGAGCTTGCCGAGAAGACCAACCAAGGTACCTCGAGGCCCGGTGAGCGACAAGCCTCCGGACCCGACAAGATAACAGCAGCGGCAAGGCGCTTGCCGCGGCAGGCGGCCACTCTGTGCCCACGCTCCAGCGCATCCACCAATGTGTCGCTCTGGGGGCCTCTCCAGGCGCGCGTGGCGGGAGGCTGTGCAGCCAGCGGTGCGCAGTGGCATGCGAAGCTGACAAGATCGCCATCATGACGAACGGTGGCGCCCCTAATGGTCCTTTTCTGCACTGTTTGGGCGACTCAGACGGGCATTTAATGCCCTTGTCCCCTGCCGTCAGGATTAGGTAGGGTGCACTGTACAAGTAACTATACCAACCACCTCACTTTTTACATTTGTACCCTTCTCTGCGTTGCCACCTGTCGGTGACCCCTTTAGCGTATAAAAGGAGGCCCATGCGCAACGTAGAGGGGGTTCGGTTGGATTCATTCGTGAGCCAGAAAACACTTAGCTCTCGAGAGCAAGAACATAATAGAACCAGACAAGCAGCAGTAGGAGTGTTATCTCTCCAGAGAGCTCCGAAGCTGGGTAAACTGCCCGTGTGCTTCGCCTCGATCTGCTCTTCGTGC
>NC_041383.1:76614526-76648673 GCF_002162155.2 Triticum dicoccoides
CGCCGAACCGAAAGGGGCCCGGTCCACCGGCCCCATAGGTGTTCGTGGATCAGTTTCCCCGACACCTATGATTGTTGCCATGATCATGTTGCATTGTGCCTTTTGTCATTTTGCATTTCATCATAATCACCATGTGCATTGCATTCTTCATGATGTTGTCTTGCTCTATACATGTTGCATGTGACCAAACCCCTTGCTATGTCTCTCAAATCTACCCATGCATCAACACCTCCTTCTTCCTTCTTATTCCTTTCATTTTTGCTAGTGCCATTTTCTGTCCTTCATAAATGTTCATTCTTTTCCTATAAATCTTGCACATTCCCTAAAGCCTATCTACCAAATTTCACCCTTTTTAAGTGGTTTTGGTTAGGTTAAAGAATGGAGCAAGTTTGAAAAAATTAAAACTAGATTTTTTTTTCTATCTGTAAAAATGCCCTAAGCAATTTATTCAAAGACTACATAAATCCAGGAGTCCAAGTATATTCTTATCTCAGTCCCACACCTCCCCATTACCCCTATGTATTTCTTTTCTCTATTTTTCAGTTTGAAGAAAAGATGAAAAAGGGCAGGGGCCTCCCAGAAACGCACTTGGGCCTCCTCCTCCTGTTCAAGCCCAGTGCAGCACACCTATCTTACATGTTCACTGCAGCCCGCAGCGCACAGCCAGCCCATCTGCACAGGAGCTTCGTCCTCCTCCTATACGACGCACATCCAGAGAGCCACGTCGACATCCTCCATGATTTAACGGCCGGAGACTGCCTGAGGGCCCTATTTAGCACGTCTTGTGCCTTGCCCTAGACCTCCTCTTACCATTCCCTCCTCTCCCGCCCTTATGCAAGATCACCGTTACCATGGATCTCACTACTATCATTGCTATGCTAGTTGCCTTGTTCTATCGCTATGCTGCGCTACCTACCACTTGTTTACCATGCCTTCCAAATTGACATGTCAGTCTCTAACCTTTTCACCCTTCCTAGCAAACCGTTGTTTGGCAGACCTCAAACAGTCTGATCTCTGTGCATCAGTGTCATCCCTGGATCGGTAATGCTGACACGCATAGTACTTGAAGGATCTATAACGGAGTAGCAATCACACACTTATTACCTCGAATGTCTCAAAAGAGAACTTATTACAATAAATATGGCTTAAGGCCATCTCATAACGATAACAGCGGAAGGCTTGGAAGATAAGCGAGTCCATCAACTCCAACGGCATCATTGAGTATAAGACCATGACCTAAGGCACCTTACTCGTCATCTGAAAAGTCTGCAACATGAATGTTGCAGCCCGAAAACGGGTCAGCACATGGAATATGCTGGCAATGTAACACATAGAGAGTAATGAACAGAATAATGCTATACTACATGCATATATGGCTGGTGGAAAGCTCTACGGTAACAGTTTTGCATAAAGCCAATTCTTCCCTATATCAAAGGAATAAATTTTATTTAAGTATCATGGTGGTTGTTAAACATTGAGAAGGTTCACCCAGCTCAATCCCAATTAAGCATCATCATTAAAACCCAACAAATTAAATTAAAGAACATGACGAGATTGACATGATAATCCAGGTACTAGATACTCAGAACGTCCATAACCGTGGACACGGCTAACCATGATTAGTTTATACACTCTGCAGAGGTTTGCACACTTTTCCCCGCAAGACTCGATCTCCTCCGTTGGGATTCTCGCACTACACGGTGTTTGAGAAACGGATGACCGAGACATAGTCTTTCAGAAGCGTTTGCACCTTACGATGGGTGGACAGTTACACCTACTTTCCCCTACATCTGCTAGTCTACCATTGTAAGAGTTCACATGACTTAGTCAACTATGCTAGAGCCCATAGTAACTTGCGGCTGCACACGGAAGTTTCTAACATGAATAATCTCATGATCCCTTTGAGCCTGGGTGGCGGTCCATTGGAGAATCTCACGGTACCCCGGGATTTCCAAAAAATACAAGCAACACTGGGTTCCCCAGGTGTCTCAATCCACCCAGATGTGAATTTAAGTTGCCACCTTATGTAAACCATTATTAACAATCTCACATCTGTCATGGATACACTCACCCAATCCACGTCTACGAGCATAGCATAGCAATATAAGCAACATAGAAGTAACTCCCAAAGGTTTGATAATAAAACAAGGTATAGGTTCTACCTCATCTACTTCCCAAAACCCACATATTAATCAGATCCTAATCATACAATTGTTTGAGGATTGACCTAATGCAATAAAACTGGGTAGTAAAGAGGTATGATCAAAGTGTTACCTGCCTTGCTGATGTTCCGTGAAACCTAGAGACTCGTAGTAGCAAGCGGCGCACTCCGGGTACTCTATCACAAACAAACAAGGATACTATAAGCACTCATCTAATGCACAGGTAAAACTCCAATAAGAATCAAATCAAACGAAGCAACGAAAGTCAAACGACGAAAGAAACAAGCTTCGTTTACTAATCTGGACCTAAGTCAAATTTTACAGTAGCAAAAACTTGTTTGAGTTGGTTAAACAGAAAGAGGGTTTCGAGATGAAACTCTAGGCGCTTGAATTGCCTGCTTCCGATAAACGAGCAAAAAGTTATACTAGAACAAAAATCGGATCAGAAATCGCGATCGGAAATAATAGCGGAAAATCCAAGAAAAAAAAACCGGACGAACAGGCTAACGAACGAACGTTCGCTGTCTGCGGCTAAACGACGAAAACCGTTCGTTAAAACGAATGTACGGACGAACGTCCGCAAAATAACTAAACCGAGAAAAAAACGACGAACCGATCTAAAAAACGAATCTAGGGTTTTAAAAAAAACTGAAGGGTTTTATAAAAAAAACGGCAGCGGCGTCGGCGGCTACCTCGTTGGGTCCGGTGGGGGTCGGGGCTGGGTGGCATCGGCGGAGGGCGGCGCGCGAGTGGGCGGCGGCAGTGGCGGCTCCTGCTGCTGCGGCGGCGGGCGGCGAGGCGGGATGGGGTGGTGGCGGTGGGGCGGCGGGGTATTTAATGGGGAGGGGCGGGGGCCGGCTTGGGGAAGGGGTCACCGGGGCGGCGGCGGGCTCCCAAACTCCGGCGGAGTCCGGTGCGGGCACGGGACGAGGAGGCGGCGCGGCTGGGCCGGCTGGGCCTTCGGCGCGGTCGGTACGAACAGTTTTTTTTTAAATCCGCCAAAATTTAATAAATCCTAGAAAATCAAATAAAATTCTAAAAATGCCAAAACAAATTTTCACAGTCTAAATAAAATATTTAGAACGATATGAACATTTTCTTGGCCCTTAAAATGCAATTTTGAAAAAGTGCAATTTTCCTAAATTCAAATAAAAATAGCGATAAACTCCAAAATAAAATCTTCTTTGATTTTATTATTAAATCCTCAATATTTCTTTATTTTGGGAAAATCATTTTATTCCTTCTCTTTTATTTTTTGTATAAGAAATATTCAAAGATAAAAATAATTAAAATCAAATGATCCTATTTTCAGAATTTGAGAAAACTCAAATATGAATATAACGAAATCTCCAACTCTCTCCATGGGTCCTTGAGTTGCGTGAAATTTCTAGGATCAAGCCAAAATGCAATAAAATATGATTTGCAAAGATGATCTATTGTATAACATTCCAAATTGAAAATTTGGGATGTTACACCGCTTTGCTCAGCCCCTCTTATAGCGTTGTTAGTTGCAGGTGAAGTTAAAGATTGCTCCATGTTGGAACAGGATTATGTTGGGATGTCACAATATCTTTTATTTAATTAATGCATCTATATACTTGGTAAAGGGTGGAAGGCTCGGCCTTATGCCTGGTGTTTTGTTCCACTCTTGCCACCCTAGTTTCCGTCATACCGGTGTTATGTTCCTTGATTTTGCGTCCCTAACACGATGTGGGTTTATGGGCCCCTCTTGACAGTTCGCTTTGAATAAAAATCTTCCAGCAAGGCCCAACATTGGTTTTACCATTTGCCCATCATAATAACTAAACTTGATATTAAATTTGACGCATAGGGAGTTAGCGCTACCCGAGGAGTATTGCTACATAAATAGGGGGGCAGTGCAGATGGTGTTGGTCCCAAACTAGAGCACTATGCGGGGCCGCCCTTAAGATGAATCTCGCCCTCGAGATTCGGGTTGGCTAGAAAAATAGGTGAGGGTGGTCCTTCAGTAGATCTTCCTCTCGCTCCCAGGTCGCTTCATCCTCGGTATGGTGGCTCCACTGAACTTTGCAAAACTTGATAACCTTGCTGCGGGTGACTCGGCTGGCATATTCAAGAATCTTAACTGGTTTCTCCTCATAGGTCAAATCATTATCCAGCTGAATCACTTCTAGTGGCACTGTATCTCTCAGTGGTATCTCAGCCATCTCCGCGTGGCACTTCTTCAACTGGGAAACGTGGAACACACAATGAACTCCTGACAATCCTTCGAGCAACTCCAACTTGTAAGCAACCTCTCCCATACGCTTCAAAACTTTGTATGGTCCCACAAAATGTGGCGCTAACTTTCCCTTAACTCCAAAACGCTTAACTACTCGAAGTGGGGATACACGAAGATAAACTCTGTCTCCGACTTCGTAAACTGTCTCTTTGCGTTTAGAATCTGCATAGCTCTTCTGCCTGGACTGGGCTACCTTGAGCCTATCGCGAATCAACTTCACCTTCTATTCAGGCTCTTTAATCAAATCTGGCCCAAACAACTGACGGTCTCCAACTTCATCCCACAACAACGGTGTCCTGCACCTCCTTCCGTACAGAGCTTCGAAAGGGGCCATCTTCAAACTGGATTGATAACGGTTGTTGTATGAGAAGTCCACATATGGAAAATTGTCGTCCCAACTAGATCCGTAATCTAGCGCACAAGCTCTCAGCATGTCCTCCAGAATCTGATTGACTCTCTCGGTCTGTCCATCTGTCTGCGGATGAAACACTGTACTAAACTCTAGCCTGGTACCCAAAGTTTCGTGCAGCTGATTCTAGAACTTTGAGGTAAACCGGGTTCCTCTATCTGATACAATGGTCCTCGGAACTCCATGCAGACATACAATCCTGGTCATGTGTATTGTTGCCAACTTAGCACTGGTGTAAGTGGTCTTCACTGGGATGAAATAAGCTACCTTCGTCAGACGGTCGACTACAACCCATATCGATTCATAGCCTGAACGAG
This sequence comes from Triticum dicoccoides, assembly GCF_002162155.2. Lineage (NCBI taxonomy): Eukaryota > Viridiplantae > Streptophyta > Magnoliopsida > Poales > Poaceae > Triticum > Triticum dicoccoides. Next base: position 76,619,675 of record NC_041383.1, read on the forward strand.
TCCTGGGCAATCCTCTGATGAAATCCATGCCTAGCTTATCTCACTTCCATTCGGGTATCGGCAATGGCTGTAGCAATCCCGCTGGCTTCTGATGCTCTGCCTTCACTCTCTGACATACATCACAAACTGCTACATACTCCGCAATATCCTTCTTCATTCCAGTCCACCAGAAAGTGTCCTTTAAATCCAGATACATCTTGGTATTTCCTGGGTGAATCGAAGTAGGCGAATCATGGGCCTCTTGCAGAATCAACTTCCTGATCTCCGGAACATTGGGCACATAAACGCAGTCCTCAAACCATAGGGTATCGTACTCATCCTCACGAAATCCTTTAGACTTTCCTTTGCTCATCTTCTCCTTTATCTCGGCGATCTCCTTGTCAGTCTTCTGAGCTTCTCTGATCTTATCCATCAAAGTCGACTGAATCTCCAATGTTGCTACATAGCCTCTCAGAACTATCTCCAAACATAGCTCGCGAAGATCCTCGGCTAACTCCTTTGGTAACTCTCCGGTCAGGAGTGTGTTGGCATGGCTCTTGCGGCTCAATGCATCGGCTACTACGTTAGCCTTTCCGGGGTGATAATGCAATCTCATATCATAATCCTTAATGAGCTCCAACCATCTCCTTTGCCTAAGATTCAACTCCTTCTGTGTGAAGATGTACTTCAAACTCTTGTGATCCGTGTACACCTCACAATGGTTTCCGATGAGAAAATGTCTCCATGTCTTCAATGAGTGCACTACGGCTACTAACTCCAAATCATGGGTAGCATAATTCAACTCATGGGGCTTAAGCTGTCGTGAGGCGTACGAAACAACTCTTCCCTCCTGCATAAGCACTGCTCCAAGTCCTTGACGTGAAGCGTCGCAATACACCTCATAATCGTTGTGCTGATCTGGCAGAATCAACACTGGTGATGTAACCAAACGTTTCTTCAACTCCTGGAAACTAGCCTCACATTCCTCAGTCCAATTGAACTTGGTGTCCTTCTTTAACAACTCCGTCATGGGCTTCGCAATCTTCGAGAAATTCTCAATGAACCTCCGGTAGTACCTTGCGAGTCCAAGAAAACTTCGGATCTCTCGAACTATCGTCGGGGCTTCCCAGTTTGTCACAGTGACAACTTTGGTGGGGTCTACTGCTATTCCTTCTCTGGATATAACATGTCCGAGAAATCCAACTTCCTTCAACCAGAATTCACACTTGCCGAACTTGGCATACAACTGATGTTCTCTGAGCTTCTCAAGTACCAAACACAAATGCTCCTTATGCTCCTATTCATTCTTTGAGTGGACCAAAATATCATCAATGAACACCACGATGAACTTATCCAGAAACTCCATAAACACCTTGTTTATCATGTTCATGACATAGGCAGGTGCGTTAGTCAGACCAAATGACATAACGGTATACTCATACAGCCCGTACCTGGTGGTAAAAGCCATCCTAGGTATATCCTGCTCTCGAATCTTCAGCTAGTGGTATCCTGATCACAGATCGATCTTGGAAAATACCTTAGCTCCTTGCAACTGGTCAAATAGATCATTGATCATCGGCAGTGGATACTTGTTCTTGATTGTCACTTCTTTCAGTCCTCAATAATCAGCAACCATCCTCAATGATCCATCCTTCTTCTCCACTAGAAGCACTGGCGATCCCCAAGGTGAAGATCTTGGGCGAATATAGCCTTTATCCAGTAGCTCCTTAATCTGCTTCTTAATTTCCTCCAAATCTTTTGCGGGCATCCTATACAGTCTCTTAGATATCGGCCCTGTGCCTGGAAAAAGCTCAATCAAAAACTCAATGTCTCTATCCGGTGGCATGCCTGGCAATTCTTCTGGAAATACATCAGGGAAATCCTTCACCACAGGTACTTCCTCTTGTACAACTCCTGATAAGGAATTCACTTGAGTCCTCTTCGGCTTGTGTCGGGATACATACTTGATCCTTCTTCCTTCTGGGGTGGTAAGCAAAATCGACTTACTGGCGCAATCGATGTTCCCTCCATAGATCAATAGCCAATCCATACCCAGAATCACATCCAAACCTTGCGACTCCAAAATGATTAAATCCGAGGGGAAAACATGCCTACCTATGGTTAATGGCACTTGAAAACATCCTTGACTGGCCATATACTCCGCTCCTGGTGAGCTTACTAAGATAGGTGTTCTAAGAACTTTGGTGAGTAGTTTATACTTATCCACAAATCCCCTTGATATATATGAATGCGATGCACCGGTATCAAAAAGAAGGATTGCAGTAAATGACTTAACCAAAAACTTACCTATTACTGCATCTGGCTGGGCTTCAATCTCTTCCACGTTAACGTGGTTCACCTATGTCACACCCTAGCTAGTTCATGTATTAGAGTGTTGCATCATGTCTATTTTTCTCAACAGAAACTTGAAATGGGGATGACAGAACCCCCAGCCCCCTCTAAATCAAACTAGGGTTTACTAAAAATATTTTCAAGGAACCTGAAATGCCCTTCTAAAATGTCCATCATTTTTGTATTAGTTCAGAACCTCTGCCAAAAGTGATGCACAATTCTCTAGGTCATCCTAAGGTCTTTGAATTAAATCATAAGTATTTGAATTTGGGCATTTAAAATTTATAACATATTTCAAATGCTCAAATATTCCCAAACTAAAATGTTCCATGCTGGAATTATTCCAACTAAGGACCAGGTGCAGTTTGGTGATTTTTGGAATTTCTTAGGTATTTTTAAAAATGCAACAAACCTACAGAATAAATAAAAAAACAGGAAGAAGGGAAAATCTTACCTGGCGCCACCTAGCAGGCCCACCTGCCGGCCCAGCCCAGCCACCGCTCCAGCGAGCTGCTTGGCTTTGCCAGGCAGGCACTCAGCTGCTCGACGGCGAGCACAGCTTGCGTGCCATGCAGCTACCCGCCGCCTCGCCGCTCCCCTCGTCCAGCTGTTGACGGGGAACGACCCCTCTCCCTCTCCCCGACCCCGCAGACACCAGCTCCTTTCCCCAGCTCCTCTCCCTCGCTCTCCTGTGCCATGGCCGACGCCACCGCCGGCGCACCCTCGCCGTAGTCGCGCTCTCCGTCAACCCCACGCTGCGCCACCGTGTCCAGAAGCTTCGCCGCCCTCCGCTCCTTCAAGCAAGCCGAGCCCCGAGCGCTTGCTTGCCCTGAAGCCACTGCCCTGACCTCGACCGAACCGCCATTGCCGGAGATCCCCTTCGCCGTTGCCGCCGCACCAGCTCGTCCCCGACCGCGTCGTCTGCTTCCTCAAGACCGCTGTGAGCCTGGCTGCCTTCTCCCCCTTCCCTTTCTCGCTCTCGTGCACCACCACGAGCACACGTAGCTCACCCGCACGCGCCACCGCGGAGCTCGTCGCCGACGTGTCTCCGGCTAACCACCGGCCACCCCACCATGTCTAACGCACTCACCGCGTCCCCAGGGGCCCAACGCACCTCACCACGTGCCTCGCCGTGCCCTGTAGCCTCGGATTCGTCTTCACCCGACTCCAGCAACCGCCAAAGTCGTCGCCAGCGACGTCTCCGGCCACCCCGAGCTCAACCACCGCCACCAAGAGCTGCGGCTCGGTCCCAGCTACCCGCAGATGCTCTCCGCCGCCCATTTGGTCGCCGGAATGCATAAAACCACTCTCGCCGCCGCGTTCGGCCTCGCCGGCGGCTAGACGCCGGCGTGTTTGACCTTGACTTTGAGTAGGGTGGGTCCAGGTTGACTCCCTTGAGTCTATGACAAGTGAGCCCCCCCTCCTCTGCTAATTAACCTAGTTTAGATTTAACTAAATTTAGTTAGTTAATTAACTACTGACATGCGGGACCCACTGGTCAGTTTGACCTGGACCGGCCTGTTGACCTGCTGAGGTCAGCATGACATCATGCTGATGCAGTAATCCTTTTCTGAAATTAAAATAAATCCAGAATGATTTATAAATTTCAGAAAATGATCTAAACTTCAAAAATTCATAGTAAATCAACCGTAGCTCCAAATGCAAAGTGTTATCTATGAAAAATGATCAGAAAAATCCAATCTATCCATCTGTACTGCTTTCATGCATGTTTAAACAAGCTAACCTGATGTTTAGAGCAGAACTAGATAAAGCACTTATAAGGGCCATGTATGAGTTTGAAACTTGAATCTTTGATTCAAAATGGTTCAAACCCATCTGGTTTTAGTTGCATTAGCCCAACACACTCATATTGCCATGTTTTATGCATGCATCATATTGTTGCATATTGTTTGGTGATGATTGTGTATCGGTGCTCTCTGCGGCAGGTCCTGCCCCTGAGGAGTATCGTGATTACCCCAACGAAGAACAATACAAGTGCACCAACCCATCAGGCAAGCAACCAACCATTTGATCATATCGATACAATCCCATGTTCTCGCTCCTGCTCTCTTTTACTGCATTAAGACAACGCGTTTCAAACTGCTGTGTGCTACGGTAGTTGAACCCATTTCCTCTGCATGACCAGTCATTGCCACAGTAACTAGATGAAACCCACTAGCATGTGTAGGAGTTGGTTGAGCCATGTGTGTTTGTTATTCCTACCTTGCTATGCCTGCTATGCTTAGAGTCGTGTCAGGTCTGGTTCATCTGGTGATGGGCTAGAGTGAAATGATTGTGTTAGTATGAGAGTGATGTGTTGAACACGTTTTGGTAAAGGTATCAATGAGAGGCCATGTAGGAGTACATGGTGGGTTGTTTCATTGAAGCCGTCCTTAAGCACTGAGATCTGTATGTGTGATTTAAGAATCAGCTACTACCATGCATTGGGCCCGAAACCAATGGACCCTCTCGGCTTCTTATTCACCCTAGTCCTCTGTCCAGGAGTTGCAAGTAGTTTCTGGTGTTTGTAGCCTACTGGAGGCCGTGGACAGCGCTGACTGCGGGGTGGGCTGTGATGCGGTAGGTACGTGGCACGGTGTACCGGATACCCGTTAGGTATCTCGGGAACCCTGTACACATCGTTCGGGGCCGTATGTGGAAACCTCGGCCGGACTCCCTGCAGATGGAACCTGGATAGGCGATAAACCTGGACTAGAGACTTAGGTGTTTAGGTAGGTCGTGGCCGACATCCACGTTGGGCTTCCGCTTGAAGGTTGCCGAGTACATCTCGTGTAAACGGCGGTAAGTGGTGAGAGTGTGTATGAAGAAGTACACCCCTGCAGGCTTAACATAATCTATTCGAATAGTCGCGTCCGCGGTAAAGGACTACTTGGTTGCCTATACAGTTCATAGACAAGTAAATGGATACTACTAAAAATCTCAAGATAAGCGTGAGTGCCGAGGATGGCTCTTCCGTAGGATGACGGAGGTGGATCCTCGGTGGTGTATTGAAGTGGTGAGTAGTGGACTCGTGTGCGCAAAAACTATTCAAGTTGGAGTCTCGTAGGATAGCTTAGCCAGGAGTCAAAGCTGGCTTGCTGCAATAACCCCACCAACCCCTCCTTGACAATGTGCATGTATGTAGGATCTTATGTAAGTCTTGCTGAGTACCTTTGTACTCATGTTGCTTTAATTTACATTTTCAGAAGATGCTACAACCCCTTCCGACGGGTTCTTCGTAGACTAAGGCCCAGGTGGTGATCCTGAGCTTGTGAAGGACCATGTAGTATGGCTAGGCTTACCCAAGCCTCTTTTATTTTACTAGTTGTCTGTACTCAGACAAGTTACTTCCGCTGTTGGCTTGTATGCTTGTATGACTTGAATGTGGGTCGTGTGACCCGTACTTGTGTGTATGCTATGTATGGCTCTCTGAGCCTTAAATAAAGTACTGGTGTTGTAGAGTCATGTTGTGATGCCTTGTTGTATTTGCACATATCAAGCATATTGTGTGTATGATTGAAATGCTTGGTATGTGTGGGATCTGACTATCTAGTTGTTTATTCTAAGTAGCCTCTCTTACCAGGAAATGTCTCCTAGTGTCTCCACTGAGCCTTGGTAGCTTGCTACTGCTCCGGAGCACTTAGGCTGGCCGGCATGTGTCCTTCTTCGTTCCTGTGTCTGTCCCTTCGGGGAAATGTCACGCGATGGATACCGGAGTCCTGTTAGCCCGCTACAGCCCAGTTTACCGGAGTCCTGCTAGCCCAGTGCTATAGCCCGGATTCATTTGCTGATGACCGACACGTTCGATGCTGGGTCATGGATGCCTGTCCCTGTAAGTCAGTGCCACTTTGGGTTTACGACTAGCCATGTCAGCCCGGGCTCCTTACCATATGGATGCTAGCGACACTATCATATATGTGTGCCAAAAGGCGCAAACGGTCCCGGGCAAAGGTAAGACGACACCCTGTGAATACCGTTTGTGAGGCCACAAAGTGATATGAGGTGTTACATGCTAGATCGATGTGGCATCGAGTCGGGGTCCTGACAGCATTGGCATCAGAGCCGGACTGCCTGTAGGTTCTCCAAGCCAAACTGGTCGATGTTGAGTCTAGAAATTCTTTAGTTATATGTAGGGGAATTGATTGTGGGATGGAACGTAAGGCTCTTTTTACTCCTTTATCTCATGACATTCTGATCTGAGTCAGTCCATTCTTCCACCGAGGGTTAAGGACTAGGATCTCTTCTCTCTATCAGGTTCACGTGTTACTAATTAGTAGTACCTTATAGGTTTGATGGATACAAGCCTAGTTCAGTTCTACTACCCATTATGTGCTAAGATGGACCCAGAACCTTGATATGATGTTGTTGAGTGTCTATGCAATTCTTTGTCTAATGCCTCAAAATCCTTTTTGAGCATTTACAGCAGTTATGCTGTCCAATTTCTGCTAGGAATCTTAATGTCTTGTGTCTATCATGTTCCAGATGGCGTCCCGTCCTCAGAATCAAGTGGTTCGTTTGACTCGATGCCTAGATGTACCCGGCCATACTGCCATGTTGGTCAGGGTAATGACTGAGGCTGGATACCGTTCGTATCCTGAGTACACGGTCGAAGAGCAATTCCAAGACTTTCATCAAAGTCAATATTTTTGCACTGTCAGGATATTTCCATCTTATCCTGGATCTATCGAGCCCCTCCACTGCTCCTATGGAGTCGGGGTTACTATTGAGATGGCTGTGCAGGATGCTGCCTACTCTATGATGACCATCATGCGAGTCAGGACTGGCCTATTTTGGGACTCTGACTTCCGGTATATGCCAGCATCACTCCCGGGAGGACAAGGGTATCTCCAGGCTATCTATGCTGACTCCACTCAGGAGGATTCACGGACCCGCACCACTGCATAGTTGCTTGAAGACAAGGACCGTGAAAATCGGGCCTTGAGATTAGAGCTTTTCAATACCCGTGCTGATCATTGGGCCACTTTGACTCGGTTTGCACCGGCTGTGCAAGCTGGATATATGGATATGCGAGATCTCTATCCTGTGAGATCTGCTCTGCCAGACGTGATGGATTGGCGTGATGTAGGAGGCATCACCCCACCTCGTGGTCCCCGCAGGCCACCGTTTATTGGTCCAAGACCTCATCCTAGTCCCTATGGTCCACAAGATCCACGGGACCGACTGTTTCCGGATGATCACGTTGAGCTTCCAGGCTATGGAGGTGACTTCTATGAAGACTACTACGGAGCTGTTTGAGTTAGTAGTAGTATCACTAGTATTGTAATAGTTGTACTTCCACCGTCCTGTGTGACTGTGGAATATGACTTAGTGTGTAGCAATTCCGGGGGTGTAGGAAAAATAATGTATAGGAGCTTGGGATGCCTCCGAGGAGATGTAATCTTCCTTTCACCGTAATAGTACTTTGTTTGGTCTTGTACTAAACCTTGTATGGTGTGTATGACGATGGAATAAAAGAAGCAGTTTCTGTATCTACCATGTCATACGGATGATCATCTTGCATTTTGAGTTGTCCATTACATTCTACATTTCTATGTCAGAATCCTATCATCCTGGACTAAACCATTGTCTTGTTTTCCTAGGATGGTTAACACCCGCACCAACCCTGCTCCCCCAGAGCAGGCCGAAGGCAGCAGAGTTGGGGAAACAAACCTGCCTCACCCTCCCTCTCTGGCCGAAGTTATGCTGGAAGCCGAGAGAAACAAGCGGGAGACTAACCGTTTGTTGGAGCGCATCGAGCAAAACACAGCACACCATCAGAGAAATAACTTGGTGTCACTCAGTGATTTCATCAAGTTACATCCACCCACCTTCCACCACTCAGTCGAGCCTCTCGACGCCGATGACTGGCTTCGCAGTATTACTCACAAACTGCATTCTGCGCTAGTAGCTGAGGCTGATAAGGTCACCTTTGCTGCATATCATCTTGAAGGCCCCGCCAGTCTATGGTGGGAGAACTATGGAGCTATGCGCCCAGCGGGCCATGTCACTACTTGGGCTGAATTCGGCGAGGCTTTCCGTGAACATCACATTCCGGAGGGTCTCATGGACCGTAAACGTGAGGAGTTCTGCAGTTTCACTCAAGGCCGACTCTCTGTTGACGCTTACAGCAGGGAGTTCGGTAACCTAGAACGGTATGCAACTGAGGAAGTCTCTACTGATGCAAAGAAGCAAGCAAGGTTCAGCAAGGGACTAAGCCCTGAGCTTCGCCGCGACCTCCGTCTGCATGAGTGCACATCTTTTCAGAAGCTTGTTAACAAAGCCATCAGTGCTGAGTCTGGTCAGACTGATTATGAAGCAACACGCAAGCATGGCCGTGACATGGGTTCCTCATCCGGTGCTGGTCCACAGAAGCGCCGAGTGTGGGAGCCTAACACTGCCCTGCCACCCAGGTTCACACCGAGGCCATCCTTTCAGGTGCCTCGCCCAGCTCAACAGTATGCACCAGCCAAGCCCTATGGGGGTCCAACTATCAACGCTCCTCCACGCACCAGTTCCGTGACGTGCTTCAAGTGTGGGGAATCGGGCCACTACCTGCGCGAGTGTCCCCAGACCAACCCCAACCAGTCTGCAAAAGCTGTTGGCCGTGGCAAGCCGACAGGGAAAGTGTTCTACGCTAAGCCGGCCACTACTGCATGTGGCCATGTGAATTGTGTCTTTGCGGAAGAGGCTCAAGAGGATCCCAACGTCGTTCTCGGTACGCTCCTTGTTAATTGCCACCCGGCATCTGTTCTTTTCGATACAGGAGCATCCCATTCATTTATATCCTAGAGCTATGCTCGACTGCATCCTCTATGGTAATTAAAACCCCGGGATCCAAATGGCAAACTTCTAGAGTAAGCCATGGGAATGAAATTCAAGTCGACAGACTTGTTTTTCTCGCATCTTTGATAGCTCTCAAATCTTCGGATATTAATATCATCTTGGGCATGGACTGGATGTCAGCCCATCATGCCAAGATTGATTGTTTCTCTAGGACTGTTCAACTCACACATCCCTCGGGAAAGATAGTCAATGTCTTGACCCGAGTAGCCAAGCGACAACTATATTCTCTTAACGCCAGTCCTCTGCCAGACCTCGAAGACGTCCCGATAGTCCGTGACTTTCCGGATGTCTTCCCAGAGGAATTGCCAGGTGTTCCACCTGACAGAGATGTTGAGTTCGTGATAGATCTCATTCTAGGAACTGTTCCAATTTCTAGACCCTATAAGATGGCACTTTTTGAACTAGCCGAACTTAAGAAACAACTCGATGAGTCCTTGAAAAAGGGTTTCATCCGACCTAGTTCGTCTCCATGGGCTTGCCCCGTCCTCTTCGTCAAGAAGAAGGATGGTACGGACCAGATGGTTGTAGATTATCGACCCGTCAACTTGGTCACAATCAAGAACAAATATCCGCTCCCTAGGATCAACGACCTATATGATCAGCTCGCTGGATCCTCAATCTTCTATAAAATGGATTTGAGGTTGGGCTACCATCAAATCAAAATAAGGAATGGGGACATTCCTAAAACGGCTTTTGTTACTCGTTATGGCCAATACGAGTACACCGTCATGTCCTTCGGTTTAACCAATGCCCCAGCCACCTTTTCTCGGTTAATGAACTCAATCTTCATGGAGTATTTGGATAAATTCGTCGTGGTTTACCTCGATGATATACTCATCTACTCCAAGAACGAGGAAGAGCATGCCGAACATCTAAGGCTAGTGTTGATGAAACTTCGAGAGCATCGCCTTTATGCCAAGTTCTCTAAATGTGAATTTTGGTTGCCAGAAGTGACCTATCTAGGACATGTAATTTCTGGTAAAGGTATTGCTGTTAACCCCGAGCGAGTTCAAGCCGTCCTTAGTTAGAGTCCACCTGAACCGGTCAAGCAAGTTCGTAGTTTCCTTGGCTTAGCGAGCTATTGTCGCCGCTTTGTCGAGAATTTCTCCAAGGTTGCTAAACCTCTAACTGAACTCCTCAAGAAAGATAAAAAGTTCGAGTGGACTCCACAATGTGAGCACAGTTTTCAGGAACTGAAAAGACGCTTGACTTCTGCTCCCGTATTGGTACCACCAGATTTCTCTAAGGACTTTGTTATCTATTGCGACGCCTCGCGACAAGGACTAGGTTGCATTCTCATGCAAGATCGACACGTAATTGCTTATGCTTCACGGCAATTGCACCCACATGAGGAGAATTATCCTACTCATGATCTAGAGCTTGCAGCTGTAGTCTATGCACTTAAAACCTGGCGACATTACCTCCTCGGTAATCGTTGCAAAATTTTCACCGATCACCAAAGTTTGAAGTACATCTTCACCCAACTGGATTTGAATCTCAGGCAAAGACGTTGGGTTGAGTTGATCACAGATTTCGACTTAGGGATAACTTACACCCCAGGAAAAGCCAACGTCATGGCTGATGCGCTAAGTCGTAAATCCTATTACAACAATCTAATTTTGCAGCAAAGTCAACCACTTCTCCATGAGGAATTTCGGAAAGTTAACCTTCACATTGTTCCTCAAGGATTTCTTTCCACTTTGGTGGCGACACCTACCCTTACGGATCAGATCGTCAAAGCACAGAAGGTAGATCCGGGGATTTCCCGCATCAAAAGAAACATCAAGAAAGGAGTTGCGAATTGTTTCTCCATTGATGATTAAGGAGTCGTATACTTCGGGAATCGTCTAGTGGTTCCCAAAGTGCAGAACCTGAGGCGTTTGATCCTGAAGGAAGCTCATGAATCTCCTCTCACCATTCATCCCGGTAGCACTAAGATGTATCAGGACCTACGCTAGAGGTTCTGGTGGACTAGGATGAAGAGAGAAATTGCTCAGTATATTGCTAGTTGCGACGTCTGTCGTCGTGTAAAAGCAGAGCATCAACGGCCTGCTGGCACCCTTCAACCCTTAGCTATTCCTGAATGGAAGTGGGACAAAATTTGTATGGATTTCATTACCGGTTTTCCCAGGACCAAGAGAGGGAATAATGCTATCTTCGTCGTAATCGACCGTCTTTCCAAAGTGGCCCATTTCTTACCTGTTCGCGAGAGTATAACCGCTAGTCAATTAGCAGACTTGTACATCTCCCGAATAGTGTCCCTCCATAGTGTTCCACCGGAAATTAATTCAGATCGAGGAAGTCTCTTCACCTCTCGATTTTGGGAAAGTTTCCAAAATGCTATGGGAACCCGCCTTTCCTTTAGCACTACTTTTCACCCTCAATCAAGTGGTCAAGTAGAACGTGTCAACCGGATTCTAGAAGACATGCTTCGAGCTTCGGTTATCTCATTCGGAACGGATTGGGAGAAATGCCTTCCATTTGCCGAATTTGCTTATAACAACAGCTATCAATCTAGCTTGGGTAAAGCCCCTTTTGAAGTTCTCTATGGACGAAGGTGTCGAACGCCTCTTAACTGGTCAGAAACCGGGGAAAGACAATTCTTTGGCCCGGACATGATCCAGGAAGCAGAAGAGCAAGTTCGCATTGTTCGTGAAAAGTTGAAAACAGCCCAATCTCGTCAAAAGAGTCAATCCGACCAAAAACATAAGGCTATGACTTTTGAGGTTGACGAGAAGGCTTACCTTTGGGTTACTCCTCTGAAGGGAACCCATCGTTTCGGTATCAAAGGCAAATTGGCTCCTCGCTACATTGGACCTTTTCGCATTCTCACTAAACGAGGAGAAGTTGCCTACCAATTGGAACTACCTCCGCATCTCTCCAGAGTCCACGACGTCTTCCATGTTTCTCAACTCAGGCGTTGCTTCTCGGATCCTATCCGTGGAGTGGACCACGAAACACTTGATCTTCAAGATAATCTCACGTATCGAGAGTACCCCGTTCGTATCCTCGATCAAGCCGAGCGTACCACTCGACGTCATAATATCAAGTTTCTCAAGGTTCAATGGTCGCACCATTCTGAGAAGGAAGCAACTTGGGAAAGGGAGGATCGTCTTCGACTCGAGTACCCCGCCTTCTTTCCGAAGGAACCTAAATCTCGGGACGAGATTCTTTTGAGTGGGGGTGAGTTGTCACACCCTAGCTAGTTCATGCATTAGAGTGCTGCATCATGTCTATTTTTCTCAACAGAAACTTGAAATGGGGATGACAGAACCCCCAGCCCCCTCTGAATCCAACTAGGGTTTACTAAAAATATTTTCAATGAACCTGAAATGCCCTTCTAAAATGTCCATCATTTTTGTCTTGGTTCAGAACCTCTGCCAAAAGTGATGCACAATTCTCTAGGTCATCCTAAGGTCTTTGAATTAAATCATAAGTATTTGAATTTGGGCATTTAAAATTTATAAAATATTTCAAATGCTCAAATATTCCCAAACTAAAATGTTCCATGCTGGAATTATTCCAACTAAGGACCAGGTGCAGTTTGGTGATTTTTGGAATTTCTTAGGTATTTTTAAAAATGCAACAAACCTACAAAATAAATAAAAAACAGGAAGAAGGGAAAATCTTACCTGGTGCCACCTAGCAGACCCACCTGCCGGCCCAGCCCAGCCACCGCTCCAGCTCCTGCTCTCTTTTACTGCATTAAGACAACGCGTTTCAAACTGCTGTGTGCTATGGTAGTTGAACCCATTTCCTGTGCATGACCTGTCATTGCCACAGTAACTAGATGAAACCCACTAGCATGTGTAGGAGTTGGTTGAGCCATGTGTGTTTGTTATTCCTACCTTGCTATGCCTGCTATGCTTAGAGTCGTGTCAGGTCTGGTTCATCTGGTGATGGGCTAGAGTGAAATGATTGTGTTAGTATGAGAGTGATGTGTTGAACACGTTTTGGTAAAGGTATCGATGAGAGGCCATGTAGGAGTACATGGTGGGTTGTTTCATTGAAGCCGTCCTTAAGCACTGAGATCTGTATGTCTGATTTAAGAATCAGCTACTACCATGCATTGGGCCCGAAACCAATGGACCCTCTCGGCTTCTTATTCACCCTAGTCCTCTGTCCAGGAGTTGCAAGTAGTTTCTGGTGTTTGTAGCCTACTGTAGGCCGTGGACAGCGCTAACCACGGGGTGGGCTGTGATGCGGTAGATACGTGGCACGGTGTACCGAATACCCGTTAGGTATCTCGGGAACCCTGTACACATCGTTCGGGGCCGTATGTGGAAACCTCGGCTGGACTCCCTGCGGATGGAACCTGGATAGGCGATAAACCTGGACTAGAGACTTAGGTGTTTAGGTAGGTCGTGGCCGACATCCACGTTGGGCTTCCGCTTGAAGGTTGCCGAGTACATGTCGTTTAAACGGCGGTAAGTGGTGAGAGCGTGTATGAAGAAGTACACCCCTACAGGGTTAACATAATCTATTCGAATAGCCGCGTCCGCAGTGAAGGACTACTTGGTTGCCTATACAGTTCATAGACAAGTAAATGGATACTACTAAAAATCTCAAGATAAGCGTGAGTGCCGAGGATGGCTCTTCCATAGGATGACGGAGGTGGATCCTCGGTGGTGTATTGAAGTGGTGAGTAGTGGACTCGTGTGCGCAAAAACTATTTCAAGTTGGAGTCTCGTAGGATAGCTTAGCCAGGAGTCAAAGCTGGCTTGCTGCAATAACCCCACCAACCCCTTCTTAACAATGTGCATGTATGTAGGATCTGATGTAAGTCTTGTTGAGTACCTTTGTACTCATGTTGCTTTAATTTACATTTTCAGAAGATGCTACAACCCCTTCCGACGGGTTCTTCGTAGACGTTGACATCGATGAGTAGACTAAGGCCCAGGTGGTGATCCTGAGCTTGTGAAGGACCATGTAGTATGGCTAGGCTTACCCAAGCCTCTTTTGTTTTACTAGTTGTCTGTACTCAGACAAGTTACTTCCGCTGTTGGCTTGTATGCTTGTATGACTTGAATGTGGGTCGTGTGACCCGTACTTGTGTGTATGCTATGTATGGCTCTCTGAGCCTTAAATAAAGTACTGGTGTTGTAGAGTCATGTTGTCATGCCTTGTTGTATTTGCACATATCGAGCATATTGTGTGTATGATTGAAATGCTTGGTATGTGTGGGATCTGACTATCTAGTTGTTTATTCTTAGTAGCCACTCTTACTGGGAAATGTCTCCTAGTGTCTCCACTGAGCCTTGGTAGCTTGCTACTGCTCCGGAGCACTTAGGCTGGCCGGCATGTGTCCTTCTTTGTTCCTATGTCTGTCCCTTCGGGGAAATGTCACACGATGGATACCGGAGTCCTGTTAGCCCGCTACAGTCCGGTTTACCGGAGTCCTGCTAGCCCAGTGCTACAGCCCGGATTCATTTGCTGATGACCGACACGTTCGGTGCTGGGTCATGGATGCCTGTCCCTGTAAGTCTGTGACACTTTGGGTTTACGACTAGCCATGTCAGCCCGGGCTCCTTACCATATGGATGCTAGCGACACTATCATATACGTGTGCCAAAAGGCGCAAACGGTCCCGGGCAAAGGTAAGACGACACCCGTGTGAATACCATGCGTGAGGCCACAAAGTGATATGAGGTGTTACATGCTAGATCGATGTGGCATCGAGTCGGGGTCCTGACAGCGTTGGCATCAGAGCCGGACTGCCTGTAGGTTCTCCAAGCCAAACTGGTCGATGTTGAGTCTAGAAATTCTTTAGTTATATGTAGGGGAATTGATTGTGGGATGGAACGTAAGGCTCTTTTTACTCCTTTATCTCATGACATTCTGATCTGAGTCAGTCCATTCTTCCACCGGGGGTTAAGGACTAGGATCTCTTCTCTCTATCAGGTTCACGTGTTACTAATCAGTAGTACCTTATAGGTTTGATGGATACAAGCCTAGTTCAGTTCTACTACCCATTATGTGCTAAGATGGACCCAGAACCTTGATATGATGTTGTTGAGTGTCTATGCAATTCTTTGTCTAATGCCTCAAAATCCTTTTTGAGCATTTACAGCCGTTATGCTGTCCAATTTCTGCAAGGAATCTTAATGTCTTGTGTCTATCATGTTCCAGATGGCGTCCCGTCCTCAGAATCAAGTGGTTCGTTTGACTCGATGCCTAGATGTACCCGGCCATACTGCCATGTTGGTCAGGGTAATGACTGAGGCTGGATACCGTTGGTATCCTGAGTACACGGTCGAAGAGCAATTCCGAGACTTTCATCAAAGTCAATATTTTTGCACTGTCAGGATATTTCCATCTTATCCTGGATCTACCGAGCCCCTCCACTGCTCCTATGGACTCGGGGTTACTATTGAGATGGCTGTGCAGGATGCTGCCTACTCTACGATGACCATCATGCGAGTCAGGACTGGCCTATTTCGGGACTCTGACTTCCGGTATATGCCAGCATCACTCCTGGGAGCACATGGGTATCTCTAGGCTATCTATGCTGACTCCACTCAGGAGGATTCACGGACCCGCACCACTGCACAGTTGCTTGAAGACAAGGACCGTGAAAATCGGGCCTCGAGAGTAGAGCTTTTCAATACCCGTGCTGATCATTGGGCCACTTTGACTCAGTTTGCACCGGCTGTGCAAGCTGGATATATGGATATGCGAGATCTCTATCATGTGAGATCTGCTCTGCCAGACGTGATGGATTGGCGTGATGTAGGAGGCATCACCCCACCTCGTGGTCCCCGCAGGCCACCGTTTATTGGTCCAAGACCTCATCCTAGTCCCTATGGTCCACAAGCTCCACGGGACCGACTATTTCCGGATGATCACGTTGAGCTTCCAGGCTATGGAGGTGACTTCTATGAAGACTACTACGGAGCTGTTTGAGTTAGTAGTAGTATCACTAGTATTGTAATAGTTGTACTTCCACCGTCCTGTGTGACCGTGGAATATGACTTAGTGTGTAGCAATTCCGGGGGTGTAGGAAAAATAATGTATAGGAGCTTGGGATGCCTCCGATGAGATGTAATCTTCCTTTCACCGTAGTAGTACTTTGTTTGGTCTTGTACTAAACCTTGTATGGTGTGTATGACGATGGAATAAAAGAAGCAGTTTCTGTATCTACCATGTCATACGGATGATCATCTTGCATTCTAAGTTGTCCATTACATTCTACATTTCTATGTCAGAATCCTATCATCCTGGACTAAACCATTGTCTTGTTCTCCTAGGATGGTTAACACCCGCACCAACCCTGCTCCCCCAGAGCAGGCCGAAGGCAGCAGAGTTGGGGAAACAAACCTGCCTCACCCTCCCTCTCTGGCCGAAGTTATGCTGGAAGCCGAGAGAAACAAGCGGGAGACTAACCGTTTGTTGGAGCGCATCGAGCAAAACACAGCACACCATCGGAGAAATAACTTGGTGTCACTCAGTGATTTCATCAAGTTACATCCACCCACCTTCCACCACTCCGTCGAGCAACTCGACGCTGATGACTGGCTTCGCAGTATTACTCACAAACTGCGTTCTGTGCTAGTAGCTGAGGCTGATAAGGTCACCTTTGCTGCATATCATCTTGAAGGCCCCGCCAGTCTATGGTGGGAGAACTATGGAGCTATGCGCCCAGCGGGCCATGTCACTACTTGGGCTGAATTCAGCGAGGCTTTCCGTGAACATCACATTCCGGAGGGTCTCATGGACCATAAACGTGAGGAATTCTGCAGTTTCACTCAAGGCCGACTCTCTGTTGACTCTTACAGCAGGGAGTTCGGTAACCTAGCACGGTATGCAACTGAGGAAGTCTCTACTGATGCAAAGAAGCAAGCAAGGTTCCGCAAGGGACTTAGCCCTGAGCTTCGCCGCGACCTCCGTCTGCATGAGTGCACATCTTTTCAAAAGCTTGTTAACAAAGCCATCAGTGCTGAGTCTGGTCAGACTGATTATGAAGCAACACGCAAGCATGGCCGTGACATGGGTTCCTCATCCGGTGCTGGTCCACAGAAGCGCCGAGTGTGGGTGCCTAACACTGCCCTGCCACCCAGGTTCACACCGAGGCCATCCTTTCAGGTGCCTCGCCCAGCTCAACAGTATGCACCAGCCAAGCCCTACAGGGGTCCAACTATCAACGCTCCTCCACGCACCAGTTCTGTGACGTGCTTCAAGTGTGGGGAATCAGGCCACTACCTGCGCGAGTGTCCCCAGACTAACCCCAACCAGTCTGCAAAAGCTGTTGGCCGTGGCAAGCCGACAGGGAAAGTGTTCTACACTAAGCCGGCCACTACTGCACGTGGCCATGTGAATTGTGTCTTTGAGGAAGAGGCTCAAGAGGATCCCAACGTCGTTCTCGGTACGCTCCTTGTTAATTGCCAGCCGGCATCTGTCTTTTCGATACAGGAGCATCCCATTCATTTATATCCGAGAGCTATGCTCGACTGCATCCTCTATGGTAATTAAAACCCCGGGATCCAAATGACAAACTTCTAGAGTAAGCCATGGGAATGAAATTCAAGTCGACAGACTTGTTTTTCTCGCATCTTTGATAGCTCTCAAATCTTCGGATATTAATATCATCTTGGGCATGGACTGGATGTCAGCCCATCATGCCAAGATTGATTGTTTCTCTAGGACTGTTCAACTCACACATCCCTCGGGAAAGATAGTCAATGTCTTGACCCGAGTAGCCAAGGGACAACTATATTCTCTTAACGCCAGTCCTCTGCCAGACCTCGAAGACGTCCCGATAGTCCGTGACTTTCCGGATATCTTCTTAGAGGAATTGCCAGGTGTTCCACCTGACAGAGATGTTGAGTTCGTGATAGATCTCATTCTAGGAACTGTTCCAATTTCTAGAAGACCCTATAAGATGGCACCTTTTGAACTAGCCGAACTTAAGAAACAACTCGATGAGTCCTTGAAAAAGGGTTTCATCCGACCTAGTTCGTCTCCATGGGCTTGCCCCGTCCTCTTCGTCAAGAAGAAGGATGGTACGGACCGGATGGTTGTAGATTATCGACCCGTCAACTTGGTCACAATCAAGAACAAATATCCGCTCCCCAGGATCAATGACATGTATGATCAGCTCGCTGGATCCTCAATCTTCTCTAAACTGGATTTGAGGTTGGGCTACCATCAAATCAAAATAAGGAACGGGGACATTCCTAAAACGGCTTTTGTTACTCGTTATGGCCAATACGAGTACACCGTCATGTCCTTCGGTTTAACCAACGCCCCAGCCACCTTTTCTCGGTCAATGAACTCAATCTTCATGGAGTATTTGGATAAATTCGTCGTGGTTTACCTCAATGATATACTCATCTACTCCAAGAACGAGGAAGAGCATGTCGAACATCTAAGGCTAGTGTTGATGAAACTTTGGGAGCATCGCCTTTATGCCAAGTTCTCTAAATGTGAATTTTGGTTGCCAGAAGTGACCTATCTAGGACATGTAATTTCTTGTAAAGGTATTGCTGTTAACCCCGAGCGAGTTCAAGCCGTCCTTAATTGGACTCCACCTGAATCGGTCAAGCAAGTTCGGAGTTTCCTTGGCTTAGCGAGCTATTGTCGCCGCTTTGTCGAGAATTTCTCCAAGGTTGCTAAACCTCTAACTGAACTCCTCAAGAAAGATAAAAAGTTTGAGTGGACTCCACAATGTGAGCATAGTTTTCAGGAACTGAAAAGACGCTTGACTTCTGCTCCCGTATTGGTACCACCAGATTTCTCTAAGGACTTTGTCATCTATTGCGACGCCTCGTGACAAGGACTAGGTTGCATTCTCATGCAAGATCGACACGTAATTGCTTATGCTTCACGGCAATTGCACCCACATGAGGAGAATTATCCGACTCATTATCTAGAGCTTGTAGCTGTAGTCTATGCACTTAAAACCTAGCGACATTACCTCCTTGGTAATCGTTGCGAAATTTTCACCGATCACCAAAGTCTGAAGTACATCTTCACCCAACCGGATTTGAATCTCAGGCAAAGACGTTGGGTTGAGTTGATCACAGATTTTGACTTAGGGATAACTTACACCCCAGGAAAAGCCAACGTCATGGCTGATACGCTAAGTCGTAAATCCTATTGCAACAATCTAATGTTGCAGGAAAGTTAACCACTTCTCCATGAGGAATTTCGGAAACTTAACCTTCACATTGTTCCTCAAGGATTTCTTTCCACTTTGGTGGCGACACCTACCCTTACGGATCAGATCGTCAAAGCACAGAAGGTAGATCCGGGGATTTCCCGCATCAAAAGAAACATCAACAAAGGAGTTGCGAATTGTTTCTCCATTGATGATCAAGGAGTCGTATACTTCGGGAATCGTCTAGTGGTTCCCAAAGTGCGGAACCTGAGGCGTTTGATCCTGAAGGAAGCTCATGAATCTCCTCTCACCATTCATCCCGGTAGCACTAAGATGTATCAGGACCTACGCCAGAGGTTCTAGTGGACTAGGATGAAGAGAGAAATTGCTCAGTATATTGATAGTTGCGACGTCTGTCGTCGTGTAAAAGCAGAGCATCAACGGCCTGCTGGCACCCTTCAACCCTTAGCTATTCCTGAATGGAAGTGGGACAAAATTGGTATGGATTTCATTACCGGTTTTCCCAGGACCAAGAGAGGGAATAATGCTATCTTCGTCGTAATCGACCGTCTTTCCAAAGTGGCCCATTTCTTACCTGTTCGCGAGAGTATAACCGCTAGTCAATTAGCAGACTTGTACATCTCCCGAATAGTGTCCCTCCATGGTATTCCACTGGAAATTAATTCAGATCGAGGAAGTCTCTTCACCTCTCGATTTTGGGAAAGTTTCCAAAATGCTATGGGAACCCGCCTTTCCTTTAGCACTGCTTTTCACCCTCAATCAAGTGGTCAAGTAGAACGTGTCAACCAGATTCTAGAAGACATGCTTTGAGCTTCGGTTATCTCATTCGGAATGGATTGGGAGAAATGCCTTCCATTTGCCGAATTTTCTTATAACAACAGCTATCAATCTAGCTTGGGTAAAGCCCCTTTTTAAGTTCTCTATGGACGAAGGTGTCGAACGCCTCTTAACTGGTCAGAAACCGGGGAAAGAAAATTCTTTGGCCCGGACATGATCCAGGAAGCAGAAGAGCAAGTTCGCATTGTTTGTGAAAAGTTGAAAACAGCCCAGTCTCGTCAAAAGAGTCAATACGACCGAAAACATAAGGCTATGACTTTTGAGGTTGACGAGAAGGCTTACCTTCGGGTTACTCCTCTGAAGGGAACCCATCGTTTCGGTATCAAAGGCAAATTGGCTCCTCGCTACATTGGACCTTTTCGCATTCTCGCTAAACAAGGAGAAGTTGCCTACCAATTGGAACTACCTCCGCATCTCTCCAGAGTCCACGACGTCTTCAACGTTTCTCAACTCAGGCGTTGCTTCTCGGATCCTATCCGTGGAGTGGACCACGAAACGCTTGATCTTCAAGATAATCTCATGTATCGAGAGTACCCCGTTCGTATCCTCGATCAAGCCGAGTGTACCACTCACGTCATAATATCAAGTTTCTCAAGGTTCAATGGTCGCACCATTCTGAGAAGGAAGCAACTTGGGAAAGGGAGGATCGTCTTCGACTCGAGTACCCCGCCTTCTTTCCGGAGGAACCTAAATCTCGGGACGAGATGCTTTTGAGTGGGGGTGAGTTGTCACACCCTAGCTAGTTCATGCATTAGAGTGTTGCATCATGTCTATTTTTCTCAACAGAAACATGAAATGGGGATCACAGAACCCCCAGCCCCCTCTGAATCCAACTAGGGTTTACTAAAAATATTTTCAATGAACCTGAAATGCCCTTCTAAAATGTCCATCATTTTTGTCTTGGTTCAGAACCTCTACCAAAAGTGATGCACAATTCTCTAGGTCATCCTAAGGTCTTTGAATTAAATCATAAGCATTTGAATTTGGGCATTTAAAATTTATAAAATATTTCAAATGCTCAAATATTCCCAAACTAAAATATTCCATGCTGGAATTATTCCAACTAAGGACCAGGTGCAGTTTGGTGATTTTTGGAATTTCTTAGGTATTTTTAAAAATGCAACAAACCTACAGAATAAATAAAAAACAGGAAGAAGGGAAAATCTTACCTGATGCCACCTAGCAGGCCCACCTCCCGGCCCAGCCCAGCCACCGCTCCAGCGACCTGCTTGGCTTGGCCAGGCAGGCAGGCAGCTGCTCGACGGCGAGCACAGCATGCGTGCCACGCAGCTGCCCGCCGCCTCGCCGCTCCCCTCGTCCAGCTGTTGACGGGGAACGACCCCTCTCCCTCTCCCCGACCCCGCAGACACCAGCTCCTTTCCTTAGCTCCTCTCCCTCGCTCTCCCGCGCCATGGCCGACACCACCGCCGCCGCACCCTCGACGTAGTCGCGCTCTCCGTCAACCCCGCGCTGCGCCACCGTGTCCAGAAGCTTCGCCGCCCTCCGCTCCTTCGAGCAAGCCGAGCCCCGAGCGCTTGCTTGCCTTGAAGCCACTGCCCTGACCTCGACCGAACCGCCATCGCCGGAGATCCCCTTCGCCGTCGCCGCCGCACCAGCTCGTCCCCCACCGCGTCGTCTGCTTCCTCAAGACCGCTGTGAGCCTGGCTGCCTTCTCCCCCTTCCCTTTCTCGCTCTCGTGCACCACCACGAGCACACGTAGCTCACCCGCACGCGCCGCCGTGGAGCTCGTCGCCGACGTGTCTCCGGCTAACCACCGGCCACCCCACCATGTCTAACGCACTCACCACGTCCCCAGGGGCCCAACGCACCTCACCACGTGCCTCGCCGTGACCTGTAGCCTTGGATTCGTCTTCACCCGACTCTGGCGACCGCCAAAGTCATCGCCGGCGACGTCTCCGGCCACCCCGAGCTCAACCACCGCCACCAAGAGCTGCGGCTCGGTCCCAGCTACCCGCAGATGCTCTCCGCCGCCCATTTGGTCGCCGGAATGCACAAAACCACTCTCGCCACCGCGTTCGGCCTCGCCGGCAGCTAGACGCCGGCGTGTTTGACCTTGACTTTGACTAGGGTGGGTCCAGGTTGACTCCCCTGAGTCTATGACAAGTGTCCCCCCTCCTCTGCTAATTAACCCAGTTTAGATTTAACTAAATTTAGTTAGTTAATTAACTACTGACATGCGGGACCCACTGGTCAGTTTGACCTGGACCAGCCTGTTGACCTGCTGAGGTCAGCATGACATCATGCTGACACAGTAATCCTTTTCTGAAATTAAAATAAATCCAGAATGATTTATAAATTTCAGAAAATGATCTAAACTTCAAAAATTCATAGTAAATCAACCGTAGCTCCAAATGCAAAGTGTTATATATGAAAAATGATCAGAAAAATCCAATCTATCCATCTGTACTTTTTTCATGCATGTTTAAACAAGCTAACCTGATGTTTAGAGCAGAACTAGATAAAGCACTTATAAGGGCCATGTATGAGTTTGAAACTTGAATCTTTGATTCAAAATGGTTCAAACCCATCTGGTTTTAGTTGCATTAGCCCAACACACTCATATTGCCATGTTTTATGCATGCATCATATTATTGCATATTGTTTGGTGATGATTGTGTATCGGTGCTCTCTGCGGCAGGTCCTGCCCCTGAGGAGTATCGTGATTACCCCAATGAAGAACAATACCAGTGCACCGACCCATCAGGCAAGCAACCAACCATTTGATCATATCGATACAATCCCATGTTCTCGCTCCTGCTCTCTTTTACTGCATTAAGACAACGCGTTTCAAACTGCTATGTGCTACGGTAGTTGAACCCATTTCCTCTGCATGACCTGTCATTGCCACAGTAACTAGATGAAACCCACTAGCATGTGTAGGAGTTGGTTGAGCCATGTGTGTTTGTTATTCCTACCTTGCTATGCCTGCTATGCTTAGAGTCGTGTCAGGTCTGGCTCATCTAGTGATGGGCTAGAGTGAAATGATTGTGTTAGTATGAGAGTGATGTGTTGAACACGTTTTGGTAAAGGTATCGATGAGAGGCCATGTAGGAGTACATGGTGGGTTGTTTCATTGAAGCCGTCCTTAAGCACTGAGACCTGTATGTGTGATTTAAGAATCAGCTACTACCATGCATTGGGCCCGAAACCAATGGACCCTCTCGGCTTCTTATTCACCCTAGTCCTCTGTCCAGGAGTTGCAAGTAGTTTCTGGTGTTTGTAGCCTACTGGAGGCCGTGGCCAGCGCTGACGGCGGGGTGGGCTGTGATGCGGTAGGTACGTGGCACGGTGTACCAGATACCCGTTAGGTATCTCGGGAACCCTGTACACATCATTCGGGGCCGTATGTGGAAACCTCGGCCGGACTCCCTGCAGATGGAACCTGGATAGGCGATAAACCTGGACTAGAGACTTAGGTGTTTAGGTAGGTCGTGGCCGACATCCACGTTGGGCTTCCGATTGAAGGTTGCCGAGTACATGTCGTGTAAACGGCGGTAAGTGGTGAGAGCGTGTATGAAGAAGTACACCCCTGCAGGGTTAACATAATCTATTCGAATAGCCGCGTCCGTGGTTAAGGACTACTTGGTTACCTATACAGTTCATAGACAAGTAAATGGATACTACTAAAAATCTCAAGATAAGCGTGAGTGCCGAGGATGGCTCTTCCGTAGGATGACGGAGGTGGATCCTCGGTGGTGTATTGAAGTGGTGAGTAGTGGACTCGTGTGCGCAAAAACTATTTCAAGTTGGAGTCTCGTAGGATAGCTTAGCCAGGAGTCAAAGCTGGCTTGCTGCAATAACCCCACCAACCCCTTCTTGACAATGTGCATGTATGTAGGATCTGATGTAAGTCTTGCTGAGTACCTTTGTACTCATGTTGCTTTAATTTACATTTTCAGAAGATGCTACAACCCCTTCCGACGGGTTCTTCGTAGACGTTGACATCAATGAGTAGACTAAGGCCCAGGTGGTGATCCTGAGCTTGTGAAGGACCATGTAGTATGGCTAGGCTTACCCAAGCCTCTTTTATTTTACTAGGTATCTGTACTCAGACAAGTTACTTCCGTTGTTGGCTTGTATGCTTGTATGAATTGAATGTGGGTCGTGTTACCCGTACTTGTGTGTATGCTATGTATGGCTCTCTGAGCCTTAAATAAAGTACTGGTGTTGTAGAGTCATGTTGTGATGTCTTGTTGTATTTGCACATATCGAGCATTTTGTGTGTATGATTGAAATGCTTGGTATGTGTGGGATCTGACTATCTAGTTGTTTATTCTTAGTAGCCTCTCTTACCGGGAAATGTCTCCTAGTGTCTCCACTGAGCCTTGGTAGCTTGCTACTGCTCCGGAGCACTTAGGCTGGCCGGCATGTGTCCTTCTTCGTTCCTGTGTCTGTCCCTTCGGGGAAATGTCACGCGATGGATACCGGAGTCCTGTTAGCCCGCTACAGCCCGGTTTACCGGAGTCCTGCTAGCCCAGTGCTACAGCCCGGATTCATTTGCTGATGACCGACACGTTCGATGCTGGGTCATGGATTCCTGTCCCTGTAAGTCTGTGCCACTTTGGGTTTACGACTAGCCATGTCAGCCCGGGCTCCTTACCATATGGATGCTAGCGACACTATCATATACGTGTGCCAAAAGGCGCAAACGGTCCCGGGCAAAGGTAAGAAGACACCCATGTGAATACCGTGCGTGAGGCCACAAAGTGATATGAGGTGTTACATGCTAGATCGATGTGGCATCGAGTCGGGGTCCTGACAACCTATCCCCTATTGAAAGGGTTCGGTTTCTTCCCTGAGGTTCCATTGCCATTTCAATTCTTAGCCTCGGGACATTCATTGGCATAATGTCCAGTCTTCTGGCACTCATAGCAAGTGACGTGGCTCAGATCCTTCTTGGCTGGGGTTGATGGTTGGTACGGTTATGGCCATTGCTTCCTCCATTCCCATTACCATTCTTGGGGCCATTATGGTTGTGTGAACTCCCTCCTCCATGGGTATGGTGAAAAGGTCCTCCCAAATTCGGGGTAAAACGAGGCTTCTGCTGAGCTCCAGAATTGTACTTCCCTTGTCCATACTTCCTCTTGTAGTTGTCAATCTGCTGTTGCTTCCCTGCAATCGTGAGAGCTCTATCTACAAACTCCTGGTAGTTGTTGAAGGTTGCTACCATCAACTGCATGCTCAGCTCATCATTCAGTCCTACCAGAAACTTCTCCTGCTTGGCTGCATCCGTAGCAACGTCATCTGGGGCATAACATGCTAGCTTACTAAAGTCATCCACATACTGGCCAACTGTACGTCCTCCTTGGCGCAAGTTGCACAACTCACGCTTCTTCATGGCCATAGCTCCTGCTGAAACATGAGTAGTACGAAAAGCCTGCTGAAACTGGCCCCATGTGATAGTGTTGATGGGATAAGTGGCTATGAAATTCTCCCACCATGATGCTACGGGTCCATCAAGCTGATGTGCAGCAAAACGCACCTTCTGCGCATCTGTGCATCCTGCAGTGGTCAAATCCCTTCCCATCTTGTGGAGCCAATCATCTGCAACTATCGGCTCCGTGCTACTAGAGAACACCGGCAGATTCAGCCTCAAGAAACGAGCTAAATGATCAACAGGTGGTGGTGGTGGTGGGTTGTTGTTGTTGTTGTTGTTGTTGTTGTTGTTGTTGTTGTTGTTGTTCCCCTGATTCTGATTCTAGACTAGCATCTGCATCAATGCATTCTGCTACTAGATCAACTGAGTGAGCTCCGGTGGGAAAGCAAATCCATTGTCACGTCTCGGAGGCATCTGAGGGTTTAGAAAAGATGAGAATACAGAGTAGAATGGGGTCTTAGAGAGAATAACACTACCCATATGCACATGAGACAAATGCAAACAATATCACTTCAATCAATTCAAACAAGGGCATACAATGGTCTAACTAGCGTTACAAAAGTGCTCGGACTATACTATATACATGGGGGAATACTACTACTATTATGGTGGTCGACTAGAAAAATTGATCGGTCGAAGACTCCATGATATCTGCTCCAGCTTCATCAACAAAGTCATCATCGCTATCGTCTGGGTCCGAATCGGTGTCATCAATGATGATGTAGTTCTCCGGGCAAGTGCAATCATCGTCTTCTCCTCCAGTCGTGGGGAATCCCATGAATACTTTTAGTTTCTTCTTCATATCATCATTCTTCTCCATGAGTGTTGTCATTTCCTCCTCATATCCATCGCGTGTAGACTTAAGTTCTTCTTGCAGCTCCGTGATCTTGGTCAATGTCTTCTTCAGATCTATCATGCCTGCGCACATCTGGTTCTCCTGGCGACGAATGTGCTGGTTTAGCTCATGGATGAAAGCTGCAATTGATCTATCCTTCCTGGTACTGATCATCTCCCATTGCTCATCTCGGTGCCCACAAATCTGGTAAACAGTATCCTTGAGATCCTTGTGGTAAACTTCTCCAATATGTCCCATGGTAATGTGGGTTGCCATGCTCTTTCCTAGACTCCAGGTTGGTGCATCAAAGGAAAATTCTATGGGCTCAATGACGGGCATGAACGTCCTTCCTGGAACTTCAACTTGAATCATCCAACACTCCTCTTTTGGTAAAGTGGCGATGTAGGTCCCGGTGAAGCTTGGTACTTTGATGTTCAGGTATCTAGTGACTTCCTTCAAGTGGCGTCCAAAAGGTGTATCTTCATCCGGTTGCATGAACTTGTTCCTTGCATCCGCCATCCTAAAAGAGTAGAAAAGGAGAGGATTCAGAAATGAGAAGAGAGTAGTGATCTAGGGCTTTAGCTTAGTTGTCATGTCCTACAGTCAGCATGTGCTCTGATACCATCTTGTAGCGACCAGACCTCAAATAGTCTGATCTCTATGCATCAGTGTCATTCCTGGATCGGTAATGCTGACACGCACAGTACTTGAAGGATTTATAACAGAGTAGCAATCACACACTTATTACATCGAATGTCTCAAAAGAGAACTTATTACAATAAATATGGCCTAAGGCCATCTAATAATGATAACAGCGAAAGGCTTGGAAGATAAGCGAGTCCATCAACTCCAACGGCATCACTGAGTATAAGACCACGACCTAAGGCACCTTACTCGTCGTCTGAAAAGTCTGCAACATGAACGTTGCAGCCCAAAAACGGGTCAGCACATGGAATATGCTGGCAATGTAACACATAGAGAGTAATGAACAGAATAATGCTATACTACATGCATATATGGCTGGTGGAAAGCTCTATGGATACAGTTTTGCATAAAGCCAATTTTTCCCTACATCAAAGGAATAAATTTTATTTAACTATCATGGTGGTTGTTAAACATTGAGAAGGTTCACCCAACTCAATCCCAATTAAGCATCATCATTAAAACCCAACAAATTAAATTAAAGAACATGACGAGATTCACATGATAATCTAGGTACTAGATACTCAAAATGTCCATAACGGGGACACAGCTAACCATGATTAGTTTATACACTCTGCAGAGGTTTGCGCACTTTTCCCCGCAAGACTCGATCTCCTCCGTTGGCATTCTCGCACTACATGGTGTTTGAGAAACGGATGACCGAGACATAGTCTTTCAGAAGCGTTTGCACCTTACGATGGGTAGACATTTACACCTACTTTCCCCTACATATGCTAGTCTACCACTGTAAGAGTTCACTTTACTTAGTCAACTATGCTAGAGCCCATAGTAGATTGCGGCTGCACACGGAAGTTTCTAGCATGAATAATCTCATGATCCCTTTGAGCCTGGGTGGCGGTCCATAGGAGAATCTCACGGTACCCCGGGATTTCCAAAAAATACAGGCAACACTAGGTTCCCCAGGTGCCTCAGTCCACCCAGATGTGAATTTAAGTTGCCACCTTATGTAAACCATTAATTAACAATCTCACATCTATCATGGATACACTCACCCAATCCACGTCTACGAGCATAGCATAGCAATATAAGCAACGTAGAAGTAACTCCAAAAGGTTTTTATAATAAAACAGGGTATAGGTTCTACCTCATCTACTTCCCAAAACCCACATATTAATCAGATCCTAATCATGCAATTGTTTGAGGATTGATCTAATGCAATAAAACTGGGTAGTAAAGAGGTATGATCAAAGTGTTACTTGCCTTGCTGATGATCCATGAAACCTAGAGACTCGTAGTAGCAAGCGGTGCACTCCGGGTACTCTATCGTAAACAAACAAGCATACTATAAGCACTCATCTAATGCACAGGTAAAACTCCAATAAGAGATCTAACCAGAAAGTTCAACTTAAGAACTCCGGTTTGCAAAAAGAATCAAATCAAACGAAGCAACGAAAGTCAAACGGCGAAAGAAACAAGCTTCGTTTACTAATCTGGACCTAAGTCAAATTTTACAGTAGCAAAAACTTGTTTGAGTTGGTTAAACGGAAAGACGGTTTCGAGACGAAACTCTATGCGCTTGAATCACCTGATTCCGATAAACGAGCGAAAATTCATACT
Source organism: Triticum dicoccoides (assembly GCF_002162155.2). Lineage (NCBI taxonomy): Eukaryota > Viridiplantae > Streptophyta > Magnoliopsida > Poales > Poaceae > Triticum > Triticum dicoccoides. Next base: position 76,648,316 of record NC_041383.1, read on the forward strand.
AGAACGAAAATCGGATCAGAAATCACGATCGGAAATAATCGCGGAAAATCCGAGAAAAAGAAAAACATACGAACAGGCTAACGAACAAACGTTCGCTGTCTGCGGCTAAATGACGAAAACTATTCGTTAAAACGAACGTACGGACGAACGTCCACAAAATAACTAAACTGAGAAAAAAACGACGAACCGATCTAAAAAATGAATCTAGGGTTTTTTTAAAAACTGAACGGTTTTATAAAAAAACCGGCGGCGGCGGCGGCGGCTATCTCGTCGGGTTCGGCAGGGGTCGGGGCTCCAGCGGGGTTGGGTGGCGTCGGCGGCGGCGGCGGAGGATGGCGCGCGAGCGGGCGGCGGTGGC
>NC_041383.1:76649148-76668095 GCF_002162155.2 Triticum dicoccoides
ACGGACGTCGGCGGTGGCGGGGCGGCAAGCGGCTGCTTCTGCTGCGGCTGCGGGCGGCGGGGCGGGATGGGGTGGTGGCGGCGGGGCGGCGGGGTATTTAAGGGGGAGGGGCCAGGGCCGGCTTGGGGAAGGAGGCACCGGGGTGGCGGCGGACTCCAGGACTCCGGCAGAGTCTGGTGCGGGCACGGGACGGGGAGGCGGCGCGGCTGGGCCGGCTAGGCCTTCGGCCCGGTTGGTACGAACAGTTTTTTTTAAAAAAAATCCGCCAAAACTTAAATAAATCCTAGAAATTAAAATAAAATTCTAAAAATGCCAAAACAAATTTTCACCGTCTAAATAAAATATTTAGAACGAGATGAACATTTTCTTGGCCCTTAAAATGCAATTTTGAAAAACGTGCAATTTTCCTAAATTCAAATAAAAATAGCGATAAACTCTGAAATAAAATCTTCTTTGATTTTATTATTAAATCCTCAATATTTCTTTATTTTGGGAAAGTCATTTTATTCCCTCTCTTTTATTTTTGTATAAGAAATATTCGAAGATAAAAATAATTAAAATCAAATGATCCCATTTTCAAAATTTGAGAAAACTCAAATATGAAAATAACAAAATCTCCAACTCTCTCCGTGGGTCCTTGAGTTGCGTGAAATTTCTAGGATCAAGCCAAAATGCAATAAAATATGATATGCAAAGATGATCTATTTTATAACATTCCAAATTGAAAATTTGGGATGTTACACCGCTTTGGTCAGCCCCTCCTATAGAGTTGTTAGTTGCAGGTGAAGTTGAAGATTGCTCCATGTTGGAACAGGATTATGTTGGGATATGACAATATCTCTTATTTAATTAATGCATCTATATACTTGGTAAAGGGTGGAAGGCTCGGCCTTATGCCTGGTGTTTTGTTCCACTCTTGCCACCCTAGTTTCCGTCATACCAATGTTACGTTCCTTGATTTTGCGTCCCTAACACGGTGTGGGTTTATGGGCCCCTCTTGACAGTTCTCTTTGAATAAAACTCTTCCAGCAAGGCCCAACATTGGTTTTACCATTTGCCCATCATAATAACTAAACTTGATATTAAATTTGACGCATAGGGAGTTAGCGCTACCCGAGGAGCATTTCTACATAAATAGGGGGGGCCAGTGCTGATGGTGTTGGTCCCAAACTAGAGCACTGTGCGGGGCCGCCCCGGGGCAACCTGGGTTATTTTGGCACCTATACGCGTAGCTCATCCATCGTGGCGTGAGACTAGATACGCGCGGCTACTATCAGGGTGTCGGCACGCCGGGAGGTCTTGCTGGACTTGTTTTACCATTGTCAAAATGTCTTGTGCACCGGGACCCCGAGTCTGATCAATGTCCCATGATAGAGGATGGTCTCCACAGATCGTGAGCTTATAATGGGCTATGTTGGGACACCCCTGTAGGGTTTAATATTTTGAAAGCCGTGCCCGCGGTTATGTGGCAGATGGGAATTTTTAATGTCCGGTTGTAGAGAACTTGACACCAGATTCAAACTAAAATACCCAACCGCGTGTGTAACTGTGATGGTCTCTTTTCGAGTGGGTCGAGAAGAGAAAACGGTGGGGTTATGTTTGAACGTAAGTAGTTCATGATCACTTCTTGATCATTACTAGTTTGCGAACTAAAATACCCAACCGCGTGTGTAACCATGATGGTCTCTTTTCGAGTGGGTCGAGAAGAGAACACGGTGGGGTTATGTTTGAACGTAAGTAGTTCAGGATCACTTCTTGATCATTACTAGTTTGCGACCGTTTGCGTAGCTTCTCATCTTATTCTTGTACCCGTAAGTTAGCCACCATATTATGCTTATTCGCTTGCTGCAGTCTCACCTCTTATCCATTCCATACGCATTAAGCTTTGCTAGTCTTGATACCCATGGTAAGTGGATTGCTAAGTCCTCTTGGCTCACAGATTACTACAACAACAGTTGCAGGTACAGGTAATGCGATGATCATGACGTGAGAGTGATGCTTGCTTGTTTTGAGTCCTTCTTCTGCTTTATCGTTCAGGGGATAGGTTCCTGGTCGGCAGCCTGGGCTAGCAGGGTGGATGTCATTTGAGTTTCTGTTTGTGTTTCATCCGCAGTCGGATGTTGCTCTTATGTATGATATTGTTATATTTGTGTGGCACTGTATGCCTCTTGTATGTATCCCCAACTATTATGTAATGGTATGATGTAATGATATCCACCTTGCACAAGCGTCTTCAATATGCGCTTCTATCCTTGGTGGGACCTTCTTGTTTCTTTAGGATAGGGTCGCATATTGGGTGTGACAAGTTGGTATCAGAGCCTCGACTGACCATAGGAGCCCCCTTGATTGTCCGTAGTTGGCCGTTGTCGGGTCTAGAAGAAAACTATTTTGGAGTCTAGTTATATCGGAGAGTAGGACTTCTTTTTACTCCTCAGACACTTCGTCGCTCTCATGAGGAATCTTGACGTAGGTGTTTTGATTACTACTCTTCCCCTTCAATTTTTCTTTAGGATCACGCGGTTAGTTTTCCGATCATTGGTTCTCAGCTCTTTTCATCTGGCGGACTTCTCCTCGAGTTGATTCAATCCTCTCAACCTTGTAAGATTAGTCCTCGGTTCCTTCTCAACGATGTTGTTTCGTCATTTGAAGTTTCCTTTCTTTTTCCCACCCGCCCACCTTTTTTCGTCTTGGAGCCAGAGTCGTAAACAAGTATCCATCCTACTCGTGCAAAGCCTTTGCATCCCTTCCTCAATTATTTCAACTAGTGTTTTCTCTTAAAGTTATTCGTCGGTTCACCATTCCAAGTTGCCTTTGTTTTTCCTGCCCTCCCACCCCTTTTCTTCCCGGAGTCTGAGTCTCTATTCGAGCATCAATTTCATTCATGCGGATCCTCTTCAGTCTTCCCTCAATTTTTTCAACCGCTGAATTCTCGTCTCGTTTGACATTATTCATCTCTTTTTCTTTTCCGATGGACTCAACTCAAGTTTTTTCGGGTTGATCATATTCTTTTCCTTGGATCAAGTGTTCCCCTTGCTCGTTCTCCTCTTGCCATTTAATCATTCCGGAGTTCGGAAGACATCTCAGGAGATTTGTCTGTGTTCCAATTAATTCGAGGTTGTCACCTCATTCAAATATTTCAATTGTTCTAGCGCATCAACTATCTCTTTAACAATCCTTTTTTAAAGGGGTTTTCTTTTAGTGAGCCCTAACCCACAAGTCTTTTCCTAGGATCTTACCTGACTCTTCTAATTATTCCGGAGCCATTCCTAATTCTTTTCAAGTGTGACGTAAGAATGGATCCCATCAGTCACATGCCTTCCCCAAGGTCGCTTTCAAATTCTTTTCATCTTTGCCTCAACCTTTCCTTTTGTAATCCTTCCAGAGTGTCTCAACAATTCATGGTGGTGTGTCTCGTTGTCATTCTCGGATTTTGAAGACCAAAGAAGAGTTCCTCTTAAATCCTTACCCGTTCTTCCAAAGATGCGTAGTACTAGCTTTATACCATCCTCTCATAATTGTTTTCGATTGTGAGAATTCTTTTCACCCATCCGGAGCATTTCATGAGTTGTTTCCATTTCTTTCCTCCGAAGGCCATCATGTCATAATTCTTCATTCTCAGCATGTAGCTATCGTTCTCCAAATCTTACCGGTGCATCGTTCAAATACCCTCTAACCAGTTCATGATCTCTTCGTTCTCATGTATCTAAATCCCCTCAAGTATCTTCATTCATTTTCCAATTCTTCCCTGTGAATTGTGCCTTTGCTACTTTCATTTTCAATTCTTACGGTGGTTCATTCAAGATTTCACTTGCTTCGTTATCATATCAATTATTCACTGTTTTCAAATCCCACCGGTGGTTCCATCAATACCTTCTCAAGTTCATGCTTTATCTCTCTTAATACTTTCTAGAGGAATAAGTAGTATGCCAAATCCATTGCTTGTCATCAATTTAATTTGATGAAGGATAAGCATACAATAAATCTTATTCTTATTTCCCCGAGGTGATTCAATTCTTTTATTTCTAGAGTTCCAAGTTTTCTCGGTTATCTCGTCGGAACCTTCATCTAAATCACCGCAAGGCTTAATCTTATTCTTTCATCCTTCATTCAGTCTCATCATCCTTTTGTCACCGGAGTTCGTCATGGTGGTCCTTCATGATTTAATTCATTCTTCAAGTGTTCATCAAGATTCTTGTTGGAGGAGCTCAAGTATCTTTTCTTATCCCATCTCGAAGTGCAATTAATTCTCCATTTTCTTCTGAAGTGGAGTTTTGCATTCTTCGTTCTTCTTAGCTATTCAAGTATTTGGTTGTGGCATAATTTCACCTCAACTTTAGAGATGGTTTTGATAAGTCCACAACAAGCTTATTCTTTTGTTGTTGATTTCCTCAACAACTACGCTCTACCATTCCTCTAAGGATGCTATCAAATTCATTCGTGGTGGAAGTTGTTGTTCTCTCATCCGTTATTTTCATTCCATTCTTTCAATTCTTCCGGAGGCATTGCATTGTTCATCTCGTCAAGTGTCATCCCATCTTGTGAAGTTCATGTTCTATTCCTTCCAATTCAGCCGGAGTGCTGCCCAAATTCTTTCGTTCTTACACCTTTTCTACCTTGGTCTAACAAGAGTGGCTTCAAAGTCTATCTATTCCTTGAGCTTTTTATTCTCATCATATTCTTCATTCCTCTTTTCTACCGAGTGCTCTCGTCCTTGTTCATCTTCTCTCTTGAGCACTTGCTTCACCTCATCCTCTTTTACTTCCGTCTCGTTCCTAAGATCTTGGGACAAGATCTTATGTTAGTGGAGGAGAGTTGTAACGCCCCGAGACCGATGCTCCAGATGCCTTCTATTTATTTTAGTTGTTGATGTGTGTTCATTATGTTTGTTGCATTATCATAATTGGTTTGCTTCTTTTCCCTATGATTGGTGCCATGATCATGTTGCATTGTGCCTTTTGTCATTTTGCATTTCATCATAATCACCATGTGCATTGCATTCTTCATGATGTTGTCTTGCTCTATACACGTTGCATGTGACCAAACCCCTTGCTATGTCTCTCAAATCCACCCATGCATCAACACCTCCTTCTTCCTTCTTATTCCTTTCATTTTTGCTAGTGCCATTTTCTGTTCTTCACAAATGTTCATTCTGTTCCTATAAATCTTGCACATTCCCTAAAGCCTATCTGCCAAATTTCACCCTTTTTGAAGTGGTTTTGGTTAGGTTCAAAAATGGAGCAAGTTTGAAGTAAATTCAAACTTGATTTATTTTTCTATCTATAAAAATGCCCAAAGCAATTTATTCAAAGACTACATAAATCCAGGAGTCCAAGGATATTCTTATCTCAGTCCCACACCTCCCCATTACCCCTATGTGTTTCTTTTCTCTATTTTTCTGTTAGAAGAAAAGAAGGAAAAGGGCAGGGGCCTCCCAGCAACGCACTTGGGCAACCTCCTCCTGTTCAAGCCCAGCACAGCCCACCTATCTTACCTGTTCACTACAGCCCGCAGCGCACAGCCAACCCATCTGAATAGGAGCTTCATCCTCCTCCTGTATGGCGCACATCCAGAAAGCCACATCGACATCCTCCATGATTTGACGACCGGAGACTGCCTGAGAGCCCTATTTAGCACGTCCTGTGCCTTGCCCTATACCTCCTCTTTCCATTCCCTCCTCTCCTGCCCTTATGCAAGATGACCGTTACCCTGGATCTCACTACTATCATTGCTATGCTAGTTGCCTCGTTCTATCGCTATGCTGCGCTACCTATCACTTGTTTACCATGTCTCCCAAATTGACATGTCAACCTCTAACCTTTTCACCCTTCCTAGCAAACCATTGTTTGGCTAAGTTACCGCTTTGCTCAGCCCCTCTTATAGCGTTGTTAGTTGCAGGTGAAGTTGAAGATTGATCCATGTTGGAACAGGATTATGTTGGGATATCACAATATCTATTATTTAATTAATGCATCTATATACTTGGTAAAGGGTGGAAGGCTCGGCCTTATGCCTGGTGTTTTGTTCCACTCTTGCCACCCTAGTTTCCATCATACCGGTGTTATGTTCCTTGATTTTGTGTCCCTAACACGGTGTGGGTTTATGGGACCCTCTTGACAGTTCGCTTTGAATAAAACTCTTCCAGCAAGGCCCAACATTGGTTTTACCATTTGCCCATCATAATAACTAAACTTGATATTAAATTTGATGCATAGGGAGTTAGCACTACCCGAGGAGTATTTCTACATAAACAGGGGGGCTAGTGCTGATGGTGTTGGTCCCAAACTAGAGCACTGTGCGGGGCCACCCCGGGGCAACCTGGGTTATTTTGGCACCTATACGCGTAGCTCATCCATCATGGCGTGAGACTAGATACGCGCGGCTACTATCAGGGTGTCGGCACGCCGGGAGGTCTTGCTGGACTTGTTTTACCATTATCGAAATGTCTTGTGCACCGGGACCCCGAGTCTGATCGGATGTCCCGCGATGGAGGATTGTCTTCGCGGATCGTGAGCTTATAATGGGCTAGGTTGGGACACCCCTACAGGGTTTAATCTTTCGAAAGTCGTGCCCGCGGTTATGTGGCAGATGGGAAATTTTAATGTCCTGTTGTAGAGAACTTGACACAAGATTCGAACTAAAATACCCAACCGCGTGTGTAACCGTGATGGTCTCTTTTCAAGTGGGTCGAGAAGAGAACACTGTGGGGTTATGTTTGGACGTAAGTAGTTCAGGATCACTTCTTGATCATTACTAGTTTGCGACCGTTTGTGTAGCTTCTCATCTTATTCTTGTACTCGTAAGTTAGCCACCATATCATGCTTATTCGCTTGCTGCAGCCTCACATCTTATCCATTCCATACCCATTAAGCTGTGTTAGTCTTGATACCCATGGTAATGGGATTGCTGAGTCCTCGTGGCTCACAGATTACTACAACAACATTTGCAGGTACAGGTAATGCGATGATCATGACGTGAGAGCGATGCTTGCTTGTTTTGAGTCCTTCTTCTGCTTCGTCGTTCAGGGGATAGGTTCCTGGTCGGCAGCCTAGGCTAGTAGGGTGGATGTCGTTTGAGTTTCTATTTGTGTTTCATCCGCAGTCAGATGTTGCTCTTATGTATGATATTGTTATATTTGTGTGGCATTGTATGCCTCTTGTATGTATCCCCAACTATTATGTAATGGTATGATGTAATGATATCCACCTTGCAAAAGCGTCTTCAATATGCGCTTCTATCCTTGGTGGGACCTTCGAGTTTCTTTAGGATAGGGTCGCATATTGGGCGTGACAAGTCTCCTTCCCCTTCTTGGCCTTTTAAGGCCCGTTGATATTTAATTAATATATAAAATACTTTAAACATTTTCAGAGCATTGTATTTATAATTTAACATCCCTAGAAACATTTTCCACCTATATATAATTAATCGATAATACCCGGTATTACCCGATATCCACCGAAACCCTTCAAGTGACCCCGAAACGCTTCTGGAACCTCTCGGAACTATTCTGGATATTGATGAAACTATTTCAAAAATATAATCTCATCACTCCCGTTCCACTAACTCTCAACAGATCGTGATTACCTTAAGCTTGTGACCCCGTAGGTTCGGTAAAACATAGAAATGAACGAAACCCCTTCGTTCAATGATGATAGCGGAACCGTGGACATCCATATCGGTCCCTATGATTACACGAATGATATTCGAGTGAACCTTTTGTTATCATGTGATGTTCACTTTGCTTCGTGATACTTTACGGTGTGCATTCGTATCCTCCTGAGTCATCATCACACCCACTATACCGTTGCTCCCGTTTCCGGTTTTGTTCTTCTTTCTCATTGACGTGTTCCGACATCCCTGTGACGTAGTCACCTGTGTTTGTCTAGATGATGATGGATACTGTCACACCGAGAGGGTCTAATAATATCTCTCCATCGTCGGAGGAGCAAATCTCACTCTCGAGCTGTCCGGTCACTTGTCAAACTTTCCGGTGAACCTAAAAGTTGTCATTATGATCACCTTGTTATAGATGACGTTTGAGCAACCTCAAAGCCCACCGTCTGGTATGAAGTAACCGAGACACTCTCATGGTTTGAGGAACTAAAGTACACATGCTAACACTTTGTGTTATTACATTGAATACAGACGATATTAACTCAAGTCATAACAAACAAGATTGGGTCGATTCAATATGATCATTCTTCCAACGTCATAATCTCAATGTTGTTTTCGGACCATCGTTACACTTAACGATATCCTAAAATCCAGAAAACATGATCACCAACAACACCTGAGCTAGTCTTAGAGGCGAGACTAGGAACCTCTATTTTATCCATTTATCATTTCACACATGCATATGAGTTATCCACTGAATCGCATATTACCGGATCATAGAAGTTATAACATGAAATATAAACTCTTAATTATGAATACGGAAATATAATAATACAAATATTATTGCTCTAGAGCATATTTCCAACACGATTAGTGGGGAGGCGCTGTACTTGGGACAATCTTCACGGAAACTGCGGAGGCGCACGCAACCGATCGGCCAGATTGGTCGCGCGTCATAGATGAGGCGGAACGCGGGTGGGCAGGTGATCAATCCGATCGCGCGCGAGAACAGGGACGCTGCTCGGTGAGGCAGAGTCCGAGATGAAGCTGGCGATGATGGTCGGCATGGGACGACATGCGGAGGAGTGCAACCAGCCCGAGGCAGGCGGCGTGCCTGACTGATACTTCCATTTTACATCATGTTTTCCTATTGATATTTATTGCAATTTGAATTGTTATTTCACTTTATTATACAATTCTTATGCATTTTGTCTCTTATTTTGCAAGTTTACATGAAGAGGGAGATTGCCGGAAGCTGGAATTCTGGACCAGAATGGGTTACATCAGAGATATCTATTCTGCACAACTCCAAATGACCTGAAACTTTACAAAGATTTATTTTGGAATATATAAAAAATATTGAAGAGGGAATTACCAAAGGGGGACCCACCAGGCAGCCACAAGCCTGGGGCGTGCCCCTGAGCTTTTGGGGGCCCTAGCAGGCCTCTGAAGCCCATCTTCTGATATAAGATGTCATTTGACCTAGAAAAAATTCAAAAGGAAGGTTTCGAGATGAAGCGCCACCGTCTCGAGGCGGAACCTGGGCAGGAGCACTTTTGCTCTCCGCTACAGCGATTCCGCCGGGGAAACTTCCCTCCGAGAGGGAGAAATCAAAGCCATCGACATCACCAACAATCCTCTCATCATGGGAGGGCCAATATTCATCAACATCTTCACCAGTACCATCTCATCTCAAACCCTAGTTCATCTCTTGTATTCAATCTTTGTCTCATAAACTCAGATTGGTACCTGTGGTTGCTAGTAGTGTTGATTACATCTTGTAGTTAATGCTAGTTGGTTTATTTGGTGGAATATTATATGTTCGGATCCTTAATGCTATTCAATACCCTTTTGACTTGAACATGAACATGATTTGTGAGTAGTCGCTTTTGTTCTTGAGCACTGATGTCTACTACACAACCTTCTTCTTGTAGACATTGTTGGGCCTCCAAGTGCAGAGGTTTGTAGGACAATAGCAAATTTCCCTCAAGTGTATGACCTAAGGTTTACCAATCCGTGGGAGGCGTAGGATGAAGATGGTTTCTCTCAAGCAACCCCGCACCCAAATAACAAAGAGTCTCTTGTGTCCCCAACACACCCAATACAATGGTAAATTGTATACGTGCACTAGTTCGGCAAAGAGATGGTGATACAAGTGCAATATGGATGGTAGATATAGGTTTTCGTAATATGAAAATATAAAAACAGCAAGGTAATAATGATAAAAGTGAGCATATACGGTATTGCAATGGTAGGAAACAAGGCATAGGGTTCATACTTTCACTAGTGCAAGTTCTCTAAAAAATAATAACATAATTGGATCATATAACTATCCCTCAACATGCAACAAAGAGTCACTCCAAAGCCACTAATAGCGGAGAACAAACGAAGAGATTATGGTAGGGTACGAAACCACCTCAAAGTTATCCTTTCTGTTCTATCTATTCAAGAGTCTATAGTAAAATAACATGAAGCTATTCTTTCCGTTCAATCAATCATAGAGTTCATACTAGAATAACACCTTAAGACACAAATCAACCAAAACCCTAATGTCACCTATATACTCCATTGTCACCTCACGTATTTGTGGGCATGATTATACGATATGCATCACACAATCTCAGATTCATCTATTCAACCAACACAAAGTACTTCAAAGAGTGCCCCAAAGTTTCTATCGGAGAGTCAAGATGAAAACATGTGCCAACCCCTATGCATAGGTTCATGGGTGGAACCCTCAAGTTGATCACCAAAACATACATCAAGTGGATCACGTGATATCCCATTGTCACCACAAATAAGCATGGAAAGACATACATCAAGTGTTCTCAAATCATTAAAGACTCAATCCGACAAGATAACTTCAAAGGGAAAACTCAATCCATCACAAGACAGTAGAGGGGGAGAAACATCATAAGATCCAACTATAATAGCAAAGCTCGCGATACATCAAGATCGTGCCATATAGAGAACACGAGAGAGAGAGAGAGAGAGAGAGAGAGATCAAACACATAGCTACTGGTACATACCCTCAGCCCCGAGGGTGAACTACTCCCTCCTCGTCATGGAGAGCGCCGAGATGATGAAGATGGCCACCGGTGATGGGTTCCCCCTTCGGCAGGGTGCCGGAACGGTCTCCCGAGAGGTTTTTGGTGGCTACAGAGGCTTGCGGCGGCGGAACTCCCGATCTATCTTCGTATTTGATGGTTTTAGGGTATATGGGAATATATAGGCGAAAAAAGTCGGTCGGGGAGCCACGAGGGGCCCACGAGACAGGGGGGTGCGCCCAGGGGGGTGGGCGCGCTCTCCTATCTCCTGGCCTCCTTGAAGCTTCCCTGGCTTGTACTCCAAGTCTCCCGGATCATGTTCTTTCCAAAAATTACGCTGCCAAAGGTATCATTCCATTTGGACTCTGTTTGATATTCCTTTTCTTCGAAATACTGAAATAGGCAATAAAACTGCAATATGGGTTGGGCCTCCGGTTAATAGGTTAGTCCCAAAAGTAATATAAAAGTGTATAATAAAGCCCATAATCATTCAAAACAAATAATAAAATAGCATGAATGCTTCATAAATTATAGATACGTTGGAGACGTATCAGCATCCCCAAGCTTGATTCATGCTCGTCCTCGAGTAGGTAAATGATAAAAGAAAGAATTTATGAAGTGTGAATGCTAGCAGGTGCACAAGTTTGATCAATGATAATTTCAATCACCATTTCTAGCATGATTATATGTCATAACAGTAGTTCATCTCATAAAACTTCTCACGATCAAGTAACAAGCCATTCACATGTTAAAGCATAGACCATAAACTTTCTTGAAAACTAGCAAACTTCATTCTCAGTCATCAAACAATTGCAATTCATCTTATTTTCTGGAAGGGTCTATGTCAGAGCTTTGATTTAGCAAACTCCACGTACTCAACTATCATATAGTCTTCTACAATTGCTAACACTCACGCAATACTAATGGTTATGGAGTTTCAATCGGACACTGAGAAAATAGGGGCTTATAGTGTTGCCTCCCAATGAATTCACCTTTGGGTCATGTCAACAATAATGGTCCATACTAACTTACATCCAATTGGATATATATATATATATCAGGATCTTTCCAACACGAGGTGCTTGCCAAAGGATAAAATGAAAAAGGGAAAGGTGAAGATCAGCTTGACTCTTGCATAAAGTAAAAGACATAAAGTAAAAGATAGGCCCTTTGTAGAGGGAAGCAGAGGTTGTCATGCGCTTTTATGGTTGGATGCACAAAATCTTAATGCAAAAGGATGTCACTTTATATTGCCATTTGTATATGGACCTTTATTATGCAGTACATCGCTTTTATTGCTTCCATAACAAGATCGTATAAAGCTTATTTTCTTCACACTAATAGATCATACATATTTAGAGAGCAATTTTTACTGCTTCACCAATGACAACTTACTTGAAGGATCTTACTCAAATCATAGGTAGGTATGGTGGACTCTCATGGCAAAACTGGGTTTAAGGATATTTGGAAGCACAAGTAGTATCTCTACTTGGTGCAAGGAATTTGGCTAACATGAGGGGGAAAGGCAAGCTCAACATGTTTGAATGATCCATGACAATATACTTTAAGAGATGTGAGAAAACATAACCCATTACGTTGTCTTCCTTGTCCAACATCAACTCTTTAGCATGTCATACTTAATGAGTGCTCACAATTATAAAAGATGTCTAATATAGTATATTTATATGTGAAATCTCTCTTCCTTCAATATTCTTTCATGAATTGTTCAAATTACCAATACAATGCTTGCTAACCTTCAATAAATTTACATCCTCTACTTCTTATATGTGAAGTCATTACACCCCATGGGATAAGCAAATGAAACATATATAATTTCAGATTTATGACAATCAACTCATTCAACCATTTATTCATAGGATATAAGTGAAGCACACTAGTAAATGACAAACTACTCCAAAAAGATATAAGCGAAGATAAATGAGTAGCTAAATAATTATGTAACCATGTGAAGAATCTCTCTCAATAAAGAATTTCAGATCTTGGTATTTTATTCAAACAGCAAGCAAAGCAAAATAAAATGACATTGCAAGGATAGCACAACTCATGTGAAGAAGCAAAAACTTAGGCTCAACCGATACTAACCGATATTTGTTGAAGAAGAAAGGTGGGATGCCTACGGGGAATCCCCAAGCTTGAACTTTCGTATCTCCTTAATTCCTCTCATATCATGGTTTCTCTATTTCTGAAAAGCTTCATTCACACCAAACTCAACAAGAACTCGTGAGATAGGTTAGTATAAACCAATGCAAAACCTTATCATTTTCTACTGTGACAAATCACTAAAATTATTATTCCACATTGCGTACTAAATGCCTCTGCATATTTAATACTCCTATCCTCAAATAGAATCATTAAACAAGCAAACATATGCAAACAAATGCAACCATAACAGCAATCTGCCAAAACAGTACAGTCTGTAAAGAATGCAAGAGTATCAATACTTCCCTAACTCCAAAAATTATGAGAAAAATACCTTACTGTAGAAGATTTATGAGAGCTCAGTATTCATAAAGTTTCAACATTATACCATTCTCTGACTTTTCTAGGGAATTTTTGCAACAGCGGTAAACTTTCTGTTTTCAAACAGCAACATGTATACTAGCAAAATAAGCATGGCAAAGGCTATCCTTGACATTTTTATGGAAAATAAAGATGCAAAACATTATTATAAATAACATCAAGCAAATACTAATAAAATAAAATGACGCTCTAAGAAAAAAACATATCATGTGGCAAATAAAAATATAGCTCCAAGTAAAGTTATCGATGAACGAAGATGAAAGAGGGGATGCCATCCGGGGCATCCCCAAGCTTAGGCTTTGGTTATCCTTGAATATATTGGGGTTCCATGGGCATCCCCAAGCTTAGGTTCTTGCCACTTCTTATTCCATAGTCCATCGAACCTTTACCCAAAACTTGAAAACTTCACAACAGAAAAGTCGTAAGCTCCGTTAGTGTAAGAAAATAAAACCACCACTTAGGTACTGTAATGAACTCATTATAAATTCATATTTGTGTAATATCTACTATACTCCAACTTATGTATGGTTCATACGCTCCGATACTACTCATAGATTCATCAAAATAAGCAAACAACACATAGAAAACAGAATATGTCAAAAACCGAACAGTCTATAGTAATATGTATCAAACGTATACTTCTGGAACTCCAAAAATCCTACCAAATTAGGAAGTCCTAATACATTGGAGTACCAATCCAGAGAAGAAATAATCATATCAGAATCACGTTTCTGTGAATTAGCAAAACTAATTTACTGGGTGCAAAAGTTTCTAATTTTCAGCAGGATCAACACAACTATCATTGTAAGCTATCCTAAATGTCTTACTTGGCACTGTATTGTAACAAAAGCTATAAGACATGATTATTACAGTAGCATAATCATGTGGTCACACAAAAACAGTAAGGGTAAATATTGGGTTGTCTCCCAACAAGCGCTTTTCTTTAATGCCTTTCTAGCTAGGCATGATGATGACAGTGATGCTCACATAAAAGATAAGAATTGGAACATAACGGGAGCATCATGAAGCATATGACTAGCACATTTAAGTCTAACCAACTTCCTACGCATAGGGATTTTGTGAGCAAACAACTTATGTGAACAATAATCAACTAGAATAGGAAGGCAAAACAAGCATAAGTTCAAAACTTGAAGCACATAGAGAGGAAACTTGACATTATTGCAATTCCTACAAGCATATGTTCCTCCCTCATAATAATTTTCAGTAGCATCATGGATGAATTCAACAATATAACTATCACATAAAGCATTCTTTTCATGATCTACAAGCATAGAAAATTTACTACTCTCCACATAAGCAAATTTCTCCTCATGAATAGTAGTGCGAGCAAACTCAACAAAATAATTATCATGTGAGGCATGATCCAATTGAAAACTAAAATCATGATGACAAGTTTCATGGTTATAATTATTCCTAATAGCATATAATTCATCACAATAATCATCATAGATAGCAACTTTGTTCTCATAATCAATTGGAACCTCTTCTGAAATAGTGGAATCATCATTAAATAAAGTTGACACTCTTCCAAATCCACTTTCATGTTCATCACAATAAGATTCAACATCCTCCAAAATAGTGGGATAACTACTTCCTAAAGTTTACACTCTTCCAAACCCACTTTCATAAATATAATCATCATAAATAGGAGGCATGCTTTCATGATAATAAATATTCTCATCAAAACTTGGGGGACTAAACATATCATATTTAGCAAACATAGCATCCCCAAGCTTGTGGCTTTGCATATCATTAGCATCATGGATATTCAAGGAATTCATACTAACAACATTGCAGTCATGCTCATCATTCAAAGATTTAGTATCAAGCATTCTATAGGTTTCTTCTTCTAGCACTTGAGCACAATTTTCCTTTTCATCATACTCACGAAAGATATTAAAAAGATGAAGCGTATGAGACAAACTTAATTCCATTTTTTGTAGTTTTCTTTTATATACTAAACTAGTGATAAAACAAGAAACAAAAAGATTCGATTGCAAGATCTAAAGATATACCTTCAAGCACTCACCTCCCCGGCAACGGCGCCAGAAAAGAGCTTAGTTGACAGGGTGTGAGTGCCGCTTAGCTAGCCTCCCCGGAAACGGCGCTAGAAAAGAGTTGCATGTCTACTACACAACCTTCTTCTTGTAGACGTTGTTGGGCCTCCAAGTGCAGAGGTTTGTAGGACAGTAGAAAATTTCCCTCAAGTGGATGACCTAAGGTTTATCAATCCGTGGGAGGCGTAGGATGAAGATGGTTTCTCTCAAGCAACCCTGGAACCAAATAACAAAGAGTCTCTTGTGTCCCCAACACATCCAATACAATGGTAAATTGTATAGGTGCACTAGTTCGGCGAAGAGATGGTGATACAAGTGCAATATGGATGGTAGATATAGGTTTTTGTAATATGAAAATATAAAAACAGCAAGGTAACTAATGATAAAAGTGAGCGTAAACGGTATTGCAATGGTAGGAAACAAGGCATAGGGTTCATACTTTCACTAGTGCAAGTTCTCTCAACAATAATAACATAATTGGATCATATAACTATCCCTCCACATGCAACAAAGATTCACTCCAAAGCCACTAATAGCGGAGAACAAATGAAGAGATTATGCTAGGGTACGAAACCACCTCAAAGTTATCCTTTCTGTTCTATCTATTCAAGAGTCCGTAGTAAAATAACATGAAGCTATTCTTTCCATTCAATCTATCATAGAGTTCATACTATAATAACACCTTAAGACACAAATCAACCAAAACCCCAATGTCACCTAGATACTCCATTGTCACCTCAAGTAACCGTGGGCATGATTATACGATATGCATCACACAATCTCATATTCATCTATTCAACCAACACAAAGTACTTCAATGAGTGCCCCAAAGTTTCTACTGGAGAGTCAAGATGAAAACGTGTGCCAACCCCTATGCATAGGTTCATGGGCGGAACCCGCAAGTTGATCACCAAAACATACATCAAGTGGATCACGTGATATCCCATTGTCACCACAGATAAGCATGGCAAGACATACATCAAGTGTTCTCAAATCATTAAAGACTCAATCCGACAAGATAACTTCAAAGGGAAAACTCAATCCATCACAAGAGAGCACTACTAGGGAAAAGCCTAGCAGCAGCGCGGGTTTCAGGCCTATTAGTAGCGCGGGCTGGAGTGCTACTGGTACGGCGCTACAGCTAAAGCTTAGCAGTAGCGTGCCTCAACCAGCGCTGCTGCTAAATCGACTTAGTAGTAGCGCTTGACCAGAGGAGCGCTACTGGTAATTAGTAGTAGCACTTCTCCCAGCCCGCGCTACTACTATTATTTCATACTTTATTTCTTTTTTATTTCATGTTGTATTCATACACCTTTACACAAGTTTTCATACAACAGGAATTTAGAGATTGTTTTTACATCATAATGAGTTATTACATCACGGGGTGAAAGAACTGTGGACTAGTTTCAAGTGGATGTCCATCCACTTGAAACTAATCCGCAGTTCTTTCACCCAATGATATAATAAATATCATCATCATCATCATATCATTAACAACTTATCATCATAATACATCATTGTCATATAACACCTCCTCAAGATCATCGTTTTCATCAATGACATCACATAGAAAATTGGTCACTAGTCATAATCACAAGTACTCCTCATCATCAACTCTAACACATTGTACCACATAATAAACATATTGTACCTCATAGGACCTACTACATTGTCTTAGGACCTACTACATTTTCTAAGGTAAAATAGCAAAAAACAAGATAGCCCCTAACTCTCCATTATGGAGAATGGGGATTATCATGTCTCCAATTCTTGCCTTTCGTTGAATGTTACTTCCAAGAACCTCCTTGTGAATGTCCAAACATTTTTTCCATTCTTTGATGAGCATGTGTTCACCGGTTTTAGAAATCCGATATGCACAGGTGAGCTCCCTAGATTTACCTGGTAGTATGTTCAGAACTGTAAGGCGACCATTCAGATACATCAGATGAGGCACACAATCCATTGGGAGTTTCTGTTGAAAAACATAGTAATAACTTCGTAGTAAGCAATGATGTACTAGTTTTAGAAGTATGCAAAAGATGCACGGTTGTGGTAATAGTAAAAAATCTTACCAGGGTATCTCCATAGAAGTTACCATGGTTCAACACGTGCACTAGTGGCACGCATTCACCATAATTTGGAGGAGTTCGATAATAGGTATTGTAATTCTCAAGGTAAGTACAAAATGCGATCAGATGACTTTTCTCCTTATAAGTTTATTCGGATCCATCAGCGTAGTGGGTTTTGTCTACCATCTTCCGCACATTTTTTGAAGAATCAAAATAAGTTGTCAATGGAAATAACTTGTCAACTATTTTGAAATAAACAATTTAATTAGTTAATAACTATGTTTGAGAAACTCACATTGCGGTACAATCAGAAGCGTATCAACAAGGACCCAAATGTCCATATTGTCTTGCTCGATGTCAGGATCACCAAGATCCATGGTGACAATCATACCCTTATAAAAACCATACATTTTGCAAAGTGCTTCCAAATTTTGGCAACCAAAACGGGTTACGCTCTGAGCATTGCACAGATTTACTTCAAAATCCATATCATGATGGGTCCTTAGGTGTATTTTCTTTGTCTCAAAATTTTCATGGTCTTCAAAACCCATCCTCTCCAAGACATAGCGTCTTGCATGGCATGGGATAAGCTAGTCGAATAGTAAAAGATGAAAATTAGACGTTGAAATAGTTGAAGTCATGCTTAATTACGGAAAAAACACTTGTCGTTGTTGCGTACCGTTTCAACATCGAAGGTCTCCTCGAGCTTAATGCTGAAGCGCCGATCTTCGTCTAGCTCAACGAACCTATCGCACATACCTCGATCGTCGTGGCACCACTGCACTCCCCCGGGAGACTATCGTCGTCCGAGTACGACATTTCCTACGTTCATAATTCAATGATTAAGCTTGTAAAATTAAATATATGTACTAAAAACCTAAATTAGATCATTAATTTTCGAGAAAATCCAGGCCACTCGATATTTCCTACATATTCTAGCACAAGTCATGCCAGAATTCACGGAAAAATCCGGCATGACCTTTTCTAAAAAAGGACATATCGAGGGCCTGAAATTTGCCGGAACGGAAATTAATCAACACTCTGGCAAAACATAGGCCACTAGGAGGTGTAACCTGAACATGACCGGCCACTTGGGTAACCACATATCCTATATGAGCAACACAAGATATACATCGAGATTTGGCACGTCTCACCTCGAGGTCGGAGGGGGTCGGTGACGGGGACGACGGCGGGGATGATGGAGGGGCTCCTTGATTTATGCAAAAGCAAAAACCCTATAAGTTATCACTAATACATCCCGAATAATTTCTTAAACTAAAAAATAACAACAAATATGACATGTTCAACTAGTTATATTAATTCAACTAGTTCTTACTAAATATAAACTTACTATAAATAGAAAAAACAAAACTAGTTCTTTCTAAAAATAAAGTAGTTCAACTAGTTATATTAATTTACTTACTAAACTAGTTCAACTAGTTTATTAATTTACTTACTAAAAATACATTAGTTCTATTAATTCAACTAGTTCAATTAGTTATATTAATTTACTTACTAAACTAGTTCAACTAAAACTAAACTAGTTCAACTACTTTATTAATTTACTTACTAAAAATACATTAGTTCTATTAATTCAACTA
>NC_041383.1:76668291-76682217 GCF_002162155.2 Triticum dicoccoides
ACAGAAAGGGGAGAGACGATGGCGGGGAGGTGCTCGGTGACGGAGAGGTAGGGTGGCGAGGGCGGGCTCGGGATCGGGAGGCGGCGGTGCTGGGCAGGCTCGGGCGACGGCAGTGAGGTCGAGGGCGGCGAAGGTGAGGTCGAGAGCGGCGGCGGGCGGCGGCGCTGAGCTTGAGGGCGGGTGGCGGCGGTGAGGACAGGCTCGGGCGGCGGTGACAGAGGTGTAGGGGAAAGGGGGAATGGAGGACTTAGCAAAATTTTGAGCCGGTGGGTGGTTAATTCAGAAGTAGCAGTAGCGCGTTCAAGAAAGCGCGCTGCTGCTAAGTTAGCTACAGCACGTTCTGGTATACACGCTACTGCTACTCCTTTCTCTTTTTTCCCTTTCTCATTTATTTTTCTTCACATTTTATTTTTTTCCTTTCACCTTATTCTATTTCTTTCATTTTCAATTACCTTTCTATTTGCTTTCCATTTAATTTTATATCCTTTAGCAGTAGCGAGTTTAGAAGAAAACGCGCTACAACAAAGGACGTAGTGGTAGCGCGGTTCAATATGAATCGCTACTACTATGTCTAGCCTATCGGCTAAGCCGTGGGAATTATAGTGGTAGCGCTTGTTTCTGAACATGCGCTACTGCTAATGTTTGAGCAACAGCGCGCTTTGCATGAACACGCTACTACAAATTAGCAGTAGCGCCCTATTTTAACCAGCGCTACTGCTATACCTCTCTGTATAGGCTTTTCCCTAGTAGTGGAGTAGAGGGGGAGAAACATCATAAGATCCAACTATAATAGCAAAGCTCGCGATACATCAAGATCGGGCCATAGAGAGAACACGAGAGAGAGAGAGATCAAACACATAGCTACAGGTACATACCCTCAGCCCCGAGGGTGAACTACTCCCTCCTTGTCATGGAGAGCGCCGGGTTGATGAAGATGGCCACCGGTGATGGGTTTCCCCTCTGGCAGGGTGCCGGAGCGGGCTCCCGAGAGGTTTTTGGTGGCTACAGAGGCTTGCAGCGGCGGAACTCCCGATCTATCTTCATAAATTATGGTTTTAGGGTATATGGGAATATATAGGCGAAAGAGGTCAGTCGGGGGAGCCACGAGGGGCCCACGAGACAGGGGGCACGCCCAGGGGGGTGGGCACGCCCTCCTATCTCCTGGCCTCCTCGAAGCTTCCCTGGCTTGTATTCCAAGTCTCCAGGATCACGTTCGTTCCAAAAATTACGTTGCCAAAGGTTTCATTCCGTTTGGACTCCATTTGATATTCCTTTTCTTCGAAATACTGAAACAGGCAATAAAACAGCAATATGGGCTGGGCCTCCGGTTAATAGGTTAGTCCCAAAAGTAATATAAAAGTGTATAATAAAGCCCATAAACATTCAAAATAGATAATAAAATAGCATGAATGCTTCATAAATTATAGGTACGTTGGGGACGTATCAACATCCCCAAGCTTAATTCATGCTCGTCCTCAAGTAGGTAAATGATAAAAGAAAGAATTTATGAAGTGTGAATGCTAGCAGGTGCACAAGTTTGATCAATGATAATTTCAATCACCTTTTCTAGCATGATTATATGTCATAACAGTAGTTTATCTCATAAAACTTCTCACGATCAAGTAACAAGCCATTCACATGTTAAAGCATAGACCATAAACTTTCGTGAAAACTAGCAAACTTCATTCTCAGTCATCAAACAATTGCAATTCATCTTATTTTCAAGAAGGGTCTATGTCAGAGCTTTGATTTAGCAAACTCCACATACTCAACTATCATATAGTCTTCTAAAATTGCTAACACTCACGCAATACTAATGGTTATGGAGTTTCAATCGGACACTGAGAAAGATAGGGGCTTATAGTGTTGCCTCCCAACGTATTCACCTTTGGGTGATGTCAACAATAATGGTTCATACTAACTTACATCCAATTGGATATATATATATATATATATATATATATGTCAGGATCTTTCCAACACGAGGTGCTTGCCAAAGGATAAAATGAAAAAGGGAAAGGTGAAGATCACCTTGACTCTTGCATAAAGTAAAAGACATAAAGTAAAAGATAGGCCCTTCGCAGAGGGAAGCAGAGGTTGTCATGCGCTTTTATGGTTGGATGCACAAAATCTTAATGCAAAAGAACGTCACTTTATATTGCCACTTGTATATGGACCTTTATTATGCAGTCAGTCGCTTTTCTTGCTTCCATAACAAGATCGTATAAATCTTATTTTCTTCACACTAATAGATCATACATATTTAGAGAGAAATTTTTATTGCTTGCACCGATGACAACTTAGTTGAAGGATCTTACTCAATCCATATGTAGGTATGGTGGACTCTCATGGCAAAACTGGGTTTAAGGATATTTGGAAGCACAAGTAGTATCTCTACTTGGTGCAAGGAATTTGGATAGCATGAGGGGGAAAGGCAAGCTCAACATGTTTGAATGATCCATGACAATATACTTTAACTGCGATGTGAGAAAACATAACCCATTACATTGTCTTCCTTGTCCAACATCAACTCTTTAGCATGTCATACTTAATGAGTGCTCACAATTATAAAAGATGTCTAAGATAGTATATTTATATGTGAAATCTCTCTTCCTTCAATATTCTTTCATGAATTGTTCAAATGACCAATACAATGCTTGCTAACCTTCAATAAATTTACAACCTCTACTTCTTAGATGTGAAGTCATTACTCCCCATGGGATAAGCAAATGAAACACATATAATTTCAGATTTATGGCAATCAACTCATTCAACCATTTACTCATAGGATATAAGTGAAGCACACGAGTAAATGACAAACTACTCCAACAATATATAAGTGAAGATCAATGAGTATCTAAATAATTATGTAACAATATGAAGACTCTCTCTCAATAAAGAATTTTAGATCTTAGAGTTTTATTCAAACAACAAGCAAAGCAAAATAAAATGACATTGCAAGGATAGCACAACTCATGTGAAGAAGCAAAAACTTAGGCTCAACCGATACTAATCGATAGTTGTTGAAGAAGAAAGGTGGGATTCCTACGGGGCATCCCCAAGCTTGAACTTTTGTGTCTCCTTAATTCCTCTCATATCATGGTTTCTCTATTTCTCAAAAGCTTCATTCACACCAAACTCAACAAGAACTCGTGAGATAGGCTAGTATAAACCAATGCAAAACCTTATCATTTTCTATTGTAACAAATCACTAAAATTATTATTCAACATTTCGTATAAATGCCTCTGCATATTTAATACTCCTATCCCAAAATAGAATCATTAAACAAGTAAACATATGCAAACAATGCAACCATAACAGCAATATGCCAAAACAGTACAGTCTGTAAAGAATGCAATAGTATCAATACTTCCCTAACTCCAAAAATTATGAGAAAAATACCTTAATGTAGAATATTTATCAGAGCTCACTATACAAAAAGTTTCAACATTATACCATTCTCTGACTTTCCTAGGGAATTTTTGCAACAGCGGTAAACTTTCTGTTTTCAAACAGCAACATGTATACTAGCAAAATAAGCATGGCAAAGGCTATCCTTTACATTTTTATGGAAAATAAAGATGCAACACATTATTCTAAATAACAGCAAGCAAATACTAACAAAAGAAAATGACGCTCCAAGCAAAACACATATCAGGTGGCAAATAAAAATATAGCTCCAAGTAAAGTTACCAATGAACGAAGACGAAAGAGGGGATGCCATCCGGGGCATCCCCAAGCTTAGGCTTTTGTTTATCCTTGAATATCTTGGGGTGCCATGGGCATCCCCAAGCTTAGGTTCTTGCCACTCCTTATTGCATAGTCCATCAAATCTTTACCCAAAACATGAAAACTTCACAACACAAAACTCAACAGAAAACTCGTAAGCTCCATTAGTGTAAGAAAATAAAACCAACACTTCGGTACTGTAATGAACTCATTCTAAATTAATATTTGTGTAATATCTACTGTACTCCAACTTATGTACGGTTCATATGCTCCGATACTACTCATAGATTCATCAAAATAAGCAAACAACACATAGAAACAGAATCTATCAAAAACAGGACAGTCTGTAGTAATCTCTATCAAACGTATACTTCTGGAACTCCAACAATCCTACAAACTTAGGAAGTCCTAAGAAATTTTTCTACCAATACATAGAAAAAAGAATCAGATCAGAAGCACGTTTCTGTGAATTATCAAAACTAATTTACTGGGTGCAAAAGTTTCTGATTTTCGGCAGGATCAACACAACTATCACCGTAAGCTATCCTAAAGGTCTTACTTGGCACTTTATTGAAACAAAAGCTATAAGACATGATTATTACGGTAAAATAATCATGTGGACACACAAAAACAGTAAGGGTAAATATTGGGTTGTCTCCCAACAAGCGCTTTTATTTAACGCCTTTCTAGCTAGGCATGATGATGACAATGATGCTCACATAAAAGATAAGAATTGGAACATAACGGGAGCATCATGAAGCATATGACTAGCACATTTAAGTCTAACCCACTTCCTATGCATAGGGTTTTTGTGAGAAAACAACTTATGGGAACAATAATCAACTAGCATAGGAAGGCAAAACAAGCATAAGTTCAAAACTTGAAGCACATAGAGAGGAAACTTGACATTATTGCAATTCCTACAAGCATATGTTCCTCCCTCATAATAAATTTCAGTAGCATCATGAATGAATTCAACAATATAACTATCACATAAATCATTCATTTCATGATCTACAACCATAGAAAATTTACTACTCTCCACATAAGCAAATTTCTTCTCATGAATAGTAGTGGGAGCAAACTCAACAAAATAATTATCATGTGAGGCATAATCCAATTGAAAACTAAAATCTTGATGACAAGTTTCATGGTTATCATTATTCCTAATAGCATATAAGCCATCACAATAATCATCATAGATAGCAACTTTGTTCTCATAATCAATTGGAACCTCTTCTGAAATAGTGGAATCATCACTAAATAAAGTTGACACTCTTCCAAATCCACTTTCATGTTCATCACAATAAGATTCAACATCCTCCAAAATAGTGGGATAACTACTTCCTAAAGTTAACACTCTTCCAAACCCACTTTCATAAATATAATCATCATAAATAGGAGGCATGCTTTCATCATAATAAATACTCATCAAAACTTGGGGGACTAAACATATCATCTTTATCAAACATAGCATCGCCGAGATTGTGGCTTTGCATATCATTAGCATCATGGATATTCAAGGAATTCATACAAACAACATTGCAATCATGCTCATCATTCAAAGATTTAGTATCAAGCATTCTATAGACTTCTTCTTCTAGCACTTGAGCACAATTTTCCTTTTCATCATACTCACGAAAGATATTAAAAAGATGAAGCGTATGAGACAAACTTAATTCCATTTTTTGTAGTTTTCTTTTATTGACTAAACTAGTGATAAAACAAGAAACAAAAAGATTCGATTGTAAGATCTAAAGATATACCTTCAAGCACTCACCTCCCCGGCAACGACGCCAGAAAAGAGCTTAGTTGACGGGGTGTGAGTGCCGCTTACCTAGCCTCCCCGGCAACGGCGCCAGAAAAGAGCTTGATGTCTACTACACAACCTTCTTCTTGTAGACGTTGTTGGGCCTCCAAGTGTAGAGGTTTGTAGGACAGTAGCAAATTTCCCTCAAGTGGATGACCTAAGGTTTATCAATCCGTGGGAGGCGTATGATGAAGATGGTTTCTCTCAAGCAACCCTGCAACCAAATAACAAAGAGTCTCTTGTGTCCCCAACACACCCAATAAAATGGTAAATTGTATAGGTGCACTAGTTCGGTGAAGAGATGGTGATACAAGTGCAATATGGATGGTATATATAGGTTTTTGTAATATGAAAATATAAAAGCAGCAAGGTAACTAATGATAAAAGTGAGCGTAAATGGTATTGCAATGGTAGGAAACAAGGCATAGGATTCATACTTTCACCAGTGCAAGTTCTCTCAACAATAATAACATAATTGGATCATATAACTATCCCTCAACATGCAACAAAGAGTCACTCCAAAGCCACTAATAGCAGAGAACAAATGAAGAGATTATGGTAGGGTACGAAACCACCTCAAAGTTATGCTTTTTGTTCTATCTATTCAAGATTCCGTAGTAAAATAACATGAAGCTATTATTACTGTTCAATCTATCATAGAGTTCATACTAGAATAACACCTTAAGACACAAATCAACCAAAACCCTAATGTCACCTAGATACTTCATTATCACCTCAAGTATCCGTGGGCATGATTATACGATATGCATCACACAATCTCAGATTCATCTATTCAACCAACACAAAGTACTTCAAAGAGTGCGCCAAAGTTTCTACCGGAGAGTCAAGATGAAAACGTGTGCCAAACCCTATGCATAGGTTCATGGGCGGAACCCGCAAGTTGATCACTAAAACATACATCAAGTGGATCACGTGATATCCGCTTGTTCTCAAATCATTAAAGACTAAATCCGACAAGATAACTTCAAAGGGAAAACTCAATCCATCACAAGAGAGTAGAGGGGGAGAAACATCATAAGATCCAACTATAATAGCAAAGCTCACGATACATCAAGATCGTGCCATAGAGAGAACATGAGAGAGAGAGAGATCAAACACATAGCTACTGGTGCCTACCCTCAGCCTCGAGGGTGAACTACTCCCTCCTCGTTATGGAGAGCGCCGGGATGATGAAGATGGCCACCGGTGATGGGTTCCCACTCCGGCAGGGTGCCAGAACGGGCTCTCAAGAGGTTTTAGGTGGCTACAGAGGCTTGCAGCGCCGAAACTCCCGATCTATCTTCGTATTCGATGGTTTTAGGGTATATGGGAATATATAGGCGAAATAAGTCAGTCAGGGGAGCCACGAGGGGCCCATGAGACAGGGGGCGCGCCCAGGGGGTGGGTGCGCCCTCCTATCTCCTAGCCTCCTTGAAGCTTCCCTGGCTTGTACTCTAAGTCTCCCGGATCACGTTCGTTCCAAAAATTACGCTGCCGAAGGTTTCATTCCATTTGGACTCCGTTTGATATTCCTTTTCTTTGAAATACTGAAACAGGCAATAAAACAGCAATATGGGCCAGGCCTCCGGTTAATAGGTTAGTCCCAAAAGTAATATAAAAGTGTATAATAAAGCCCATAAACATTCAAAACAGATAATAAAATAGTATGAATGCTTCATAAATTATAGATACATTGGAGACGTATCAAGGACATGGAAGAAGTCTAGTCATAAGTAATCATGTGAATTTGGTATTCGTTCGATATTTTGATGATATGTTGTTGTTGCTTCCTTTAGTGGTGTCATGTGAACATCGACTAGATGATAGTTCTTCATACTTCAGCCTAAGGGAAGGCATTGTGGAGTAGTAATTAGATAATTTTGCTAGAGTGAAAAAAGCTTCAACCCTAGTTTATGCGATATTTCGTAAGAGGCTGATTTGGATTCATATGTTTCATGATATGGTTAGATTTATCTTAATTCTTCTTTTGTAGTTACGGATGCTTGCGAGAGGGGGTAATCATAAGTGGGAGACTTGTTCAAGTAATAACAGCATCCAAGCACCGGTCCACCCACATATCAAATTATCAAAGTAACGAACGCGAATCAAATAAACATGATGAAAGTGACTAGATGAATCCCCATGTGTCCTCAAGAACGCTTTGCTTGCTATAAGAGAAAGTTATGGACTGTACTTCGCTATAAAAAGGATTGGGCTACCTTGCTGCACCTTTGTTACTATTGACACTTGTTGCTCGTTACAAACTACCTTGCTATCAAACTATCTGTTACCGATAATTTCAATGCTTGTAGAGAAACCCTTGCAGAAAACCGCTTGTAATTTCTTTCTGCTCCTCGTTGGGTTCACCACTCTTACTTATCGAAAGGACTAGGATTGATCCCCTATACTAGTGGGTCATCAAGACTCTTTTCTGGCACCGTTGCCGGGGAGTGAAGCGCTTTTGGTAAAAATATATTTATTCGACGTGCTGAAATTTACTGTCACTTGTCACTATAAAAAGTAATTCTTTGAGAGGTTTATTCGGGATATGTTCACCTTGACTAGAAGCAACAACAGTTGCTCCTCAACCTACTGAACCTACTAAAAATATTTCTTATGGGATTCCTTCGGGTATGTTAGAGAAACTACTAGTTAATCCTTATGTAGGAGATGGAACAGTACATCCTGATATGCACTTAATCCATGTGGATGAAATTTGTGGATTGTTTAAGCTTGTAGTTTATCTGAAGATGGAGTTAAGAAGAAGGTTTTCCCTTTATATTTGGAGGGAAATGCATTGACATGGTATAGGCTATGTGATGATCTTGAAACGTGGGATTGAAACCGATTGAAATTAGAAATTCATTAGAAGTTTGATCCTATGCATCTCGTTCATCGTATCACTCAAGCTTGGGGGAGGCTTAAGTATATGATGCACACATGCCCCAATCATGAGCTCTCAAGAGAAATTATTATTCAAAAAATTTATTCTCGGCTCTCTCATAGTGATTGATCCATGCTTTTTTCTCGTAGCTAGCTTTTTTTATCGATCCATGCTTGATTCTTCTTCTGCTGGTTCTTTTATGAAGACTATTGAATCCAAGTGGATTTTTTCAAAAGAATTAAACGCAACTCTGAAGATTGGGAGTTCGCCAAAGGTAAAAAGCCAGGTATAAATCTCAAGTTCGATTTTTTTTTAAATCTTTTATGGAAACTGATGTTATTCATAAGTTTAGTGCTAAATATGGACTTGACACTAAGATAGTAGCTACATTGTGTGAATCTTTTGCAGCTCATGTTGATCTCCCTAAGGAGAAGTGGTTTAAATATCATCCACTTATTGAGGAAAAAATTGAGGAACCGATTATAGTTAAAGATGAAACAATCGTTTATCATGTTGATCCAGTTGTGCCCACTTATTGAAAAATCTCCTTTTCATGTTAGGATTAAGGAACATGCTAAAGCTTCAACTGTGGTTAACAAAAGTAATATTAGAACGCCTAAACTCTCTGGACAAACTAAAGTGGAACCTAATATTGTAAAGGTTAAAGATCTCTTGGTTGATAATGTTGATTGGCATGTTATTTATTTTTGCGATGATGCAGCTAGAATTGCTAAACCCGTTAGAAACGAGCGCGATATGCTAGATAAGAATGAACCCATAGTGGGAATGCCTGTTGTTTCCGTTAAAGTTTGAGATCATTGCTATCATGGTTTATGTGATATGAGTGCTAGTGTTAGTGCTATTCTGTTTACTCCATATCAAGAAATTATGAATGATATTGCACCTGCTGAGTGATATGTCTCCAACGTATCTACTTTTCCAAACACTTTTGCCCTTGTTTTGGACTCTAACTTGCATGACTTGAATGAAACTAACCCGGACTGACGCTGTTTTCAGCAGAACTACCATGATGTTGTTTTATGTGTAGAAAAGAGAAGTTCTCGGAATGTCCTGGAAATCCACAGAGGCACTTTTCAGATTTAATAAGAATTTTTGGCGAAAGAATCAAGGTCAGGGGGCCCACGGGCTGTCCACGAGACAGGCCCCCCCACCCCCTAGGGCGCGCCCTCCTATCTCGTGGGCCCCCCGGACCTCCTCCGACCTCAACTCCAACTCCATATATACCGTCTCGGGGAGAAAAAAATCAAGGCGAAAGTTTCATCGCGTTTCACGACATGGAGCCGCCGCCAAGCCCTAATCTCTCTGGGGAGGGCTGATCTGGAGTCCGTTCGGGGCTCCGGAGAGGGGGATTCGTCGTCGTCGTCATCATCAACCATCCTCCATCACCAATTTCATGATGCTCACCGCCGAGCGTGAGTAATTCCATCGTAGGCTTGCTGGACGGTGATGGGTTGGATGAGATTTACCATGTAATCAAGTTAGTTTTGTTAGGGTTTGATCCCTAGTATCCACTATGTTCTGAGATTGATGTTGCTATGACTTTGCTATGCTTAATGCTTGTCACTAGGGCCCGAGTGCCATGATTTCAGATCTGAACCTATTATGTTTTCATGAATATATGTGTTTTCTTGATCCTATCTTGCAAGTCTATAGTCACCTATTATGTGTTATGATCCGACAACCCCGAAGTGACAATAATTGGGATACTTCTCGGTGATGACCGTAGTTTGAGGAGTTCATGTATTCACCTATGTGTTAATGCTTTGTTCCGGTTCTCTATTAAAAGGAGGCCTTAATATCTCTTAGTTTTCGTAAGGACCCCACTGCCACGGGAGGGTAGGACAAAAGATGTCATGCAAGTTCTTTTCCATAAGCACGTATGACTATTTACGGAATACATGCCTACATTACATTGATGAACTGGAGCTAGTTCTATATCACCCTATGTTATAACTATTGCATGAGGAATCGCATCCGGCATAATTATCCATCACTGATCCATTGCCTACGAGCTTTTCACATATTGTTCTTCGCTTATTTACTTTTCCGTTGCTACTGTTACAACTACTACAAAAACCCAAAAACATTTACCTTTTCTGTTCCTACTGTTAACATTACTATCATACCACTTTTGCTACTAAATACTTTGCTACAGATACTAAGTTATCCAGGTGTGGTTGAATTGACAACTCAACTGCTAATACTCAAGAATATTCTTTGGCTCCCCTTGTGTCGAATCTATAAATTTGGGTTGTACTTCACCCTCGAAAGTTGTTGCGATCCCCTACACTTGTGGGTTATCAAGACTAATTTCTGGCGCCGTTGCCGGGGAGCATAGCTCTATTCTCTGAGTCACTTGGGATTTATATCTGTTGATCACTATGAAGAACATGAAAGACGCCAAGACCAAGATTTTGCCCTCAACTACGAGGGGAGGTAAGGAACTGCCATCTAGCTCAGCACTAGATTCTCCTTTCATTATTAGTAAGCTTGCGACACCTAAACCTACTACTGCTATGAATTCTGATATGTCACATGTTATTGGTGATGCCACTTCTGCTATGCATGATGAAACTACTTCTGTGCGTGATACTACTTTGCCATTAGGTGAATTTTTAGATGAACAACTTGCTAGAGTTAGGGGGAATGAAAATATTGAAGATGCTATTGATGATAGTGATGATGAACATTCCCCCAATGATTATGTATTACCTGTTGTTCCTAAGGGTTACGTTATGAATGAAAAAGTTGCTATGGAAATTCTTGCTTGCAATGATAGATCTGATCTTAAGAAATTATTAGCTAAATGGAAGCAGCAGTCTCTTAATGCTAAAATGAAACTCGATCCTACTTTTTCTACTTCACCTATCTGTGTTACTGATAAGGATTATGAATTCTCTGTTGATCCTGATATTATTACTTTAGTTGAATCTGATCCTTTTTATGCCCTTGAATCTGAAACTGTTGTGCCACATCTTACCAAGTTGAATGATATAGCCACCCTATTTACTCATGATGAGAAGTCTCGCTATTTATAAATCCTTAAGATATTTTCGTTCTCATTAAAGGGTGATGCTAAGACTTGGTATAATTCTCTTGCTCCTGGTTGTGTGCGTAGTCCCCGGGATATGATTTCAAATTCTCTACTAAATATTTCCCTGCTCATAAGAAACAAGCTGCCTTGCGGGAAATATATAATTTTGTGCAAATCAAAGAAGAGAGTCTCCCACAAGCTTGGGGGAGGCTTCTTCGGTTACTTTATGCTTTGCCTAATCATCATCTTAAGAAAAATGAAATACTTGATATCTTTTATAATGGACTAACCGATGCTTCCAAGGACCACTTGGATAGTTGTGCTGGTTGTGTTTTCAGGGAAAGAACAGTCGACAAAGCTGAAATACTATTGAATAATATGTTGACTAATCAAAATAATTGGACTCTTCTCGAGCCAGTTCCTGAAGTAATCCCTGAACCAATTGAGCCAACTCCTGAGCCTATTCCTAAACCCACTCCGAAGAAGAGAGGTGTTTTATTTCTCAGTCCTGAAGATATGCAAGAGGCAAACAAATCAATGAAAGAAAAAGGTATTAAAGCTGAAGATGTTAAGAATTTACCACATATTGAAGAAATACATGGTCTTAATATACCGCCTGAAGAACTACATTGTCTTAATAACCCGACACAGGTAGTAAAGGTAAATTCTCTCTATAGATATGATAAAGTTGAAATACCCTCTACTAAATTTCATAGTCATTGCTTAGATGAATTTGATGACTTTATGGCTAGACAGGAAAGTTTTAATGCTTATGTTGGTAGAGAGTTAAAGAATAATGCTTTCGAGATAGGACACGTAGGTGATAATCTAGCTAGAGTTAAAGATGAACTTCACCGCGTTAGCAAATATACTTCTATGGTTGCTACTCAAGCTGAGCAAGTACTCAAAGCTCAAAATGATTTGCTTGATGAATTAAATAATAAAAATGACTTTGCTATTAGAGTGGCTACTAGAACTGGTAGAATGACTCAGGAACCTTTGTATCCTGAAGGACACCCTAAGAGAATCGAGCAAGATTCTCAGAGAAATAATTTAGAGGCACCTAGTTCTTCTAAAAAGAAGAAAAAGAAAGACGATAGGACTTTGCATGCTTCTAATGAACCTACTGTAGACACACCTGAGAATCCCAATGATATTTCTATTTCTGATGCTGAAACTCAATCAGGTGATGAACATGAACCTAGTGATAATGTTAATGATAATGTTCATGTTTATGCTCAACCTAGCAAAGATAATGATGTAGAGATTGAACCTGCTGTTGATCTCGATAACCCACAATCAAAGAATCAACATTATGATAAGAGAGATTTTATTGCTAGGAAGCACGGTAAAGAAAGAGAACCATGGGTTCAGAAACCCATGCCCTTTCCTCCTAAACCATCCAAGTAAAAGGATGATGAGGATTTTGAGCGCTTTGCTGAAATGATTAGACCTATTTTCTTACGTATGCGCTTAACTGATATGCTTAAAGTAAATCCTTATGCTAAATATATGAAGGATATCATCACAAATAAAAGAAAGATACCGGAAGCTAAAATTTCCACCATGCTTGCTAATTACACTTTTAAGGGTGGAATACCAAAGAAACTTGGAGATCCGGGTGTTCCAACTATACAATGATCCATTAAAAAAATTATGTTAGAACTGCCTTATGTGATCTTGGAGCCGGTGTTAGTGTTATGCCTCTCTCTTTATATCGTAGACTTGAACTGAATAAGTTGACACCTACTGAAATATCTTTGCAAATGGCTGATAAATCAACTGCTATACCTGTCGGTATTTGTGAGGATTTGCCTATTGTGGTTGCAAATGTCACTATCTTAATGGACTTTGTTATTCTTGATATTCCCGAGGACGATAGTATGTCTATTATCCTTGGTAGACCTTTTCTTAATACTGCAGGGGCTGTTATTAATTGCAACAAAGGCAATGTCACTTTTCATGTTAATGGCAATGAGCATACGGTACACTTTCCGAGGAAACAATCTCAAGTTCACAGTATCAATTCTATTGAAAAAGTTCCAACTATCATTTTTGGAGGTTTTGAATTTCCTTTCCCTACTGTCAAGAAAAAGTATGATATTCTTATTGTTGGGGATTTTCATATCCCCGTTGAGGTAACTTAGAGTTATTCGAAATTTCTCCGGTTCCGTGTTATTCGGAATGAGTTTGTTAACCAGGCTTGATCAACCTTGTTAGCAGGTTCATTTTGATGATCACGAGATGGATGAAACTAGAAGGCACAACCTTCTGTACCCTCTTTTTACTTTCTATTATTTAGAATAAATAAAGCAAAAATAGTATTATCTGTCTGTTTCCTGATTTATCCGTGCAATAAAAAATAGTCTGAAAATAAAAGTGCTCAAATGCCCTACAAATTTAGTATGATTTTTCTGGAATATTTGAGGATTTTAGGCACTGAGAAC
>NC_041383.1:76682378-76707789 GCF_002162155.2 Triticum dicoccoides
GGCCCCTGATGACTCCCCTCCAATTATGCCAGCACCCACACACTTCATCTTCTACCCAAAAAATCCCCATACAGTTCATGCCCGAGTTCTAGCTCGTTTTGCTGCGATTTTCGATCTCTTAGCTCAAAGCTCCATTCTCAAAACTGCTTTGGGAGATTGTTGCTTGGTATGTGACTCCTCCATTAGTCCAATTAGTTTTTGTTCTAGTGCTTTATTCATTGCAAATTTTTGCTGCATAGGTGACCATGTTCTTGAGCTTGCATGTAAAAATTTTGAGGTCCCAAGCAATTCCAATGCATGATATAGGCTCTAGGCACTTGTAGGAGTAGTTGCTATCAATCTTCTTTAGTTTTATCCGCTTTTATTTTGAAGTTACTAAAATTTCAGAATTTTCAAAAAATGTTAAGGAGGTTCTTTAAGGGCTCTTCTAGCCAAAGCTCTCAGGAAAAACAAGACAAAGAGAAGGAAAAGCCCAAGTATAATCTTCCTCGCTTAGCGGAAGTACGGTCATGTGAATGGCCATGTGAGGATTTCTTGAAGGAAGCCGGAATTCATGAAGACTTTTATGCTTTAATTGGGACTGCAGGCCTCACCGGTTTCACCAACGACCGAATCGACCAGTATCTCTTACTCACCAATACTTTTGTGCAAAACTTTTATTATTATCCTAAGAAGTCACCGCCTGCAGTATCATTTCATTTATATGATGAATTCAAAGAAATGTCTTTACGTCATTTTTGCGCGGTATGTACGATACCTTATGAGGGAGAATTAGAGGAACCCCATCGTGATGATGTGGATGGTTTCGTTAAAACTATTGCTGTAGAAGAGCCAAATAAGGGCTCTGAGGCAAAAGTTTCTAGAATACACTTTCCTGTTTTACGCTACTTTGCCATATTTGCTAGTAGATGCTTGATTGGTTGTGGGAATAGTGGAAATTTGAGCGTTCCCGATATTATTATTATTCAACATGCTTTGCTGGGAGACAATACTTTTAGTATGGGTGCCGTCGTTGCTAAACGGCTAGCTCTGAATCGTACAAAAGCCCCCATATTTGGAGGTATCTATGCTACACGCCTTGCTGAACATTTTCAGATACCCATTAGGCACCTTGAGGAGGAGGAGACAAAATTACCTCCTCGCATTTTAGACTACAAGAGCATGGTAGCACACAAGTTTATCGTTGACAACGAAGATAAGATGTTCTTGTATAAACTTAGATTTAATAAGAAACACATTGAGATTATTATTTTGCCTGCGCCTCTATTGTTTGATTTACTTGCAGAAAATTTTCTCATCACACCGAAAGTGGTGAACAACCATCTAGCCCAAGCTTTCACTCCAGAGCCTGAACCTGAACCGGAACCTGAGCTGGACCCTTATCGTGCATCATCTGTCCAGTGGGATCCGGAGATGACCAGCCAGTATTATCCTGATTACACCTCTCCTTACACCGGAGAGAGTAGCGGCGGTCCTTGGTATTAGACCAACTTAGGCCAAAAGCCTAAGCTTGGGGGAGTACGTATTTCTCACCGACTTTACATTCATGTTCACACACTAGTCGTCGGTGCTCATACTCTTTCATTGTATTATCCATGTTAGTTTAAATTTCTTTTTCTAGTTTTCTTCTTGTGTGTTTGATAAACCTTAAGAAAAACCAAAAAAATAGTTATTTTAATTTCCTTGCTTGTAGTAGAAATTAAAATGAAAACCCAAAAAGATTTCTCCTTCTTTTACTTGTTGGGAGCTTTCGCATGTAAATAGTTTTATTTTCTTTTCTTTCTTTTGGGGGCCGAGAAGACCATATTGAAAATGCTTAGTGGCTCTCATATGCATGATTATTTATATTTAGACCCCATATTACTTGTCTTCTCTCTTGAGTTGAATGCTTGCAGATTCCAGCTTAGTCTAATGCACATGCACTCTTATTATTATACACTTCGTTCGGTCGTGCGAGTCAAAGGCAATAATGACGATATATGATGGACTTATTGGGATGTGAAAAGCTGGTATGAACTCAACCTCTCTTGTTTTTGTAAATATGATGATTCATCATTCCTGATTCAGCTATTATGAAGTAAACATATTTGCAATGACATTTAGAGATTATAGTTGCTTGTGCCATGCTTGATTAGCTATGAGTTATAATGGTTTACCTTGCATGCCAACATGCTATTAGAATGATTATGATGTGGTATGATGGGATGGTATCCTCCTTTGAATGAATTGAGTGACTCGACTTGGCACATGTTCACGCATGTAGTTGAATCAAATCAACATAGCCTTCATGATATTTATGTTCATGGTGGATTATATCCCACTCATGCTTGTATCCGGTGTGAATTAATTTTAATGCATGTTTACGACTGTTGTCGCTCTCTCAGTTGGTCGCTTCCCAGTCTTTTGCTAGCCTTCACCTGTACTAAGCGGGAATACTGCTTGTGCATCCAAACTCCTTAAACCCCAAAGTTGATCCATATGAGTCCACTATACCTTCCTATATGCGGTATCTACCTGCCGTTCCAAGTAAATTTGTATGTGCCAAACTCCAAACCTTCAAATGAAATTCTGTTTTGTATGCTCGAGCAGCTCATGTTACAACTAGGGCTGCCTATATCTTCCATGCTAGGTGGGTTATTCTCACGAGGAGTGGACTCCGCTCCTCATTCACGAGAAAGGGCCGGTAACCAGGATGCCCAGTCCCATGATCCAAAAAGATCAAAGCAAATCAAAATAATTAAACAAAACTCCCCCAGGGCTATTGTATGTTGGAGGCACTTGTTGTTTCGAGCAAGCCATGGATTGATGCTTGTTGGTGGTTGGGGGAGTATAAACCTTTACCATTCTGTTTGGGAACTGCCTATAATGCATGTAGTATGGAAGATAAAGCCATCTCATAGTTGTTGCATTGACAGCAAAAGTATGCCGCTCAAAATGTTATTCAATCTCTATTTTAAAATCGAGCTCTGGCACCTGCGAAGGGCCTGTCTATTTACTTTTTATGTTGAGTCATCACCCTTCTTATTAAAAGCACCCGCTGGAGAGCACACTATCATTTGCATTCATTACTATTGGTTTATATTGGGTATGACTTGACTGGATCTCTTTTACCAATAATTATAATGTTTAGTCAGTCCTTGATCTTTAAAGGTGCTCTGCATTTATGTTTTGCGGCCTCAGAAAGGGCAAGCGAGATACCATTTTGTTATATCATGTTATGATTATTTTGAGAAAGTGTTGTCATCTGAGTTTTATTATTATGACTCGCTAGCTGATTATGCTATTGATATGAGTAATTGCGAGACCTATGTGTTATTGTGGGTATGGTTAGTTCATAATATTTGCTGAAACTTGAATGCTGGCTTTTCATGTTACAACAACAAGAGCAAACAGAGTTTGTAAAAGTTTTTCTTTATCACTTCCAGTTTGTCAACTGAATTGCTTGAGGACAAGCAAAGGTTTAAGCTTGGGGGAGTTGATACGTCTCCAACATATCTACTTTTCCAAACACTTTTGCCCTTGTTTTGGACTCTAACTTACATGATTTGAATGAAACTAACCTGGACTGACGATGTTTTCAGCAGAACTACCATGATGTTGTTTTATGTGTAGAAAAGAAAAGTTCTCAGAATGTCCTGGAAATCCTCGGAGGCTTGTTCATGTAAGAACAACACCCAAGCACTGGTCCACCGATATGTCTCTAACGTATCTATAATTTTTGATTGTTCCATGTTGTTATCTTATCATTCTTTGATTTTTACAATCATTTTATATCATTTTTGGTACTAACCTATTGACATAGTGCCAAGGGCCAGTTACTGTTTTCTGCGTGTTTTTTACATCGCAGGAAATAAATACCAAACGGAGTCTAAATGCAGAGAAACTTTTTGTGGATTTTTTTGGACCAGAAGACATCCAGTGGGCCAAAGAAGTACCAAGGAGGGGGCTTGAGGTGAGCACAAGACACCTGGGCATGCTTGGAGGCCCAGGCGCAACCTAGTGGGTTGTGCCCACCTTGGTGGCCTCCCGCACCACCTCTTTGCTCTATAAATACCCCAATATTCCAGAAACCCTAGGGGAGTCGACGAAAATCAATTCCAGCCGCCGCAGAGTCCAGAACCACCATATCCAATCTAGACACCATCACGGAGGGGTGCATCATGTCCATTGGTGCCTCTCCGATGATGCGTGAGTAGTTCTTTGTAGACCTACCGGCCCGTAGTTAGTATCTAGATGGCTTCCTCTCTCTCGTTTGATTCTCAATACAAGGGTCTCTTGGAGATCCATACAATGTAACTCTTTTTCTGGTGTGTTTGTTGTGATCCAGTGAACTTTGAGTTTATGATCAGATCTATGTTTTTATCCATGAAAGTTATTTGAGTCTTCTTTGATCTCTTATATGCATGATTGCTTATAACCTCGTATTTCTTCTCCGATATTTGGGTTTTGTTTGACCAACTTGATCTATTTATCTTGCAATGGGAAGAGGTGCTTTGTGATGGGTTCGATCTTCCGGTGCTTGATCCTAGTGATAGAAGGGGAACCGACACGTATGTATCATTGCCATTAAGGATAAAACGATGGGGTCTATTTCTACGTAAATAGATATTGTCTACATCATGTCATCATTCTTATTGCATTACTCCGTTTCTCCATGAACTTAATACACTAGATGCATGCTGGATAGCAGTCGATGTGTGAGTAATAGTAGTATATGCAGGCAGGCGTCGGTCTACTAATCTTAGACGTGATGCCTATATAATGACCACTGCCTAGATATCGTCATGATTATTTGAAGTTCTATCAATTGCCCAACAGTAATTTGTTCACCCACCGTTTGCTATTTTTCTCAAGAGAAGCCACTAGTGAAACCTACGGCCCCCGGGTCTCTTCTTTAATATATTTGCCTTTGCAATCTATTTTATTTGACTTTTATTTTCAGACCTATTAAACCAAAATTACAAAAATACCTTGATGCACTTTATTTTATTTGGCGTTCGATCTATCTATATTTACAACTCTCTCACGTCTGTTTGCTTTAGTAATGTTGATGAGTAATTGTGCTTTAGTAATAATATTGGTGTTAAGGTTTGTGATTCCCTATGCAAGCACGAAAGTCAATAGTCATGCAATGAAATACATCCTACTTGTGGTGCATTATTCGGTGTTAATTATGCTCAATGCTTGCTTATGAGATTATCCATTTCTTGGTTGGTCGCTTCTCAATCTTTTGGTAGCCTTCATTTTGCACTAAGTAGGGTCACTACTTGTGCATCCAAAATCCTTTAAACCAGTTTTGCCACATGAGTCCACTATACCTACCTATATGTGGTATTCTTTTGCCGTTCTAAGCAAATTTGTATGTGCCATCTCTAATAAAAATAAATTTCTCTTTTGTGTGCTCGTACCGCTCGTGAGGCGGTGAGGGGTGGCAATATTTTCCATGCTAGATGTGTTATTCTCACGATGAGTGTTTATTCACTTGTCATTGCACGAGAATAAGGCAAAGGTATTAGGGATGCCCAGTCCCGAAATAAAAAAAATGAATTTACTTTATGTTGTCAAATATTAAATTCCTTGGAAAGTGTTGGTATAGGGGGCAACCGTGGATACGACTAGCCATGGAAAGTGAAAGTGTGGTTGAAAAAGGAATAAAATTTATTTTCTGTTTGGGAACCGCCTATGATATATCTAGCATGGAAAGTGTTGGGAGCTCTAAGTCGTTTTTGTTGGTGGGAAAAGTATGCCTCTCAAAATGTTTTTGTCTCCAAATTTTTGCTTTAAGCCCTCTGCAAAGGGCCTTTCTTTTAATTTATGCAATTTTTATTTTTAATTTGAGTCTCCATCTTCTCTTATAAAGCACCAACTAGGGGGCACTATGATCGTAGTTGAGCATTGGGTGTAGCTAATATGCGAGTGTGTTTCTTGAATGGATCAATGATTGAGCATGATGGGCTAGTGATAACTTATATTAGCGTTGATATTTTGAAAGACATGGTTGCTTGCTGATATGCTTGAGTATTTAAGTCTCATGTCAAAACTAGACTTTTGCTTTGAACCATATAAAATTCCAAATGTCCATGCTATAAAAATAATATGAGATGACATGTTAGGCAACATTCCACATCAAATATTCTGTTTTTATCATTTACCTACTCGAGGACGAGCAGGAATTAAGCTTGGGGATGCTGATACGTCTCCTACGTATCTATAATTTTTTATTGTTCCATGCTGTTATATTATCATTCTTGGATGTTTTACAATCATTTATAGTCATTTTATATCATTTTTTGGTACTAACCTATTGACATAGTGCCAAGGGCCAATTGCTGTTTTCTGCATGTTTTTTACATCGCAGGAAACCAATACCAACCGGAGTCCAAACGCAGCGAAACTTTTTGTGGAATTTTTTTGGACCAGAAGACATCCAATGGGCCAAAGAAGTACCAAGGAGGAGGGCCCGCGGTGAGCACAAGACACCTGGGTGCGCCTTCAGGCCCAGGCATGCCCTGGCGGGTTGTGCCCACCTCGGTGGCATCCCGCGCCGCCTCTTTGCTCTATAAATACCCTAATATTCCAGAAACCCTAGGGGAGTCGACGAAAATCGACTCCAGCCACTGTAGAGCCCAGAACCACCAGAGTCCGTAGTAAGTAGCTAGATGCCTTCCTCCCTCTCATTTGATTCTCAGTACAATGGTCTCTTGGAGATCCATATGATCTAACTCTTTTTGCGGTGTGTTTGTTGGGATCCGATGAACTTTGAGTTTATGATCAGATCTATGTTTTTATCCATGAAATTTATTGAGTCTTCTTTGATCTCTTATATGCATGATTGCTTATAACCTCGTATTTCTTCTCTGATATTTGGGTTCTGTTTGGCTAACTTGATCTATTTATCTTGCAATGGGAAGAGCTGCTTTGTGATGGGTTCGATCTTATGGTGCTTGATCCCAGTGACAGAAGGGGAACCGACACGTATGTATCGTTGCCATTAAGGATAAAACGATGGGGTCTATTTCTACATAAATAGATCTTGTCTACATCATGTCATTGTTCTTATTGCATTACTTCGTTTCTCCATGAACTTAATACACTAGATGCATACTGCATAGCGGTCGATGTGTGAGTAATAGTAGTAGATGCAGGCAGAAGTTGGTCTACTAATCTTGGATGTGATGCCTATATAATGATAATTTCCTGGATATCGTCATGATTATTTGAAGTTCTATCAATTGCCCAATAGTAATTTGTTCACCCACCGTTTGCTATTTTTCTCGAGAGAAGCCACTAGTGAGACTACGGCCCCCGGGTCTCTTCTTTAATATATTTGCCTTTGCGATCTATTTTATTTGACTTTTATTTTCAGATCTATTAAACCAAAAATAAAAAAAAATACCTTGCTGCACTTTATTTTATTTGCCATTCGATCTATCAATATTTACAACTCTCTCACGTCGGTTTGCCAATTTCTGGCGCCGTTGCCCGAAAGGGATTGACAATCCCTTTAACACATCGGGTTGCGACTAATTTTTATTTGTGTGCAGGTGTTGTTTACGTAGTGTTGCTTGGTTCTCCTACTGGTTCGATAACCTTGGTCTCATCACTGAGGGAAATACCTACCGTCATTGCGCTGCATCATCCCTTCCTCTTTGGGGAAATACCGACATAGTCTAGCATACATCAAAAGGAATTTCTGGCACTCGAGAAGAGGAAGGCGTCCCGATAATTCGGAGGGTGAAAATCTTGTTGAGAAAATTGATAAAAGTGGGTTTGAAGAGGTCAAAACTTTAACTAGTGATGTGCCCACTATTTTGGATTACAAAGACTTTAATTATTATAGTTTCTCTTTGGTTGATTGTATTTCTTTGTCGCAATCCATGATAAATTCACCCCATTCTTATGAACAATAAAGCTTTTACTAAACATATTGTTGATGCTATGATGAAAGCTTTAGAAGAAAAGTTGGAATTAGAAGTTTAAATTCCTAGAAAATTACATGATGAATGGGAACATACTATCAAAGTCAAGATTAAAAATTATGAGTGTTTTGCTTTATGTGACTTGGGTGCTAGTGTTTCTACAATTCCTAAATCTTTATGTGATATGCTTGGTCTTACCGATATTGAAGAATGTACTTTGAATTTGCACTTGGCGGATTCTACTATTAAAAATACTATGGTAAGAATTAATGATGTTCTTATTCTTGCAAAGAGGAATTATGTGCCCATAGATTTTATTGTTCTTGATATTGGTTGCAATCTGTCTTGTTCTTGGTAGACCGTTTTCACGCACTATCGGTGCCGTGATTGATATGAAAGAAGGCAATATTAAATTTCAATTTTCACTAAGGAATAGAATGGAACACTTCCCTAGAACAATAATTAGGCCACCATATGAATCAATCATGAG
This sequence comes from Triticum dicoccoides, assembly GCF_002162155.2. Lineage (NCBI taxonomy): Eukaryota > Viridiplantae > Streptophyta > Magnoliopsida > Poales > Poaceae > Triticum > Triticum dicoccoides. The sequence continues at coordinate 76,690,788 of NC_041383.1, forward strand.
GGCATCTTATGGATCTAGAAACAAAGATGACAATACGCAGATCTTTGCTTTATGCCTAGCTAAGGGCGTAAAACGATAGCGCTTGTTGGGAGGCAACCCAATGAATAAAATTTATTTTTGCTTTTTGCCTTCTATTCTTGAGTGTTTGCACAATTATGCTACTGTTATGATTGTGTTTTTTGAGATTTAATTAGTGCTTGTGCCAAGTAAAGCCTTTAGGATCTTCTTGGGTGATAGTTGTTTGATCTTGCTGAAAAACATAAACTTTTGCACTCACGAAAATAATTTTCATAAATCGCTGAAATGTGCATTTGCTCTGTTTCTTTTTGTAGAAGATTAATATACAAATTTCTCAGGTCTTCCTAATTTTTCAGAATGTTTGGAGTTTCAGAAGTATTCGAAATATCCAGATTGCTACAGATTGTTCTGTTTTTGACAGATTCTGTTTTCTTTGCGTTGTGTGCTTGTTTTGATGATTCTATGGTTTTCGTTGATGAGTTTTTGCCATATAAAAGTTGGAATACAGTAGATATAATGCAAGAGTAAAACATGAATTGGTTTGCTACAGTACTTACAGTAGTGATTTGCTTTCTTATACTAATGGATCTCACGAAGGTTTTGTTGAGTTTTGTGTGATTGAAGTTTTCATGTTTCGGGTGATGTTACGATGGATGAAGGAATAAGGAGTAAGAAGAGCCTAAGCTTGGGGATTCCCATGGTATCCCAAGCTATTATCCAAAGAGAAGCAAGCAACTAAGCTTGGGGATGGCCCGAGTGGCATCCCCTCTTTCTTCTAACGACCATCGGTATTTTACTCGAATCTATATTTTTATTCGTCACGTACTATGAGTTTTGCTTGGAGCGTCTTGTATGATATGAGTCTTTGCTTGTTTTGCTTTGTGTTCTAAGTCATGAATCCTTGCTAGACACACCTATTTGAGAGAGCCAAAATTATGCCATGACTTGTTAGAAATGCTCTCTATGCTTCACTTAAATTTTTATGAGTTATGGAATTGCTCTAGTACTTCACTTATATCTTTTTGAGCACGATGTGCATTGTTATTTTTTTTAAATTATCTCTCACTTCACTTAAATTAATTTGAGATAAATAAAAATTATGCTCATGATCTTCACTTATATTTGTTTGAGCTTACCAAAAGCAACACATGAAAATTAGTCTCAAAGTGATAGATATCCAAGAAGGATATAATAAAAACTTTCATGAATATCATTGGACAAAATAAACTTGGTTCCTAGTAATAGTTTTGAGATATGATGATGTGATATGTGAGTCATGTTGATGAGTAATTGTGCTTTAGTAATAATATTGCTGTTAAGGTTTGTGATTCCCTATGCAAGCACGAAAGTCAATAGTCATGCAATGAAATACATCCTACTTGTGGTGCATTATTCGGTGTTAATTATGTTCAATGCTCGCTTATGAGATTATTCGTTTCTTGGTTGGTCGCTTCTCAATCTTTTGGTAGCCTTCATTTTGCACTAAGTAGGGTCACTACTTAAGCATCCAAAATCCTTTAAACCAGTTTTGCCACATGAGTCCACTATACCTACCTATATGCAGTATTCTTTTACCGTTCTAAGCAGATTTGTATGTGCCATCTCTAATAAAAATAAATTTCTCTTTTGTGTGCCCGTACCGCTCGCGAGGCGGTGAGGGGTGGCCAATATTTTCCATGCTAGATGTGTTATTCTCACGATGAGTGTTTATTCACTTGTCATTGCACGAGAATAAGGCAAAGGTATTAGGGATGCCCAGTCCCGAAATGAAAAAAATGAATTTACTTTATGTTGTCAAATATTAAATTCCTTGGTAAGTGTTGGTATGGAGGGCAACCGTGGATACGGCTAGCCATGGAAAGTGAAAGTATGGTTGAAAAAGGAATAAACTTTATTTTCTGTCTGGGAACCGCCTATGATATATCTAGCATGGAAAGTGTTGGGAGCTCTAAGTCGTTTTTGTTTGTGGGAAAAGTATGCCTCTCAAAATGTTTTTGTCTCTAAATTTTTGCTTTAAGCTCTGGCACCTCTACAAATCCCTACTTGCCTCTGCAAAGGGCCTTTCTTTTACTTTATGCAATTTTTTTTAATTTGAGTCTCCATCTTCTCTTATAAAGCACCAACTAGGGGGCACTATGATCGTCCTTGAGCATTGGGTGTAGCTAATATGCGAGTGTGTTTCTTGAATGGATCAATGATTGAGCATGATGGGCTAGTGATAACTTATATTAGCATCAATATTTTGAAAGACATGGTTGCTTGTTGATATGCTTGAGTATTTAAGTCTCATGTCAAAACTAGACTTTTACTTTGAACTATATAAAATTCCAAATGTCCATGCTATAAAGAAAATAATATGAGATGACATGTTAGGCAGCATTCCACATCAAAAATTCTGTTTTTATCATTTACCTACTCGAGGACGAGCAGGAATTAAGCTTGGGGATGCTGATATGTCTCCTACGTATCTATAATTTTTTATTGTTCCATGTTGTTATATTATCATTCTTGGATGTTTTATAATCATTTTATAGTCATTTTATATCAGTTTTTGGTACTAACCTATTGACATAGTGCCAAGGGCCAGTTGCTGTCTTCTGCATGTTTTTTACATCGCAGGAAATCAATACCAACCAGAGTCCAAACGCGGTGAAACTTTTTGTGGAATTTTTTTGGACCAGAAGACATCCAATGGGCCAAAGAAGTACCAAGGAGGGGGGCCCGCGGTGAGCACAAGACACCTGGGTGCGCCTTGAGGCCCAGGCGTGCCCTGGTAGGTTGTGCCCACCTCAGTGGCCTCCCGCGCCGCCTCTTTACTCTATAAATACCCCAATATACCAGAAACCCTAGGGGAGTCGACGAAAATCAACTCCAGCCGCTGCAGAGTCCGGAGCCACCAGAGTCCGTAGTTAGTAGCTGGATGCCTTCCTCTCTCTCGTTTGATTCTCAGTACAATGGTCTCTTGGAGATCCATATGATCTAACTATTTTTGCGGTGTGTTTGTTGGGATCCGATGAACTTTGAGTTTATGATCAGATCTATGTTTTTATCCCTGAAATTTATTGAGTCTTCTTTGATCTCTTATATCTCTACTCCTAATGGAGCAGTTGGTAGTCTCGCTTCCAGGTTTTTTTTCGTCCCACCTACCATGGTTTTTTTGGTACCTCCTCCCACCTTCGCTGGTTTTTTTCGTAGATTTTTTTTCGTCCCCTCCCCCCACTTCATCGGTTTATTTTCGCTTCACCCTCTCACACACCGAAAAAAACTGAACGGATCAGAACTTTCCATACTAACACAAATTATCTAGTAATGTCTTTATGTAAAAGAATCAATCACAATCAATCTCTAAAGATCAAATCTAAATTAATTAATCTTCATAACATTTGTTTCCTTCCGAATCAGGTCCATAACTTTCCTTCCTTGTTTGGACAGAAACTGTTTGGTAGCAGAGATTCCATACTAACACAAATTATTTAGTAATGTCTTTATGTAAAAGAATCAACCACAATCAACCTCTAAAGATCAAATCTAAATTAATTAATCTTCATAACGTTTGTTTCCTTCCGAATCAGGTCCATAACTTTCCTTCCTTGTTTGGGCAGAAACTGTTTGGTAGCAGAGAAGCTTCCTATGAGCGTAGTAATAGGAAGTATTGTTTTTCTTGATGATTCGTTTCCATGCATGATGATAGTAAATTAGGCCAACATTCACCACTATTTATCAACGTCATCAATCGTGTCCATTCCTACCAGTTTTAAGGGAATCCACTCGCTACGTCTTTTTTAAGGGGATCCGCTTGCTACATCGTCGTGGCACATTATTTTCACAAGCAATTCCCCTAAAAAAACACAGCACCCTACCTCGACTTCCCTACCTGGACGCCGCCGCCGCCGCCCACCGATCTCGCCGCCTCCCGGCGATCCCCTCCTCCCTCCCGCAGCTCGACGACCCACTATTTTGGCCATGAGTACCGCCTGCCTCTTCGCCCATGCGTCGCCCCTCCTCTTCACCATAGCCAGGAGCACCATCCGAGGTGGAGCCGCGGCGCCTCCACAGATGCGGCGGAGACACCATATCCAGTGGAGACGGCGGTGTAAATCTTCTCCCACTCTGCTCCTTCCCCTAGTTACTGGCCTGCTCCACCTCCCCTCTGCTTCGTGTGGATCTTCTCATGTGCAGCAGTAAACTTTATTTAGGTAGAACTATTCTTATAGGCCTTTTTTGTTACTTACAAATTAACTTTTTGAGCCAATGCTTACGGCATGAAGTATTACCTAGAGTTCCTTAATCAATCTGCTTGTCCATCGTTTCATTTGGTTCAATTACTATCAGCAAGAACGCATTGTGAAACCATTAGCTTATGAATGTGTGCTCTTCCTGCAATAATAACATTTGCAATGTAAGGGCCGAGGCACACCCATGCATCAGGATGATGTGCACCACCTGGGAAGTAATACTAATATGGCCTAAGTGGATAATGAAATATCCAAAGATACACTTGACTGGATCAATTTTTTTCTCTGGAATTGTTCCTCATAATGCGCAGATGTAGATGCTATATTTTAAAATTTTCAAATCACCTATGCATGCCAATGTGATTCTTATCCTTTTCATTAGACAGTGTGTTCCCATCAATCCATCCATGCACCGAACCGATTTTTTTTACTCTGTTGAGGTTGCAATTACGAACGAGTAGCATATGTATGCACTGAACTACTTGCATAAGACAGTGAAATACTTCTTACTCGCGTGAGTGGAATTTTGGAATAGAGAAAGAACATACAACAGAGATCACGTAAAACAAGTTTGATAGGTCTGTTGCATCGCACGGGCATTTTTGCTATATGTACTAACAGGTTCTATTTATTTCCTTTGATCGATCAACACTCCTATGTCCTACGTAGGTAAGAAGGAAAGAAAACCTAACGGTACAGCCGGGCAAAACAGTCAACGGCGAGCTTCATCACCGCGTACGCGTCGTAGTACCTGGCCATCACCGGTTGGGGCATCGAGGACTTAATGCTGGTGAAGAAGGCGTGGGTATTGGTAGAGCTCCAAGAAGTTGCCCTTTGTGCTGCCCGTTGTCTTCAGCATCGGTCCCCGAGTGACCACCCTGGAACTCGGCGACGCTACCAAGGCGACAAGGTCCGGGTTGGTTTGGTCCCTCATCGAGCCACCATTTGGACCGGCCAACCACCACCGGCGTCAACGTGCTGGGGCAGCAGCGAGGTGGGCTGCGTGTGCGGGTGCTGTGGCAAGGTAGTGGACATGCGGGAGCACCAGCGATGAGGTCGGTGATGTGCCGCGGAAAGTGTGCGGCTGTTAGCCATGAACCTTCCGTAGCAGTTTTTTTCATGAGCCCATGTTTTTTTATGTTCGGGCCTTGCCATAATTAGCGGATTAACCATGAAAAAAACATGATGTTCGGTTTGTTGTCAAATGGTGCTGTGATTTTCGAATCAAGCCATGTTTCTCTTGTACTTCCTATTTCCTGTTCGACTGAATAGAAGTGCAGAAAGTGAACACACCAACACGACTGAAAGCAGTCATATTCAGTTATAGAGGTATACATTTATACAAGATATACACAGGCAGGTGCGGCCAGTAACCCAACTAAGTCCTGAGCTGACCTTGCTAATCCTTTACTCGCGATAAAGACGCAGACGATAAGGAAAGGTTGTTACGGAGAGAGCAATGGGAGAGAGAGAATCACGTGGCGGCAGGTGGACCTGAACATATGCTTCCACAAAGAAAACGGCAGCGTAGGATCATGGTGCGTGATTATAGACGGAGGCTATTAAATCTCACGCGGAAATCACGGCTGAGCGATTCTCGCACGATCCAAAGTTCACACACAATCGACCGTTTCCCCAGTTGATGGCCTGCATGTGTGCTGTGCTAAAACGGTCGCTGCCATGGTAACGAAACCCGTAGCTAGAACGCTGCCAGCGCCAAGTTGAGAACTTGAGATCGTCAGTGGTGCATGCACGACAGGGGCGGCGAGAGGCTATGGTGGATGGGGAGGAGAGAAAAGAAGGAGAGGGGAAGCTTGGGGACATGGTAGTTTACCCGGGGGCTGCCGGTCGGCACGCTAAGAACGAATGGCGGCAACAGTGACATTTTTTCTCAGTCCTCTTGGTCGGACCGGTTGAACACCAGACTGGATCAGACCGACAATTTTCCAGGCCGATTTTAGCAGACCAGATCGTCCATTTTCTCTAACAAGCCAGGACCGAGCATGTCAAACACCGATTGAGCCATGAGCGGTACATCCAGCCCTGCCCGCCGTTGAAGCGAAGCTCCTACTCCACGTGAAGTTGATCGCGCTGTTGCACTCGTACGATAGGAGCCACGGGCACGACATGGTGAAGGGCTAAAGGGCTGATCGAGGGTGAGACCCGGATGCTGGTGGCGCAGCTGACCATGGACGAGATCTTCACCTGCACCAAAAAGTTCAAGCAGGAGGTGTTCAACAACGTGCAGAAGGAGCTGCACCAATTCGGCCTCTTCATCTACGATGCCACCGTGAAGCAGCTGGTGGATGTGCCGGGGCATGAGTACTTCTCCTACCTCAGCGAGAAGACACAACATGAGGCAGCGAGCAGGGCCAAGGTGGATGTTTGTGGAGCAGGATGGCCTCACGTGCCAGAACGCCGCCAAGGTGGACGCCGAGAACAAGGTGCTCTCTGTGCGGCAGCAGGGCGAGGCGCTCAAGGAGAAGTCCAAGGTCAAGGCGGAGGTGTGGGTGTTTGAAAACACTAGGAAGGCCGATAACGCCGCCTCAATGACCGACCTCGCCATGAAGGATTGAAGGGGAAGGCTGGGACTAGCAGGCCAAGGTCGCCGAGGTTGAGGCCACCAAGGTTGTCGCCATCCGCGATGCCGAGCTGCAGATGGAGGTTAAGACGAAGAACATGCTCTGCCAAACTGACAAGCTCAAGGTTGAGCAGCTCTGCATGTCCAGAGTACACTACGACACACAGGTTGGTTATGCAATAAGCATGTATAAAAATATAGTACTAGGGACAAGAGAAAATCATACTTATTGACCTCAGCATTTTATATTTTGTAGGTTCAAGAATCGAACACGCTTCTTCTACAGCTGGCAGAAGGCGGCGGATACGACATTGTATAAGGAGATGAAGGCGGCGGTGAGGTGAAGCGGCCTAGAAGAAACACATGCATGTCTCGATATGGGAGGAAAGGGAGGGAGATAAGGTGAGGGTTAGCGGTGCAACATGCCACACGAGGAAAGGGGTGAAGAGATGACACTGAGGAGGGAAATGAGCTCGGTCCCTGGCATGGGTCAGAGTAGAGGAAGGTTGATCCATGTTTTGGCCAAAGGGGTGATGAGCGAGGGAGAAGTAGAAGCCCCCCTCGCATATCTTGGTGTGCGAGCAAGTCTGTCGAGGTGGAAGAAGCCTGTCATTTCATGACGGCGTTGGTGACCTTGGCGTGATGTTGTTTGCCGGTTTATGGGCGGATCAGGCAACCGTCTAGTCTCTCGACCCCCCCCCCCTCACTAATTTTGGTGAGAAGAGGGGAGGGACGAAAGGGTGGAGGGGTGGGAGATGAGGTTGCCGATTATGTTGGTTGTGGGGGCGAGGGCGGAGAGAGGAGAGTGAGCGATGCCGGTGAAGTCTATGGATCTAGAGAGGGAGGGGAACAAGAGAGTGAGTGGTGCGGAGAGGGAGTGGATAGAATGCGGTCGTGCGGGAGAGGACAACAAGTCATATAGGAGGGGTATTATGGGAATATCATAAAAATAAAGCTTTATTTATACCTGTACACTATATATATTTAGAATAGCATAAAATATTTTCTCAATAAATTACTTAAAAATATCCAAGAAATTAGAGATGACCGACTATCATTGTATAAAGGGGAAATCCGTTCTTTGCTCGTGAAGAAATGTAACATAGTTTTTTATGGGCAATATACCACATACCCTAAATAGTAGATATTCGTGAGAATAACCATCAACATGTGATTTAGAGGTGAGCCTAAAATTATCAAAATTGGGATGCCACTCAATCTACTAGAAACTGCTCATTTCAAGCATTTGTCCAATGAATTTATATTTTCCATACCACCATCATAAAAAAATTATTCTAATCTTTGTTTATATTAGAATACCTTTGTAGGTCATAAAAACTGATGGATTTGATTGTGCTTCAGAGATGTCGACTGACAAAGACCCTGATGTAACGATGATGGAGGGGGCTAAGAATTCAACGAGTTTTACACAACCAAAAGAGGTGCATGCAAATAATTGTTCTTCTTTGTATGTATGTTTCACATGATATAATACTCAAAAGGTATATTTCTATATATATTTAATTTGGTAGAATATGAGAGAGATGAAGATGGATTATGTCGGGGTTAAAAAAAACCATTCAGAGGGTTTTTGGGGCGACGTCATTGGAAGGGGACAAAAATTCACCATGTTTTATACAACAAAAAGATGTGCAAGTGATGATATCCCACAACAACGACGCACTCAAAATAAAGCAAACCGGCTGGAATTACGATAAATGTTTATGGCAACATTTATTCCCAACTGGTATTCCGATGAGTAAATATTTCAAAAGCTCGTAGCAACGCACGGGCATTCTACTAGTGCATGATTGTTTATAACCTCGTATTTCTTCTCTGATATTTGGGGTTTGTTTGGCCAACTTGATCTATTTATCTTGCAATGGGAAGAGCTGCTTTGTGATGGGTTCGATCTTATGGTGCTTGATCCCAGTGACAGAAGGGAAACCGACACGTATGTATCATTTCCATTAAGGATAAAACGATGGGGTCTATTTCTACATAAATAGATCTTGTCTACATCATGTCATTGTTCTTATTGCATTACTCCGTTTCTCCATGAACTTAATACACTAGATGTATACTAGATAGCGGTCGATGTGTGAGTAATAGTAGTAGATGCGGGTAGGAGTCGGTCTACTAATCTTGGATGTGATGCCTATATAATGATCATTGTCTGGATATCGTCATGATTATTTGAAGTTCTATCAATTGCCCAACAGTAATTTGTTCACCCACCATTTGTTATTTTTCTCGAGAGAAGCCACTAGTGAGACTACGGCCCCCGGGTCTCTTCTTTAATATATTTGCCTTTGCGATCTATTTTATTTGACTTTTATTTTCAAATCTATTAAACCAAAAATACAAAAATACCTTGCTGCACTTTATTTTATTTGGCGTTCGATTTATCAATATTTACAACTCTCTCACATCCGTTTGCCAATTTCTGGCGCCGTTGCCCGAAAAGGATTGACAACCCCTTTAACACGTCGGATTGCGAGTATTTGTTATTTGTGTGCAGGTGATGTTTACGTAGTGTTGCTTGGTTCTCCTACTGGTTCGATAACCTTGGCCTCATCACTGAGAGAAATATCTACCGTCGCTATGCTGCACCATCCCTTCCTCTTTGGGAAAATACCGACGTAGTCTAGCAGACATCATCCACCCACATATCAAATTATCAAAGTAGTGAACGCGAATCAAACAAACATGATAAAGTGACTAGATGAATTCCCATGTGTCCTCAAGAATGCTTTGCTTGCTATAAGAGAAAGTTTTAGCCTGTCCTTTGCTATAAAAAGGATTTGGCTACCTTGCTGCAGGGGGACGGCTTCGCTGCCTTCTGCCGGAGGGGCAAGGGACGAAAGCGGGTCGAGATGGAGGACCGCCACGTCGGCGCCGTCACGCTTGGCAGGAACCACTCATAGGCCCTATTCAGCGTGTTTGACGGCCACGGCGGCAAGAGCGCTGCTGAGTTTGCCGCGAACAACATGCCGAGGATCATGGTGGAGGAGCTAGAGAGGTCAACGCATAGTGAAGGAGCAGGGCGCATGGCGGTGGAGGGCACCGTGCGGCGGGCGTACCTGCGCACTGGAGATGAGTTCTCCTCCATTTCCAAGAAATGGGAGCAGGCGGGCGGCGGCGCTTGCTATGTGACGGCGCTGCTCCGCGAGGGCGGGCGGCAACTGGTGGTGTCCGGGGCCGGAGACTGTTGCGCGGTCCTGAGTCGCAGTGACAAGGTGGAGGCTCTCACCGACGACCACCGCGCGTCCGCCATGTCGGACCCGACTGCCATACCCCACCACAATTTGCACCAAATTCACCAAACCATTCCTCCTCCTCACGCCGCCCTCCTAGCTTTTCTGCGGCCGATCCCTCACCGTCCGCCCCCTTGCTCCCCATCCTCACCACCGGTCCCAATCCGCCGTCCTAGATTTCTTCCAACCTGTTCCCGATCACCGCGAGGGCGACTGTGTCCGCCTCTTCCGTCGGCGTTCCTTACTCGGCTCCGTCGTGCAAGGCGGAGAATGTCGCCCGGAAGATGCGGCGATGCCGACAGCGAGAGAGGGAAGCGGCGGCGGCGTCGTAGGGAGGTGCAGATATGGACGAGCAGCTGTCCCCCGCCGCCCTGAAACCCTACACCCATTCCATCCGTTCGCTGACGCAGATTACGCAGTCGTACCATGTTGGGATAGAGGATCCGGCGGTCGGTTGGGCCATTCCGGAGAGCTTTTCGTACACGCAGATGTCGGCGGTGGACGTTTGTCACTTGCCACAGCTCGTTCGGGGACAGATGAGCACGGGCACCGATGGCTCCCGAACTGCCCACAACCTGTTCGACGGAATGACAGAACAAGAGTCGGTATGTTTTGTATCGTATGATCGACGTGTATAGATTGCATGGATTTGAGGATCCACATTTGAGGTATGTGGATGTGCGGCACAAGATATGTGGGGCCAGCGGGCGCTGTCCGCGGACGCGCCTAGATGTGCTCGCGTGCATATAGAGAAGCGGATTTGCAAGTCTGGCAGTAGATGCGTAATTCCACCTCTTTATCGGTCCTATTGCATAGCGCTTCATCTCTCTTTGCTCCATTTTTGTCGGCTTTGTGAGAAATCTTATGACTTACCGAGAGTTGGTTGAGGATATTTTGAGAAGTTGATCCAAGTGAATTTGTTTTTCTTGCTACTCTTAGAGAGTGCACGCCCTTTAAATGATTTCGGTGGTATCAAGTCATTGTCGCATATTGTGCGCAAGCAGTCGACCTTGTCGAAGCCATTGTGTGCAAATCTTCAGCACACCAACGAGGAGTAAAATTGCGTCCGCAATCCTAACATTAGGGTAACGCATCACTCGATTGCTTGCATTTCGTTTTTCCTATCCTTTGGCGTCCTTGCAAAGTTTCCATTCTGCAATATCTACTTGCCTAGATTTGCACCCTTAGGCTGTTTTATAGGCAATTAAAATTAGGAATAATAAATTAAAACTCACCAATAAAAGTGTTTTGGCTTTGTCGTCTTATTACCCTGTTTTATCACGTAATCATCATCTTACAGCTGGGGACGAGGAGGGTTGTGTTACATGCCCAAAATCGACCGCCGGTGACAGGGGAGACCGATGGAATTAGCAGCTGAGGACGAGGAGGGTCGTGTTACATGCTAGAGTTTTCTTCTTCTTTTTAGATCACATTTGAGTTTCTCAAAAGAGAAAAGAAAAAGGATGCCACAAGTTCTCGACCATGACCATGTCGCCAGACACACTGGCAAGCGCCCATGTTTTGTGCAACACTCGGACGAGCACCGCCAACAGACAACTGGTCCATGCGTTGGGCTTCTCAATTCTAAGTTTCTTCGATCGAAAAGGAGGTTTTCGAGTTTCGACCGTGTCGCCGGAGACCGATAGCTGTGGCCACACACACAGCGACGTCCCAGTTAAACTAGCACTTTTTTCCCGCCGGACAAAAAACGGTTTTTAATTAACCAGCACCGTTTTAATTAATTATCAACCAGCACTGGCGCCGCTGGCAAAACAAAAACATCTTCAAACATACGGATCCGCCAACAGTAATCTAAGAGCCACTCGCTGTCTTGACGTCGACAACGGCAGCTTCCGGGCAGCTTCGCGCGCTCGTCCGGAGCGTTGCGGCTAAGCTAGGGATCGCGCCCCCCGCGTTGCGTTCGCCGACACGTCGCCGATCTGACCCGGACCGGGCTCGCTTTGCTTCCCGCTCTTCTTTTCTCTACCTTAATCATCGAGCGGTCCAGGTCCGAGGTCGGCCACTCAAACCACTCATGATGCCCCTACGTACTCCACTCACTAGTGGTTGATCGTTTCAAAACACTAGCTAGGGTCCGAGTGGAAAGCGTGGGCGGCCAGTCAGCTGCTCACGCGTGGGGGTGCACGTGGCAGCCATCGTGTGGCTAGGCACCACACTCCATCCCCATACAATTAATATCAAATCTATGGTTGGAAAGATAGTGGTATCCCACGTGTCCAAATTTTTATTCATATACTTCCTCCGTTTCTAAATATAAGTTTTTTTAGACATTTCAAATTGACTACAACATACGGATGTACGTAGACATATTTTAGAGTGTAAATTCGTTCATTTTGCTTTGTATGTAGTCAGTTGTTGAAATGTCTAGAAAAATTTATATTTAAGAACGGAGGGAGTACAATCCATTTTTGATGTCTAAGGCAGCCCATCAGAATTCAAACCCTGACACTCACATTTATTTCATGATTTTTGGTGCTATGCGTTCAGTGTGATGAGATGTTTTTGTCGACTACAAGATGCCTAAGCGACTTTGTAAAATCACAACATGACATGCCGGCTCAGTCTGTCGGAGGTGGTCATAGGGGTACGTGTGCGTGTGTTCATTGTGCGCTTTCGTCCGTAGCGTGTTAAAAATAATTAATGTCATGTCACTAATGTGGTTGTTAATTGCGGCGTCGAGTCACTGGGAGAGCAGGTCGCACGGATCTCTCGCCCCGTCGCTCGCCGGGTCTCCATCCATCTTTGACTAGACTAGTTTAATCGGCCGAACTATGGTAAACAAACGCGCGCGTCGCCATCGTGTCCGGCCGAGCGATAGCAGGCCGCAGCTAGCACGCCACCTCCCCCCGCCTACATATACGAGGAGCCATCAATGGAGCAACAAGAAAAGAGCTCACCATCCAAGCAGCAGCAGCAGCAAGAAGAGGAGGAGCTAGGAGTTCTCGGTCTCGCCGCAGAGCGAGTGAGCAAGGCAAGCGAGGAAAGCAAGGGAAGGATCCATGGCGTGCGCGGTGGCGCCGGGCTCGCCGGTCTTCTCGCCGTCCCGGCTCGGCCTGTTGGAGCAGCTGCAGCTCCACCACCACCACGGCTGCTCCAGCGGCGGCGCCTCCTTCCTCCCCTCCTCGCCGCTCCGCCCCTTCGCGCACCTCCGCGCGCGCATCCACCCCGAGCCCTCCCCGTGCGCCGTCCCGCCGCCGCCCGCCGCCAAGGCCGCGGACCCTTCTTGTGCTGCTGTGACTGCTAAAGCTCCGGTCAAGCGCAGGCGCCCGGCGCCTCTGCTAGTGCCGGCCGCGGTCACCGTCGCGCCGGCGGTGCTGGAGGCCGCCGCGGCGAGCGGGGTGGACGAGATGGCGGAGCAGGGCGAGGGCTTCGCGGCCTTCTGCCGGAGGGGCAAGGGCCGGAAGCGGGTCGAGATGGAGGACCGCCACGTCGCCGCCGTCGCGCTCGGCGGGGACCGCGCGCAGGCCCTGTTCGGCGTGTTCGACGGCCACGGCGGGAAGAGCGCCGCGGAGTTCGCCGCGGACAACATGCCGAGGATCGTGGCGGAGGAGCTGGAGAGGTCGGCGCGCGGCGGAGGGGCAGGGCGCGCGGCGGTGGAGGGCGCCGTGCGGCGGGCGTACCTGCGCACCGACGAGGAGTTCTCCTCCACCTCCTCCAAGAACCGGGAGCAGGCGGGCGGCGGGGCCTGCTGCGTGACGGCGCTGCTCCGCGAGGGCGGGCGGCAGCTGGTGGTGTCCGGCGCCGGGGACTGCCGCGCGGTGCTGAGCCGCGGCGGCAGGGCGGAGGCGCTCACCGAGGACCACCGCGCGTCGCGGCAGGACGAGCGGGACCGGATCGAGGCGCTGAAAGGCGGGCTGGTGCTCAACTGCCGCGGCGTATGGCGGGTGCAGGGCTCGCTGGCCGTGACCCGGGGCATCGGCGACGCGCACCTCAAGCCGTGGGTGGTGGCGGAGCCGGAGACTAGAACTGTGGACGTGGGCGCGGACTGCGAGCTGCTCATCCTCGCCTCCGACGGGCTGTGGGACAAGGTGGGCAACCAGGAGGCCGTCGACGCCGCCGCCGCCTCCTCCGGCGACCTGCCCGCCGCGTGCCGCCGGCTCGTCGACATGGCCGTGTCCAGGGGCTCCTCCGACGACATCAGCGTCCTCGTCGTCCAGCTCCAGCGCCCTCTCCGATAAAATCGTAGTAGTAGTAGCAGTTTAATTAACACGCGAGAAGATATGCATCGGCGCCATGGATGATCACCCTACGTGTAGATAGAGAGCTTTTTGACGTCGTCTCGTCCCCGGCCGCTCGATCCGGCTGCTGATGTCTGTAACAAGATCATTAGATCAAGCACTGTTAGTGCTAATAATCATCACCCGGTTGAGATTTCGATCACCCTGGGACGGGAAATCTTCTGAAAACAATCTTCAGTATGTATCACCCTTGTGTGATCTTGTGTTCGCAGTATACTCTCGGAGTTGGAACGTAGTGCGACACACGCAAAGTTTGTGATTCCACTCCAAAACGAAGAAAAGTACGAAACATACGACAGCTGCGCATCAAATTCAACGGAACGCCGTTGAACAATCAAAATAATCGATCTTGACCAAGAATGTTATTTCATTGCAATTTTTTGTTGATGGCTTGCTAAGCTGACCCCTTGGTATCTTGACCAAGAATGTTAGTTCGAAGGTGCATAAGTGTGTTGTGGGATGGCATCTTCAAGGCCCCATAAACCGCTACGCACACGCTCCGGATCGCTCTGTTCGGACCACGGAAGCCATCAAACGTGGTCTTGTATACACGTACTTTCTTCCTCAAACCGAAAAGAAATATGGGGAAGCTTTGTCGGAGTCCAGACAACATACACGTAGGACCTCGACACCCCCGGCCCACCCAGAATCCTTCCCGGACCTCGCGCCTCCAGCCTTGACATTTTCTTTCCTTTCTTCTTTCTCTCTTGCCTTCGCCGCCGCTCCATCACCCCGGCCGCCATGCGACACCCCTGCCGGAACTCCACGTCTCTGTCACCTCCAGCGTTCCAGCAGACCTCCACCCCCGCTTCTTCTCTGTTGTCGTTCAACCCCTCTCATTCGACCACCCCACCAGGTACCATCCGCTACTGCTATACTCACCATGCCCGTCACTTGCTTGATGAATTGTCGGAGCTACAAAAGTTGTCCCTTCTTCTTTCTAGCAATGGATTCCGATTTGGAGTACATATACGAGCAATATGCCGAGTTGTCCAACGGTTTGTCCGACGAGGACGAGTACTCGGATGAGACGACGATGATGCAGGCAGTCCTTGAAGACGCGGAGCGTGCGAAGGAGCATGTTCTCAATTTTAAGGGCTCGATCAAGGGTCATCGAGTGCTCAACCGCAACAGGACGCGAGGCCATTTGACACCAATGGCAACTACTTTGCCCTAGATGCACTCTTCGGTGACCATTTTCATTGGCATTTTCGGATGCACAAGACTGTCTTCGATCGTTTGTATCATGGCACCCGGTCCTATGATGACTACGTCATCTTGAAGAAGGACGATGTGGGAACAATTGGTTTCTCTGGTTACCAGAAGTGCACAGCCGCACTACGAATGCTTGCATATGCACAACTGCTGATTCGTGGGACGAGTACCTATGGATGCTGAGAGCACATGCGAAGATGCCATGGTCAGATTTGCAACTGTCGTGGTCGAGGTGTTCAGACTTCAGTACCTGAGAGAACCAAGTGTGGCAGACACTAAGAGGCTCTTGGTGACAGTGTCCCGGATTAGGAGAGTGTGCACCACGTCCGCCCATCACTTATGGACCGGTCCGAGGACCTACCAGTGGTCGAATGGGTCCTGGCTAGGCTGATACCCTCACCGTCATCCAAATGAAGACCACGTGAAGACTTGGCGTACACTTTACGATGAATCTAGAGGATCGGCACGCTTATCTCGGATCGCAACCGGCCATTTGTAAACCCTAGGGGTTTAGTCTGTTGAGCCACGTGGATGCATTCGCAATGTTTAGAGCTTAGAACATCTTCATATGATCTCAAGGTAGATCAATTTGTACTTTGTACCCGTCACAATCAATATATAAGAAGCATGACGTAGGGTTTTATTTCATCAAGAGGGTCCGAACCTGGGTAGAACATCGTATTCCTACTTCTTGAACAATATAATTCATGGAATTAATTCTCAAAAAAATACAATTCATGGAATTTGTTTGAAATTGCAAACACTTTTTGAATTCATGAACTTTTTAAATTTTGGAATTGTTTTAATTCAGGACAACCTTTTGCAATCCTGATTTTTTTGAAATCGCGAACAATTTTGTAGGTTTTTAATATTTTGACAAAAATATATTTTAATAGGAAACTGACCATAATAAAAAACTCGGCTGAGAAAAACCGATAAAGAAAGCAGAGAATAAAATGTCCGTTGGCCGCCTTGCTATGTTTATTACTTGTCCGGCCCAGTTTGCTCCAGCGGGGTTGTTGACTGGTGGGTACGCGCGATTCCGGCTATCCAGCGCGTACCGCGGAGCACCCTCCGGCCTCCACCAGATCGCGCGCCGGCCACCGGAGTGATCTAGTGGGCTCCCCTGTCCTCCGCGGCGGTCCTTCCCGCGGGCGTCGGGATCCATCCCCGATCTCCTGCCTTAGCGCCACCACCGAGTTTGAGGATGCCGTTCCGACTATAGCTGGCCAAACGGGCCGGCCCGGCACGGCACGGCCCGGCCCGTGCTAAACGTGCCTAGCACGGCCCGGCCCGTGACGGCACGAATACTAGCCGGGCCGTGCCGTGCCGGCCCACGGGCGGGGGGGCGCAGCCCAGGCACGGCACGCGGCATAGCTGGGCCGGCACGCGGCCCGCCCAGGCACGCCGGCCCGCTTGGCGCTAGCTGGCCCGCCT
>NC_041383.1:76708625-76711769 GCF_002162155.2 Triticum dicoccoides
CGGCCTCATTAAAACCTTCCATCCCAAAGAAGTAAAAGAGTACAAGCCATGCTCTAGAAATACTAAAAGATTAAAAGATAGAGAAAGAAAAAATAATACAAATACTACAACGGACTAGTGGGATCCTTTCAACCTTGCCCCGCAGCCGCAGCTATAGCCGCCGCCTCGGCTGCTTTGACGTGCGTCGTCTTGTGCCTCATCAGGTGGCCGGTTCCAGCATACCTGCCATCATCTAGGTGCACACTCAACTTCTTACCGCATTCTTTGCACTTTGCAAAAAGCTTGGTCAGACCTTCGTCATTTGTAACGGATTCTTCATCATAGTACCTCCAGATGGGACTAGGTTGTCTCCGAACAATGTTTTGAAGAGGAGCAGCCATGTTTGTGTATGGAAAATGAGATGGAGTTTGAGTGTGAGAGATGAGAAAGTGGGCATCCCTTTTTATAGGAAAAAAATGTAACGTTAGGCACGTTAGGCACGTTAGGCACGGCAGCAATAATGCATCCCTGGGAAAAAGTTAAGGCAATGTAATAATGTATCATTTGGGATAAATGTTGAGCTTTATTAGTGGCTGCCTCATTAAAACCTTCCATCCCTGGGAAGTAAAAGAGTACAAAGCCATGCTCTAGAATTACAAAAGGGAAAGAAAATTACAAAATGATAAGAAAATGACTACACTACAAGTCTTCGACTAATCTTTCGGGTCTTCTTCAAAGTTCATTTCTTCAAACATGGCAAGTAGTTCTGTGTTTTCTGCAGTGTGTTGCGCTCTCCTTCTTGATAACTCCCCATCTTTGACGGACATCAGTGTTCTCACCATATCTGGGGCGAGACTAGTTCTTCTCTCCTCAATTATTCTTCCAGCAAGGCTGAAAGCTGACTCCGATGACACCGTAGAAACAGGCACCGATAACACATCACGTGCTAATATGGAGAGCACAGGAAATGTAAGCTTGTGTTCTTGCCACCACTGTAGTAAGTTGAAGTCTTCCTCACTATCTAAATCGTACATGACTTTGTCACTGTTGAGGTACTTCGCTAACTCCCCGCCACCTTGAAGCACAGATGTTGACGTGGAAGAGCTTCCGGCGGTTGAGGAGGATGAAGAACCAAAGATCTTGCTCCATGCTCCTCTCTTTTTACCTGCAGTAGGTGCTGGTGGAGGTCGTTGCATTCAAACTCCGGCATATTTTTCCTCATACTTAGCAAAAACTTCAAAAAGCTTCTCACGAGCCTTATTGAAGTCGTCAGTATAATCTAAACTTAGGGATGCAGATAGTACATTGAGTGCACTGCGATACCCTTCAAGTTTAGCTCTAGGATCTAAGATAAATGCAAATGCATACAACAGTGGAATTTGCTGCCAATATTTTAAATACTTGGTTTTCATGTCAGCAACAACATTAAGTAACAATGCATCCCCTTCATATGCTTTTAGATGACTAGCAATGTCTAATAGGGTATGCACCATCAAAGGAGATGTCGGGTAATAAACCCCAGACAAAGTAACTGTTGCATCATAGAACAACTCAAGAAATGCAGTCAATGCTATAATAACGTGCCAAGTTTCTTCGCTAATTAGAGGTTCAACCCCATAATTTGCATTAATAAAGCCATTCAACTGAACTCTGTCTCGGATAACTGCCTTAAGCATCAAATATGTAGAGTTCCATCTAACAGGCATGTCTGAATTATACTTATGAGGAACGCACCCTATAGCAAGACAATATCTCTTATAGTTTGTAATTCGTTGAGTTGAATGCGAAAAATAAGATATTGCAATGCGTATGACTTCAACATGTGGTTCACATAAATGTAACGCACTTTTAGCAATAAGATTAATGATATGGCAAGCACAACGTTGATGCATTAAAAAGGATGCAGCATATATGGAGAATATAGGAGTCAGAGTATTCATTGCACTCGTGTTTGCTGAAGCATTATCCAAAGTTATTGAGAAAACCTTGTCGGCAAGATTAAAATCGTTCACAACTTTTAGTATAGCTTCAGCAATGTTCGGACCACTATGTGCTACATCAATTAATTCAAATCCTATGACTCTTTTTTGTAGATGCCAATGTTCGTTAACATAATGAGTTACCACACTAATGTAGTCTTGCTTTGCCCGACCAGTCCAGATATCAGATGTTAACGACACTGAAAAAGTGCACGTAGAAAATTCTTCTTTTATTTTCTCTTTATCAGTTTTGTATAGCTTTTTAATATCCCTACTTGTAGTTTGTCTAGAAACTGGTCTATAATTAGGATTATGACAAGTTTGAATATATTCTACGAAACCATCAGATTCACCAAAACCTAGTGGTAAATCATTAGAAGCAATAAGACGGCATAGACCTTCTCGCTGAACATTAGCATCGTAGGTGAAATTGCGTACCATACCGTCAGGGTTGAAGGAGAGCTGCGTTTGCACAGCTGCCGAGCCCGACGCGCTCTTTCCATCCGCCTTGGCGTGGCTTTCCACATGCCTCTTCAGGTGGCCGGTTCCTCCCTTGGCTTCTCCGGTATACTCCTTCTTGCACCTTTTGCACCTTGCAACCACCCTCCGGACACCGTCCACCACGGAGATTTCTTCATCGAATGATTCCCACCCCGCGGAGGTTCTACGACGACCTCTTTGCTTTACACCAACGGTGGTGGAGGAACCCGTCCCACTACTCGAATTGGTGTGACCATCGGCTTCGGCACTCGGATCGGTATGGGGTTCAAGAGTGTGATGATCGGTATAGGCAGGTTGCTCGGGTGGGGGCATGGTATAGGCATGTTGCTCGGGTGGGGGCATGGTAGTGTGATCGGTGCTACTAGGGTAGAGACTATACTCCATATCCCCAAGACCGAAATCGGAGAGTGGGAAGCTAGTATTGTCATGGTCATCCATGTTTGAGTGTGAGAAATATGTGGGCTGGGCAGCCCTATTTATAGCAAAAAATTGGTCATTTTTCAGACAAATTTGACCCTCTAACGATCAAATTTTCAAATATATGAATTTTCTTACACAAATATCCAAACCATATCCTAAACCACTCTAAACCAACCCTAACCTCCCTCTAAACCCCTCCCAACGGCCGAGCGAAGTAGCGAACCCCCCCGCTCCCCCATCGATCGAGGAGACGAGGACTGCGCCT
>NC_041383.1:76711864-76751714 GCF_002162155.2 Triticum dicoccoides
TGTCCCCGTCCCAGGCCGCCAGGCGCGCGTTGGCCCGACAGGATCACAGGCAGCCCCGCTCCCCCAACGATCGAGGCAGGCCAATCGTGCCGTGCCGCCGGGCTGCGTGCCGTGCCGTGCCACGGGCCGGCCCGCTAGAATTCGTGCCGTGCCGTGCTGGCACGCGGGTTGAGGGTCGCGGCCCAGGCACGGCCCAGTGCGTGCCTCGTGCCTGGCACGGCACGATTAGCCCGTGCCGGGCCGTGCTGCCGGGCGTGCCGTGCCGCCGTGCTGCCGGGCCGGCCCGATAAAATCGGCCCGTTTGGCCAGATATAGTTCCGACCTTTGGCGCGGTAAGCAGGAAGGAGAACGGGGAGGAGATCGGCCGGCGGCGACCGGAGCTCGAGGCGGCCCTAGCATTCGGCTTCGCAACCAAGCGGAAGTGTGAGGTGGCGCCGCGCCGGCAACCCACTCGCATTCGGGTAAGAGCAATGCCTGTACTACATACACTGAAGTCTGAATTATTGTGAGGATCTGAATTATTTCCTTCAATTGTAGTACTCCCTCCGTCTATAAGATCATCTCTAGTAGACCCCGTAAAATCCCAACCCGCATAAGTCCTTTGCAGTTCGCGAAAAAATGCATATGCAGACCGGCACGGGCACGGGCAAGATTAGACTCAGACCAGACCCGTATAATCAACCCGTAAAAAGGAATATTCTCTGAATATACCTCTTTCTCTTTCTCCTCTCACGCCAATTTGAAATCAACCGGCAACCGTCGTGCGGACGAGGAAGACACGCCCAGAGCGGAGGCCGATGAACGAACGGACGAGAAAGACGCGGGACAGCCACGACCCGTAGGCGGAGGCCAGGATGGCGCGGGGGAGGCCAGGGCGGCGCGGCGGCGGCCGGGCGAGGTCAGACTCAGACCCCGTATAATCAACCGTTAAAAAGGAATATTCTCTTAATATACCTCTTTCTCTTTCTCCTCTCACGCCAATTTAAAATCAACCGGCAACCATCGTGCGGACGAGGAAGACACGCCCAAAGCGGAGGCCGATGAACGAACGGAGGAGAAAGACGCGGGACAGCCACGACGCGCAGGCGGAGGCCAGGGCGGCGCGGCGGCGGCCGGACTCAGCTAGCTAGCTAGCGCGGCCTTAGCTAGCTAGCTTGCTTGCTCGCATCGATTCACAGCTAGCTAGCGCGGAAGTAGCTAGCTAGGTAGCTCGAATCGATTCAGCTAGCGCGGCCGTCTAGCTAGTTTGCTCGCATCCACGCGGGCGGACGGGCGCGGCGGACGGGCGTGGCGGCCGGGAGGCGGACAGGCGCGGCAGACGGGCGCGACGGCCGGGAGGCGGATGGGCCCGGCGGCTGGGCGAGCTTCATGGTGTCGGCGGAAGCAGAAATTCCTCAACCGCCAACATTGGCCAGTATGGAGGGTCCTGGTAAAGTTGCAGAAGATATGAAGGTTTTAGGCTCGCTTTTACAGGGCCCCTTAAGGTCGGACGATTTTAAGGGGTCTGTTCGAGCTCGTTTTTTTGACTCAAACTGCAAAAAACGGTTTTTTGCAGGTTTGACCATTTATATGGGTTTGATAGAGATGCTCTAAGTGTCTCAACTTTGTACTAACTCTAATACAAATTTATACTAAGCTCAAAACACTTATTTTGGGACGGAGGGAGTACTACATACATGCTGGATAACTATTCCTTTCCCAGATGATGACTTGCTTTGTTCCGAGTACAAAAGGTACAATGTGTTAAAATACATCTTTGAAATACTACATAGCATCCATTGTTCACAGTACAAACATAAGAAACGCCACACACACACACAAAACACTGCCATTTTGGAAAATAAATACTTTCACAAAGTAACCTGGCAAAAGGGGTCCGCCGGCCGGAGGCTGTTCTGCTTTCGACTTGAATCACGCAGCCTCTGCCTGTGCGCCCTGCTCCTTGTGCCGGTTAAGAGCATCTCCAACAGCCGCGCTAAACTAGTGCCGCGCCGCAAATTAGTCGGTTTTAGCGCGCGCGCAACGTGGCGGGTCGCTCCAGCGGGCGCGTAAAAACGGCGCGCGCGCTATAACAAGTTGAACGCGCTGTCGGAAACACTGCCCCGCGCGGTGTATTTCGGGCGCCCGCTATAGCGCGCGGCATACTCGAGCGCTCGCTCTCGCACTTCCTCTCCCACTTCCACCCCCATCCGGCCGCGCCGCCGCCGCCGCCCGCGCCCCCCGGCGACCGTTCAGGCGCTTCCCCGGCCTATCCCCGCGCCGCCGCGCTTTCACCCCATCCCCTCCTAGTCCCGCCGGCGCTCGCGCGCCTCAGTCGTCCGAGGAACAACGCCCGAGCGCTCGCTGCCGCGCCACGCCCGCAAAGTGTTCGACAAAACGCCTACAAGGTATGTATTGCTCAAACTTCATGAATTTGGTGCATGTTTTGAATTATAGTTTTTATAGTATAGTATTGAACATTGTAGATGAGTTCGTCATATGATTCTTCCGAAGAAGAATTTGATATGGAAGAGGAGGAGGATCTTGCAATGATCCTAGCTATGCATATCAATAAAAAACCGAAGCACGGTGGTTCGGTTATGGGTCGGAAGAAAATTTGGAGAGATAGGATTGATGCCCATAACAGATTGATGAAGAACTATTTCGTGGAGAATCCCACATACCCGGAGTCGTATTTTCGTCGCCGGTTTAGGATGAGCACTGACTTGTTCAGGCGCATTGCAGAGAAACTAGCGAGCCATGACCGGTTTTTCCAGCAAAGGAGGAATGCCGCCGGAGAGCTCGGGCATAGCACCTTTCTGAAGGTGACAGCCGCTTTGCGTATGTTGGCATACGGTATCCCGGCTGATCTAGTTGATGATCACTTGGCTATGGGTGAGAGCCAAGCTATCATGTGTGTCAAGCGCTTTGCAGTGGGAATTGTGCAAGTGTTTGGCGAGGAGTATTTGAGATCTCCCATTGCTGAAGACGCCGCAAGGCTATTGGCGATGAACAAAGCGTGCGGCTTTCCTGGCATGTTTGGCTCAATAGATTGCATGCATTGGAGTTGGAAGAATTGTCCAAAGGCATGGCATGGGCAATTCCACGGCCAAAAAAAGGGTTCCACTATAATCCTTGAAGCGGTGGCCGATCAGGAGACTTGGATTTGGCATGCATTCTTTGGAATGCCTGGATCTTTGAATGACATCAATATTGTTAACCGGTCACCACTGATGAATAAGATTGCAAGCGGTGAGTTGCCACCAGTGCAGTTTGTAGCAAATGGCCGTACGTACAACTATGGCTATTATCTAGCGGATGACATCTATCCAAAGTGGCAAACCTTCGTGAAGCCGTTGAAAAAGCCGGAAGGTAAGAAAAATCTTGATTTCCACAATGCTCAGGCGACGGCTAGAAAAGATGTGGAGAGAGCATTTGGGATTTTGCAAGCCCAATTTGCTATTGTGAGAGGACCGGCTAGATTTTGGGATCAAAACGCTTTGGTACATCATGCACACTTGTGTGATCATGCACAACATGATCATCGAGAATGAACGTGGCCAAGATTTAGACTACTCACAGTATGAACTCTTGGGACATCCCGTGCGAGTGCGACGGAGGGCTGAAAGGGTAGCCCGTTTTATTGCCTCCTATCATGCCATTCGGCGTCCCACAACGCACAATAAACTTCAGAATGATCTGATTGAAGAGTGGTGGGCATGGCATGGACAACAAAGAGCATGATGATTTCTGCATTCGACATTGTATTGTTCATGAACTATTTGTTGTGTTTATTGCATTATTTGTTATACTGAACGATAAACTATTTGTTTGAGTTGTAATGATAACGAAATTGAACTATTTATTGTTAATTTATTTTGTTTGTTTGATCATTTTTGCTCCTCTTCTTTGAAATGTATATGTGGTTTGTGCGGCGCGCGCGCTGTATTTTTGCGCTCTGCTGGAGCGGTGCACGCTGCATTATAGCGCGGCCGTTGGAGTCAGCGCTGGCAGCCGCGCTAAACCAGCCGAAACGTGCGTCCCAAACAGGTTTTTTGCGCGCGGCGCTTAGCGCGGCTGTTGGAGATGCTCTAAGGTTCAGGATGCCAGCATGAGAGAGCAGGGCCCAGATATGGGTGAGGAACTCCCCGCCACTTTCAAGATGCTGCATGTGTTACTTGCCGGTGGAGTGCGAGGGCGCGACGTAGATGATTGTCTCGGCCCAGATATCTTCCATCACCTTCCAGCGCTCAAGCACATCCGGCATGCTCGCGAGCTGCTTGCCGAGCTTCACGCCTTTCTCCAAGACCGTCACAGGGTCATCTCCCTCTTCTGCCCCATCTAAAATCTTCATTTTATCGTAAATCTCAGAATTTTTATAGGATCCGAAAGCTGCTTACGTTCTTTAGCCACCTTTGCTCTCAACTCTAATGTATCCACCTCGTGGTACGGCGACAGATCGAATCAAGTATACACAGTATCTAGACAAATTAACTGCAGCGCCTCGGCCATTATCTCGAGTAATCCCATTTCTATCATCGTCAGAAATTTCACAATACTCGGTTGCGATATGCCAAATGAACATGACTTCCAGCTGAGAGTGATCCCTGAATGTCCAATAACACTTCCCGAACATTTGGTTCTTCCTTAGTGATGTTTCTCCGTTGGTTAGGTTGCCATCAGTTAATATGAGCGACCTAGCAATAGCCCCCTTCACTGCATCAGAAACCTCTATTGGGTCTAGGTGCTTCCGTCCAAGAACAACTGAGTGTTGGTTGATCTTATTTCTCAAGGATCCAGAATTAATAACCCTTCTAAGAAAACCAACAACTCTTCCAAAACGTGCATTGGCTGCGTTACAATTTTTCTTGACATACCTGCAGGCTAGTGATACCTGGACCCAATCTGAAGCCAGATAAAATGCTGCCTGTGCTAGTTCAACCACAAGGACTACACCGAGAACTAGCAGAGTAATGATGTAATCAGCATCAGTACTTTGTACTTCTATGATAGGTCTTGGTGTCTCAAGAATCAGTGATTTTGTCAAGGCAAACACTCCAACTGTTAAAATGAGAATTATCTTGACTAAAATCAAAAATGGAACGAGTGGTAACCATGATTCCATTGATAGAAAGGTATAGTGATACTTTGTGAAGAAGAAATCGTAGCAAAAACCCAACTCTACCTCGATAATTCTGAATGCTCTTTTGAAGTCCCCTTCAGATGGCAACAATGTTTCGAAGACAAAATCGTGAGCCTTGAGAAGGCTGGCTTCAGGACAGAGTTTCCTGAAGTAACACCGTTCCAAGAGCTGCCGGCACAAGGCATATGACAGGCAGAAGTCTTTCAATGTTTTGCCATCAGCTGAGTTGTCACAATAATCCCATATCTGGTCAATGCTAATGCATCGATCTGAGTTGCCACAGACAAATTGGCCGATGATAAAAATGGGTCTCTCCAAGACTATGTAATTGTAGCCCTTCATGCTCTCAGGTTCACAGTAACATGGATGATCATTTGGACATTCCTCCATCCTCTTTGCAACTAGTGTGATAGAAAAATGCTTGAAGTATCTTAATATTGTTAACGCCAGGGATTCGATACCCGCTGTCAAGAAAATGGCCGAAGAAAGACAGACAACACAATAGGAACTTGCACTGCCATCCTGCTCTCTGAAGCTCAAAGTTGTACTTGGGGTTACTAGCATAGCCATCATAATTGCATAGAACCAATATTTACATAAGTCGACAACAACCTCCATGTACTTTTTGTCAAAGCTGCCATAAAAATCATATTGCTCTACTCCCGTCGTGCCCACTGAAGCCATCATGAGTACAACGGCCCAGACGGGATACAACGAAATCTTGATTGGGAAGGACTGCATCATACCCAAGGTGTAGAGGACAAGAGGGAACACAAGTGTTCTACACACACTCAGGACAAATTTGACGAAGGAATGATGCCACCGTCACTTGCAGGAGCTCAAGATGAGCTGGAGAAGCAGCAGCGCTGCGGCCGCTAGCACCAGAACTTCAACCTGCCCGATCGTCCTCCCTGGGTTGTTCAACCAAGGGGACAAAGCCTCCATTGCCCTCGTCATGTTAACAACTCCATCTTTTTTGAATCGCGACTCCATGGAGGGAGATGAATGGGGAGATGTGTGTGTGTGTGTGTGTGTGTGGTCTTGGAGGTCAACCAGGCTGGTTTGCACAGGTTATGAGTGGTGCAGCTGGCTCCCTCCAACTACTCATTTTAAAACGGTGATAAGATAATTGAGACTATACAACTCAGTGATTTATATACAACATAAGTAATGGGACCTGGGACGGAGGCGATGTCTTCTGTTAACGTATCTTCTGCACAGTACTCTCCGGCTGCCACCAGCTTTGGCTTTCTCTCCGTCCATCGTGATGGGGATTAGCCACTGTCTGGGGGTCTAGAGAGAGCCACTTGTATTGAATGATTTTAACACTTCTAAGCATCATACTTCGATACGGATCTAGCTACTGGAGTAAGGTATCTTACAAATTTGAAGTCAAAAAAGTGTTTGCTTATTCCGACACTTGTTTCTGTTAAAATTTCACTTTGGCATGCTTCCTCAGGCTGGACATATAAATTCATCTAGTTATCCCGCGTCAAACTTTTTTTACCTTTAATTGCTGAAGCATTTCAGCTGATGATTACCCCAAACATGAAAGGGTTGGTTCTCAACAGATGATAGGTGATAAAACCATAGGCTGCATTGCAGCGAGCACTCTGCCACACCTTATAGCGTCGGAGTCGTCGTCACAGCTTGAGGCCACCCGCGACGCATTTAACACTCGTTTTGGCACCTCTTGAGGTAGACATACTTCCAGTTGGGAACCTGGTGCTAGTTATCGTAGACGATGCATGCACACATGGGTCTCTGGGATGGGATTAGACCAATTTGATAGGAAGAATTATTAACATTCATAGTACAAAATCAATACTTAGATGCGTTGTGAAGTTAATTTCCATATTATATTACTTTAGTATTGTATATATTGATATATTTTCATATAAATTTGATTAAACTTTACAAAGTTTGACTTCGAACAAGCCATATATGCGAAGTAAAATAGAAAAGGGATGGTCTGAAGATGAGTGTGTCGTTCTTCAAAACCACCAAGAACTTCTTTTGTTTGACATGGCGACTGAGGAAACTGCGTCAGAGGTGTGTGCAGAGGAGAATTTGGGTGTTCTTCTTTCCAAAATTCATCATGGATGAGTGGAGTTGTGGCATTGTCAATTCTTCTTCTTCTTCTTCTTCTTCTTCTTCTTCTTCTTCTTCAACTCCAACCTCTTCAGCAGTTAACTGAGGCTGGGGCGATGATACCATGTGTGACGTCGCTTTTGTGTCAACATCAATTTCCTCATCTACCTGCTCTGAGGAAGCAGCAGGAATTTCTTCACCTTCACGTTCTTTAGAGAACGGAATTAGGCGACGGTGAGTCTCTTCAGCTGTGGGTGGCGTTGTGGCCAATGGCTCAACATAAATTGGTGCAGTTGTAGCACTTGCATCAGTCTTCAACTTCTTCACAGTTTCAGCACTAGCGGGATCTGAAGATTTTCTTTTCTTTAGATCGTCTTTCTTGGCAGCCTTGATCTTCTTCACTTCTGATGCAGAAGGAAGAATGGTTTTCTTCACACGTGAAGAATTTGCAGGAGAAATGACTGTTGAGTTGACAGGTTCATCAAGAATCACTGTTGCAGAAAGAGTTGTTTCGTCAGGCTCTACAATTTCTTCAGCCACCACAATTTCTTCAGGCGGGGGTGCAGAAGAACTGACATAAACATTTTGATTCTACACTTGTGCAGTGAGCCGATCCTTGGGACCAAAGCAATAATCTGCTTCTCTGTTGAATCCATCTTCCATCTGATGAATTTCAGATTGCAAGGCCAGCAGTTCCGCATGAGTAATTGTGAGCATCTTTTGCTTTAGTTCACGCTTCTTCTTATACCGATCCTTGCGGATCTGATGAGCTTGCTTACTTGCATTGGGCCGTGAGTTTCCATTATCTTCTGTGAAGAGATCTCGCTTGGAATTTCTCTGCATTGGAGAAAAACACAGTGAAGACGCCCCCTCTCCCTCCCGAGGCGCTCCCGCGAGCGCCGTCGGGAGGCAACCCTCGCGCCTCGCCTCCCCCTGCCTCGCTGCCGCCGGGGGCGCCGCCGACCAAAGGTCGTGTGGCCGAGGCGGCGGCGGGGCGGTGCTCCCCTGCGCGCGGATGGATGGCGTCACCGGCCGCCTCCCTCCTGCCCGCGGCGTCGGGTCCCGGCCGGCTCCTGCTCCGGCACTCCGCCCCGCGCCCTTGTGACCCGCCAGTGACGGCTCCTCCCCCCTGCAGCTCGTGGGATCTGGTGGTCAAGGTCGTGCTGGTGGCGGATTTGGGCATCCCGGCCCAGACCCGGTGGATGTGGGGGTCTTCGCTGTCGGGGTGGCCGTCGACCCCGTGGAGGTGGTGGTGTGGCGATCGGTGTCCGTGCTGCTCCGTTGCGGGGTGGCGGGGCTTCGGGTGGTTCTGACCAGGGCGTGGAGGCGCAGGTGATGTGGTGGTGGCAGGTTGATTGCGGCAGCGGCCAGATTGTTCTGACGTCGGCTCGTCTGTAGGCTGCCTGTGTCGGCCTTCGACCCTCTCCTCGGCGTTCGTTCGCTTCTCTCGCCGGAGGGCCGGCCTTCCCCCGGCCGAGGTCCATCGACCGTCTCGCACTCGGTGCCGCTGGACCGAGCTGGTCTCGCGCCCGGCAGCAGGACCGTGCTCGACTCGCGCCCGGTGTAGCAGGACGATTCGATGGAGGCTTGTTGTGGCTAGCCTATTGGGTCTCGGCGCTGGGTCCGGCCAGGGGTGCGAAAGGCGGATCCTTTCCGCCCGTCTCTGCGGTTG
Organism: Triticum dicoccoides; assembly: GCF_002162155.2. Lineage (NCBI taxonomy): Eukaryota > Viridiplantae > Streptophyta > Magnoliopsida > Poales > Poaceae > Triticum > Triticum dicoccoides. Next base: position 76,720,750 of record NC_041383.1, read on the forward strand.
GGGTAGCGGTAGGGCTCGAGGGACTTGCTGTCAAGGTCTTGGATTCTGGGGCGGCGGCCCTGGTGGTGGTGGCGCGGTGCTCATGGGCAGAGCTCGTGCCTCGGTGCTGCCCGACTGCCATGGCCGTGTGGGCTGCATGGTAGCCGGGGTGTGGCGTTCGGTGGCGGTGAGTGTTGGCCGGGGTGAAAACCTACTCTATTCGGACGGACTGGCGACGGCGAAGGTCACTCCCTTCTTGAAGGCGCCGTCGCGGCTATCATTGCCCGTCGTGTTGCTCCAGGGGAAACTCTGATCCTCGGACCGGGCGGTGGTGGCGCTCCGGTGCCGTATCCTTCCTGAAGGCGCCGCCTTGAAGCCCACGGTTCGTCATATGTGGCTTCACTTCTTCGTGGTGTTGACGGCTGAAGCCCCCGGTGGCTCTTGTAGTGCTAGGGAGTGTGTTGCTGCGCTCAGCGCCTATGTATCCTGCCTTGGGTGTGTGCGTGCGCGTGTTTGTAGTGGGTGAGTGCGGTTGTAGCGGGCACTGTTGTTCTATGCTTTATATATAAAGCGGGGCGAAAGCCTTTTCCGGTAAGTGATCTCGCTTGACTAATCTTTCTATCAAGGCGTCAGGTCTGAAAATGTTACTCATGTGTAGTAGTGATCTATAATGTCTTATATTTTATACTTCCTTCGTCCGAAAATACTTGTCATCGAAATGGATAAAAAAAATGTATCTAAAACTAAAATACGTCCAGATACATCCTTTTTTATTCATTTTGGCGACAAGTATTTCTGGACGGGGTAGTATTTGTTTACAGAGGGAGCACTTATATGGGTATTGGTGTTTTGGTCGAGTCGGTGAGAGCTTCTGTAGCAAGCAAGCTAGATGCTCGGTTGAAGGGGTAAACTGTAGATGCCTAATTGGGTTTCTGAATCTTACCGTGTTTGTGGATGGCTAATTGGCAAGTGTTTGTCCTTCACCTGGTCTCTACTGTAGCACCTCTCTTATTCAGTGCCTTGACCAAAATCAAAGACGAGTGATTTCTCCATCTAAGAGTTGAAAATGACCAACAAGGGTGACGGTCAACTTCTTAACATGCGAAGTTAATTCAGTTCGAGCGTTTCTTCCACTGCTCCTTCAGGCTGACAAACTAGCATGATCTTTGTAATTTTCTTCTCCTTGGCTGCAGGCAGGGGAAGTGATGCACAAGTTAACACAACTTATTACAAACACCGGATGAAATATGCCAAACAAACAACGTGGAACGGGCGACAGAAGATCGAGTGCTGGTCATCCTGGAAGAAGAATTCATGTAGAGAAGTGAGTTCATGCCCAGTTTCCTCAAAGCCTTGAGATGAAACGTACTATCAAGTTTCTTCCTAATTTGGTTGTTATCAACAAATATGCTTGGTTGACTGTACAATTCAGTTGAATTTTCTGTTCAAGTCTGTGGATTCCCAAAGCGAATCTTTACCGCATGCCTCTTGGCATCAAGATCAGTCTGAAGGTGTTTCTTAACTCAAGTCTGACAGCAGGTCAGTGCACAAGTATAGTCCTTTTTTAGCAAGCAAGTGTTACTTTAGAGAAAATGCACTAGGAAATAACAACTCTGAAAGGTAAGCTTGCGTCTGAATGTAAAAAGCTCATGTATAAGCAATGGATGGAAGTAAGTAATCACAGTTCATCATACATGGAAATTGGGAGGAGCATTTGTTGTTGGGGCAGGTCCTTCCTGCACTTTACCCAAGATGTCTCCAGCTGATACTGAGCCTGATCTGATAGCATCGGCCAGCTTCCTCTGCAGTGTGAACAGGCCAATCCGTCTTGAGGCGACATAAAGAACCGCCAAGGAGAACACGAGGAACCCAGTAGTCAGGATGATCCTGCAACAGATATAGTCAGAAACTGGCACCAACCCAGGCAGTATTTTGCTTACACAAGCAGAGCGGATGGAAACCAAATGCATATCACATCGGGACTAGTAGGTACTGTATATGACTTAAACCCATTTGTTCAATTTCTTCCGTTTGACTGAAAGACCCGAACCAAGACTGCATGACCATATCATAAACGATTGGTAATAAGGCTGGTTCTGAGTAAAGCAAAAGATTTGATGCTGCATACCTATCAAGAACATCTTGCCGTTGCATCGTGGAGAGCAAACCACGGGTGCGCATCAGCAGAGAGCGGTGCCCTTGATATTCACCTTCAGCCTTTCGGAGAACACTTGGCAATCCATCTGCGTACAAAGAAATTAAAATTAGCTAGCAACTTGGCCTTGATAGGTCTGGAAATGCCTTAAACGGCAGAAAAAGAATAGTTCCTATTCATATGGAAAACAAGCAAAGACTGCCATAGTTCCTAAATAAAAAATTAATAACCACAAAAAGTATATAATCAAATAACAACACATTTGTGAGGAAAGGTTGACCAAGCTTAAATGCACAGATTCTTACAACCGAGCCTCTTAATTAAGCACAGGCTTAATCACAGGAAAACTTACCAAAAGTTGACAAGGTATTAGCACTTCTTCCCACTTCCTGTCAAAACATCTATAGTAAATTACTTCTGGACTTACGACTAGGAAATCATTACCATATGACATATCGACTGAACATGCAGGGGTGCTAACCTGAACCATCAACTGCCGAGACCGACGGAGGCTGTCAGTAATACTTTCTGCAGCGGAGGTCATCCCAGCCTTTGTCCTATATCATTTAGCAGGTTCGTGTTCATTGTACAAACATAAATTACAGAATTATAAACAATAAAATATAGAAAGTTGGTACTTTAATTAGTGCAATGTGATTTGATTTTGAGGTCATATGGAAGTGTTACATCAACACAACGATTTCCAATAATACAAAGGCCGCATTTAATCAATGTACTGAAGATTACGCCTCCGGATAGTGGACTCTTCTCCGCCTCCCAGAAGAAGCTCCCTCTAAGATAAGGCAAAATAGAATGTGAGAAGGCCTTAAATTAAAGAGGCAAGCTAGCATTGCTCAAGTAATAAAGTAGATCAAATTAACTCTGAAGAAAAATCGCACACCTCTTCTTGAGCAGCTTTTCCAATGTTCACTTTTGCTTGCAAGTTAGCACTCCTCAGGTTCACGCGCAGCTTGAAAACACAAATTCAGTTATGTATAAAAACTAAAGAAGCAAAAGAATTCTTTTCTAAGAATAGCTTACCTCTGATATTTTTCCTTCCATGACCCTAAGGTCGCCTGGACAGACTGAACTTCTTCAAAAGTGGGTAGCTGCTCTGCTAGAAGATCAAGCCTGCACTGCAGTGCATTGAGCAATTGCAGTGCATCCAGTGCAGAACCGTTCAACCTAGGAAGAGAGCTCGCTTCTTCTGTCCCCTTGCCCAGCTTCACACAGGATTCAATAGCAGCAATGCACACCTCAAGCTGTGCAACTACTCGGCTCCATTCCCTTTTCAGGTTTTCAACGGCTTGTGTGACCTCATCCATCTGTATTATTTGAATAGATCAATTGCGAATTTATTATGCTGCTACCAATGAAGCAATAACTGGTTAAAGACGAGACTTGTTGTAACAAAAACAGCAGTATCATGGAAGAAACTTTCAATTGGACAAACAGATGAACCGGCAGTAAATCCAACTATAAATTACGCTGAGCTGGGCTGACTTCATTCTGATCATCGATTTTACCACCTCAACAGGAGATTATCGTCCCAAATGTTCGCTTAGCTAAGGAAAGTGCAGGAATATCTGCCCCAAGTAGCAGAGACCTAATCCGCACTAGAAAATACTGAAGCAAGAGCTGGTGCTCCAGCTGCAGCACCCATGGCTGGAGCAGTAGAGCTCCATACGGATGGTTATGGAAGTCCAATTTAGTGGATCCAACTCAAAACCACTCGAACCTAACGAAATGATCATAAGAAAATAAGGCCGCTCGTGGGCATTGCCGCATTAGTCGCTTATATCTAGCGGCCGTTCTCCGAGAACCCCATCCCAGAGACTTGCGTGCGCATTGTCTACAGCAGCTAGCATCATGTACCCAACTGGAAGTGTGTCTTCCTCAAGAGCTGCCAAAATGAGTTTGCAACGGTGTTCTTATCTTGTTGAAACGCGTCCCCGGCGGCCTCGAGTTGCGACGATTGTTCTCAGGTGGCATGACAAGAAGCCGACGCTATAAGTATAAGGTCCGGCAGAGTGCGCGGCACGATGGCGACATGTGTCACATGGTCCTTCTATTCCACGCCAACTGTATTGCTCTATATCTGCACACCAAGTGTTTGAGTATATGCATATAACAATTGACAGGCGAACGAAGAATCTCTTTTAGTCTGTCAACTACCTTTGAATTTCTAATTTGTCATCTTTCTAATCTGACAGTAGTAGTGATGCTACTTTTACTTGCAGAATGAGTGAAACACTATGATAGATTAGACACCTTTGTTGCCTTTATCTGTCTATAAAACCGCTTATGCAACTGAAGAGAATTGGAAGGAGAGATGGATGGCACTTGCATGAGATGTTAACAGTGGGCTCTCTGTTATGTCTAAGCGACATTATCCTATCCTGCTGTTATAGCTACTATTTTCTCATGTCCATGCCATGGACCGACCTCTACAGGGGCTGGGCTTCTTGAGACTATACTGCTTCAGTAGTACAGCGTTCAAGCCCTTTCATGTTTGAGGTAATCATCGACTGAAATGTCTTAGCAACTAAAGGCATAAAATTTTGACTTAGGATAACTAGATGGACTTATATTTCCGGCCTGAGGAAGTATGTCAAAGTGAAACTGTAACACAAACAACTGTCGGCACATGTAAACAATTATCTTACTCCAGATTTGGTAGATCCCTTGCAAATTTAATACAAGTGTTTAAAGCATCTACTACAAGTGGCTCTCTGTAGATCCAATCAATCTACAGAGTTGCTAATCCCCATCACGATTGAGGGAGAGAAAGTCAAAGTTCTTGGGAGCCGGAGAGTACTGTGCAGAAGATATCTTAACAGAAGACATGGACTCCGCCCCAAGTCCCCTTATTTATGTTGGAATCCCTCTAAGATGTATAGTCTAATTTATCAGATCACTGCTTCAAAAGGAGTACTAGTTGGAGGAAGCCATCACCATAACCTGTGCAAACCAGACTCGTTGACCTCCAAGACACAACTCCACAAGAGCAAAACACACACATCTCACCATGGAGCCGGGATCCAGACAAGATGGATCTGTCAATATGACGAGGGCAATGGAGGCTTTGTCCCCTTGGTTGAACCACCCAAGGAGGACGATCGTCCAGGTTGAAGTTCTGGTAGTGGTAGCCGCTGCGCTGCTGCTTCTCCAGCTCATCTCGGGCTCCTGCAAGCGGCGGTGGCATCATTCCTTCGTCAAAGTTGGCCTGAGTGTGTGTAAAACACTTGTGTTCCCTCTCGTCTTCTTCACACTGGGTATGATGCAGTCTTTCCCAATCAAGAGTTCTTCGTATCCGGTTTGGGCTGTTGTTCTCATGATGGCTTCAGTGGGCACAACGGGTGTCGAGCAATATGATTTCAATGGCAGCTTTGGCAAAAAGTACATGCAGGTTGTTGTCGAGTTCTGTAAATATTCGTTCTATGGATTTATGATGGCTATGCTAGTAACTCCAAGGCTAACTCCATTTGTACGCAACAATGGCACATCAAGTTCCAACTGTGTCAGCTTTCTTTCTGGGGTCGTTATAATGATAGCTTGTCTTGAATCCCTGGGGTTAACAATCTTGGGATACTGCAAGAATTATTGCCACACACTAGTTGCAGAGAGAATGGAGAAACATGCAAATGATCATCCCTGTGACTCTGACCCCGAGAGCAAGAAGGGCTACAATTACATAGTCTTGGAGCGACCCATTTTTATCATCGACCATTTGATGTGGAAGCACGATCACTGTGGCAACTCAGATCGATCAATTACCGTTGACCAGATATGGGATCGTTGTGGCAACTCAGCTGATGGCAAAGCATTGAAAGACTTGTGCCTGTCATATGCCTTGTGTCGGCAACTCTTGAAACGGCGCTACTTTGGGGAAGTCTGTCCCGAAGCCAGCATTCTTAACCGCCACGATTTTGTCTTCAAAAAATTGTTGTCATCTGAAGAGAATTTTCTTCAGGGAAAATCAGAAGGGAGATTCAAAAGAGCATTCAGAATTATCGAGGTTGAGCTGGGTTTTTGCTATGATTTCTTCTTCACAAAGTATCACTATACCTTTCTATCGACGGAATCACGGCTACCATTCATTCCAGCTGTGATTTTACTCAAGATAAGTCTCATTTTAACGGTTGGAGTGTTTGCCTTCAGAAAATCATTGGTTCTTGAGACACCAAATCCTATAATAGAAGTACACAGTACAGCCACTGATTACATCATTACTCTATTAGTTCTCAGTACAGTCCTTGTAGTGGAACTAGCGCAAGCAGCAATTTATCTGGCTTCAGATTGGGTTCAGGTATCACTAGCCTGCAGGTATGACAATTGCAATGCAGCCAATTCACTTATTGGAAGAGTTATTGGCTTTCTTAGAAGGGTTATTATTTCTGGGGCGTTGAGAAAGAAGATTGACCAGGCATCACTTATCCAACAAATAGCAGACCCAGTAGAGGTTTCTGATGCAATGAAGGGAGCTATTGCTAGGTCACTCATATTAACTGGTGGCAACCTAACCAATGGAGAAACGTCACTAAGGAAGAACCAAATTTTTGAGGTGTATTATTGGACATTCAAGGATCACTCTCTTGGCATATCGCAACTGAATATTGTCATATTGCTGATGATCACAGAAATGGGATTACTCGAGATAATGGCCGAGATGTTGCAGTTTATTTGTCTAGATACTGTGCGTACTTGATTCAATCTGTCCCAGAACTGCTTCCGTACCACGAGGTGGACATAAGAGAGATGGAAATAAAGGTGTTAAAAGAACGTAAGCAGCTCTTTGGATCCTATAAACATTCTGAGATTTACGATAAAATGAAGAAGTTAGAAGGGACAGATGAGGGAGATGACCCTGGGACAGTCTTCAAGAAAGGCGTCAAGCTTGGTAAGCAGCTCGCGAGCATGCCAGAAGAGCTTCAGCACTGGAAGGTGATGGGGGATTTCTGGGCTGAGACAATCGTCTATGTCCCGCCCTCGCACTCCACCGCCAAGCAACACATGCAGCATCTTGAGAATGGCGGGCAGTTCCTCACCCATATCTGGGCTCTGCTTTCTCATGCCGGCATCCTGAACCTTAACAGGGACAAGGATCAGGGGGCATGGACAGAGCCTGTATGATTCAAAGCGACAGCAGAAGAGCCTCCGTCGCCTCCCTTTTGCCACAAGCTGGTTACTTTGTGATTTCCCATCAGCATTTATTTTCCAAAATGGCAGTATTTGTGTGTTGGCCTTTCTTATGTCTGTAATATGAATAATGAATGATATGTGTGTCTCCCGTGCATGCTGTGGGTCTCATCGTGCTTGCAGTATGTATTTCAGAGATGTATTTCCCCACATTGTACCTATCTGATCTGAAAACTGAAAAATGGTTTGGCCATCATTTGGAAAAAGAATTCTGATCCAGCATGTATACACTGCCGCGCTTCTGCTGTGCAGTATGTGTTTAGTCGTGGAGTTGAAGGATCAAATAATTCAGATTCTCACACTAATAATTCAGACTTCAGTACAGGAACTGGACTTACCCGAGAGTGCGAGGGGGTTGCCGACGCGGCGCCTCCTCACCCTTCCGCTTGGTTGCTGCAGAATTCACCGGAGCGACGCCGCATGCTAGGTCCGCGTCGATCTCCGGTCGCCGCCGGCCGATCTCCTGCTTACCGCGCCAAAGAACGGAACGGCATCCTCGAACTCGGCGGTGGCGCAAGGCAGGATATCGGGGATGGAGCTCGACTCTCGCGGAAAGGACCGCCGCGGTGGTGAGCTCACTCGGTCACTCCGGTGGCCGGCGTGCGATCTGGACTTCTGGAGGCTGGGAAGGGAAAGGAGGCGGAGTGGAAAGCCCGCTGAAACGTACCCATCCATCCTACTGCCACTTCGGCTCAACCAAGTGCGAGTAAGTGGGCTAAACGAGATGCGGCCCAATCATCCCTGCAACCTCTTTTGTTTTTACACTACTGGTGGGCGGTGATATGTACCCCACTGGGAGCAACGGACATCTTTTCCCTTCGTATTCCTTTCACATAATTTCTTTTTGTCCCACTCAAAAAAAAACATACTTTTTTTTTGTTTTCTTCTCTATTTCCAAGAAGGCTCTAAAACTAAAATAAATTGTGTTCACATTTCAAATTGTAAATCATAAACTAGAAACATGTTCACGAATTTTAAAAAAGTTCATGAATTACAAACAAACGGTGAATTCAATTTTTTTGTGAACTTTAAAAGAAATTATGAGTTTGAAAAATGTTCATGAACTCAAAAGAATATTCTTGACTTCGAAAAATCTTCAAAATTATTGAAACAAGTTCATGAATTTGGAAAATGTTACTAAACTCAATAAAATGTTCATGACTTTACAAAATACTCACTAGTCTGGAAAATGTTCACAAATTCAAAAAGCTATTCACGAATTTTAAAATGTTCAAGAATTTTAAAAAAGTTTGAGAATTAAAAATATTTACAAATAAAAAATGAAAACAGTTTTTTAAATAGGAAAAACCTAAAAGAATTAAAATAGAAGAAAAGACCTTCCGAAACCTTCTCAAACCCGGACGAAAAGTTCTAAAACCAACCACTAGAGCGGGGCTTGCTGAGGAAGAGTGAACCCGTTGCCTCATCGACTCGACATGGTGTAACAGTGGCGGGTACGGTTTGTAGAAAGTGAGAGGTCTAGAGAAAAAAAAACATGTGGCTGCTCCAACGTGTGTTCTTTGTCCATTTGGTTGATTGATTGTAAGCTACAAGTTTTCTGCCGAGACGCTCCAGCAATCGAAAAATGAAGATGGAGTGATGGTCATCTCTGAATATTTTCCTTTATTATATACCTAAAACATAAGTAACGTTCCTTTTTTCAGCCGACAGTGCTTCGTCCCTCGGTTCCTCCCTCCCACCCTCTATCAGTTTTCCTTCCTACCACCCCCATTGTCCGCCCCTTCCCCGTACGCTAATCAACCCCCTTATTTACTTACCTTTTGCACCAATTCCAAGTCTCATCGTAATTTAATTACCTTCTCGATCAATTCCACCTTAATTTACTTATATTTTGCACCAATTTCATGTATTACCAATAATGATTCCTAATTATATAGATTGAACGTTAGTTTTAATGAATCTGAGCGAAAACGGAGGTATGAGGTGGGCAACAGAGGTAGCTCCACGTGCATCACAGGCGCGAGTGTGGAGACACAACATGGTGCACGGCGGAGAAGGTGGTGCAGGGCACGTGTCGATGGTGCAGGGGGAGCCTAACAGACAGCGAAACGCTCGAGTGCATCGAGGCGCCGCCACCCACTTCTCCTCGCTTGCCCATGTCCACCCGATGCCATGGCCGCCGCGGCAGCGGGGGATGAAAAGGAGCCGACGCATGCTGCATTTTTCTCTCACACCACGGGCTGATAACGGACCAAAAAACATCATGGGCTGAAAAATGACCTAGAGACACCACATGTTGTTAATGGGCCAAAAGTCACTATATGCTCTAGATGGGATAGAAGCACCACTGGCCATTAATGGGCCAAAAGACACAATGGGCCACATATAGGCCGAAAGATGTCAACGGGCTGGAGCCATTTTGTATGGCGCACGTGCGGGTAATGGGATGAATTCACACAAGTCTTAACGGGTCGTCTCGACCCGGGCCGTAAATGAGCTATATGCAAGCATGCCATTGAAGGACCTTATATGGGCCAAATCTACTAAGCTTTGACTTAGTACCATGGGCTTTAACAAGGCCTTTGACTGGGGTGGCCTTTTTTTTACCAAGAAGTCTATATTGGGCGCCATGTGTCTTTATTTAATAGAGGTATGTTGCCATTGGACGTGCTACACTTGTTCCAATGAAGAGTTGACCCATGGCTCCGTTGATGAATAAGATGTCAAACATGGGAGGATCATCAGTTGGCCATGTCTTTAGCAAGTATCGAATCTGGAACCCGCACACTCTAGTTTAATGACGACCCATTACGATGGCTTCCATGCGTTGGTTACCCTTAACGAAACACTTACATGCCGCGTTATTTTCTATCATGGAAGTGTACATCTATGACAACACATATATGACTATCTTGATTCTGTCATAAAAATGTCATACATGTATATGGATGACAAAAAAGGTGACATACTATGACAAACACATAACATTACCTTTTTTTTGTAGTGTGCCTTTTCGCGCGTGTGTTCCCACGACGCTTCAAACGGATGGTTAGTGCATGGCCAATCCATAGCCCCAGGGTGATGCCCCGTAGGCCACATAGGATCGGATGTCAGAAAAAATAGGTTCGGATGGAGCCGCGGGACTCTCTGCAGGAGGCAAGTGCTTGGGAAGAAAAAGTGTGGTCCGGTGCATAAAGCTGAAAAGATTAAAGTAGAGTGTAGATATGCATGTGTAGTGGGAGTCTTTATTTTCTAGTATTCTTTGATGAGGCCTATCAGTGGTAGCTCGCATTGGGGAAAAATCAAGATAAATACTTCAAGCTACTTTTTGTTATGGGGCATTTGTCACTAGTAGAAAACAAGACTTTGGTTCAGGCTGGGCCAGCCCATTAGTCCCGGTTCAGCCCAGAACCGGGACCCATGGGGGCATTGGTCCCGGTTCGTGAGGCCAGGGGGCCTGCCGGGCCTCGTGGGGGCATTGGTCCTGGTTTGTCTGGCCCCTTTGGTCCCGGTTGGTGGGACGAACCGAGACCAATGGGCCTCGCTCCTGGCCCACCATCATTGGTCCCAGTTGGTGGATTGAACCGGGACCAAAGGGTGTCTTTTAGTCCCGGTTCCAGCGACTAACCGGGACCAATGTGATGCCTATATATACCCCCTCGCCGGTGAGCAGAGCACTCCCACTACTAGGGAAATGCTTATACACAGGAGCTCACCAGTAGCGCTTGTTCAAGGAAAGCGCTGCTGTTACATAGCAGTAGTGCTTGGGTAGCACGGGCGCTGCTACTATGATCATAGCAGCAACGCTGAACCTATAAAATGCGCTACTACTACAATTGACAGACCGTTCCAGGTATGCTAGGGATAGTGGTAGCCCTCACGTTTTGCAAGCGCTACTACTATGCATCTTAGCAATAGCGCTTGTTCCCCGACCAGTGCTACTAATAAATTCAGCCCCCCTCCTAGACCAAAGTTTAGTCCCACCCCGCTCCGTGAATAGAGTTTTTACCACCTTAAATATGGTGCTTCTTAAATCATCACAACCACTTGGTCTTCACTGAACTCTATGTGTAGGATCTGTGGCCGCAATAGGAGTCTTCGCCGGTTCTTAAATCGAGGAAGATTCCTATTGACAATTTAGATTCTACACAAAAAGATCATTGATGATCAATGTATTTTTAATTTTTTTTACATTCTTAGCCTTATCAGGAGGAGGAGGAGGCGGCGGAGTGCCCAGCTGACTACAAGGAGCCGTGAAGTTCAGAAGCTTGATGTGCTCCTTCTGCCATAGACACGGAGTATGCATAGCAAGACCCAGCTGAGTCTCCCATCACCTGTAGGGTGGTCAAGTTGGAGCTCCTCAAATCCCTCCATTATTTCATCCACCATCACAACAGCATAGCCTTGTGGAATCGGACTGTAGTGAAAAGTTGCTCCGGGTGAAGGAGGGAACATAGAGCCGACAGCCGCCTTGACTTTGAGCTGAAGCCATTGCATCATAAGGTGGCACTGGTGTGAATCCGTGATAAAATCCATGGGGTAGCTAGGACCCGTCAAGTCAGGCTGCTGAACGAGCTTGGTGGAAGCCACGCTGCTTCTTCGCTGAGATGGCGGGGTAGCTTCTTGGGCAGGATCTCGTAGTTGCTGGTTCTCAACATCTCGTTCCTCTAGCTTTCTTACCCTTGCCTTAAGCTCCTGCAGTTCGCTCTGCTCCACTTTCCTCCTCCTCTCTTGGGTTTTGTAACTGCCTGCATCAGGAAACCCAACCTTCCACGCAACGGAGCCTGGCGTGCCTCATGTTCGTCTAGGATGCTCAGGATTCCCGAGGGCCCTTGTGAGCTCGTCGTTCCCTCTGTCGGGAATGAACTTCCCTTCCCGCACTTCATTGATTTCTTTCCGAAGCTTCGTGATGGGTGTTGCACGTTGCTCGTCCGTCCAGCACCACTTCCCTGTTTCAGGGTCCAATGTTCCACCAGCCCCGAAGAACCAAGTCCTACAATAATCTGGCCAGTGCAATGTCTCTGGTTCGACCCCTTTAGCAATCAGGTCCTGCTCAGCCTTGTCCCACAACGGTCGGGCTTTGAGGTAGCCACCTGACCCCATGTGATGGTAATGCTCCTTCTTTGCAGCATTTATCTTGTTAGTCGCTGACATCTTCTTACTCCTCTCTGATGTCTTGTTGGCCACAAATGCGGGCCAGTGATCTCTTACCTTCTCAAATCGGCCGGTGAATTCTGGAGTCTTGTCTTGGTCGACATACGTTGTTTTCAACTCATTCTTCCACCTCCTGAATAGATCTGCCATCTTCTTGAGAGCATAGGACTTGATCAATGGCTCTATAACTGGATTCTCCGGACCCTCCTCTTCCGATAGGGTGAAATTTACCTTCAGCGCTTTCCAAAGATCTTCTTTCTGTCTATCTTCAACAAAAGAAACTTGAAGAAGCTCTTCCTTCTTATGCTCATTCCATAGCTCGATGATGATCGGGATCATGTCCCTAACAAGAACCCCACACTGAGCAGAAAATGCTTCCTTGGTCCGGAGGGGTTTAATCGGTTGGCCATCACGCGCGATTTCTGTGATCATGAACCTTTCATCTGGGCGCAAATTTTTCTTTGGGCCTCGTTTCTTTACTGAAGTATTGCTTGATCCGGAGGTCTATATAAAAGAAGAAAGAAGAGTTAATATATGTACATACCAAAACAATTAATGCATCAATTAGCTAGTCAGCACAGACTTATGTACATACCTCGCCGGACTTTGCAACAGCTGTTCCCGACTCCATTCGGTCACCAAAGCCATCATCACGGTCGCCGGAGCCACCATCACAATCATGGCCCTCCTCCATTATTGTTTGATCACCGCAGCCTGCTTCCTCTCCTTGTAGACCTTCTTCAATGTCGTTGAGAAACGACAAGACTACATCACCTCCGCCATGGATTATGTCCCCCGATATCTCTTCTTGAACGAAGTCTCTTTGATGATCTATAGTTTCTGCAAATATTACAACATGGCAATTAATATACAAACATGATAGATGGATATATCGAAGTTATCGGGAGGGGGTATATCGACAACGATGACATATACATAGAAAAAATGTTATCGGGGAGGGGGTATATATATTGACCCCCCTCCCTCATGTTGAAGTTATCGGAGAGGGGGTATATCGACAACGACAACATATACATAGAAAAAATGTATCGGGGAGGGGTTATATCGACCCCACTCATGTCGAAGTTATCGGAGGGGGGTATATCGACCGCCTCTCTCATGATTGTCCGACGTTTGTCTAGTGTCAAAGGATTCAACAAAACCATATCTTCATCATTAGGCGAAAGTAACAGGCGCATGATGCTACGAAGCTCTCCAAAGTTGTTTTGGAACGGAGTCCCAGATAGGATAATTCGCTTTTTGGTACAAAGTTCAGCAAGAGCCTTTCGAATATCGCTGTTTGGAGGACATTTGCTGAAATTCGTACCAAAATGCGGATTATCCAATCCGGGACTCCGTTCCAAAACAACTTTGGAGAACTTCGTACCATCATGCCCCGGTAACTTCCGGCTAATGATGAAGCCATGGATTCCGTCAATACTTTGACACTAGGCAACCTCTCGACCCCTCGGTGATCCTCGACCCTCGACCCTATCTAGTTCACGACCCTCGACCGCTCGGCGATCCACAGCCCTCTACCCTAGTTCCCGACCCTCGACCCCCCATATCACGTTTGTCTAGTGTCAAAGGATTCAACAAAACCATGTCTTCATCATTAGGCGAAAGTAACAGGCGCATGATGGTAAGAAGCTCTCCAAAGTTATTTTGGAACAGAATCCCAGATAGGATAATTCGCTTTTTGGTACAAAGTACAACAAGAGCCTTCCGAATATCACTATTTGGAATGCCTTTGCTGAAATTCGTACCAAAAGGCAGATTATCCTATCCAGGACTCCGTTCCAAAACAACTTTGGAGAACTTCGTACCATCATGCCCCGGTTACTTCCGGCTAATGATGAAGCCATGGATTTCTTCAATACTTTGACACCAGGCCACCTCTCGACCCCTCGGTGATCCTTGACCCCTCGACCCTCGACCCCTCGGCGACCCTCGATCCTCGACCCCTCGGTGATCCTCGACCCTCGAACCCTCGACCCCTCGACGACCCTCGAACCCTCAGTGACCCTCGACCCCTCGACCCTCGAACCCTAGAACCCTCTAACCCTAGAACCCTCAAACCCTCGAACCCTCAAACCCTTGACCCTTGACCGGCCTCGACGATCCTTGACCCCTCTGTGACCCTCGCAACCCTCTATCCTAGTTTCTGACCCTCGACCCCTCGGCGATCCTGGACACCCTCGTTCCCGATAAAAAGAAGAAGAAGAAGAAGAAGAAAAGAGGGGAAGAAGAAAAAAAGAGAAGAAGAAGAAGAAAAAATAGAAAAAAAAAGAGGAGAAGAAGAAGGAAAAGAGAAGAAGAATTTTTTTTTCTATTTTTTCTTCTTCTCCTCTATTCCTTCTTCTTCTCCTTTTTTTCTTCTACTTCCTCTTCTTATTTTTTTCTCCTCTTCTTCTCCTCTTCTTCTCCTTCTTCTTCTCCTTCTTCCTTCTTCCTCTTTTATTCTTTTTCCTTTTTTTCCTTCTTCCTCGATGACCCTAACCCTAAACAGTACAACTTCCTCGACGTCCCCGGCCGCCTCTCTCATGAACAAAAAGTAATCTATGAATAAAAAACATCATATTTTATGAACAAAAAAAATCATATTCTATGAACAAAAAAACATCATATTCCATCCACATCCATGCATACATCATATATATGATCATCTATGAATAAAAAAAATCATATGATCATCTATGAAATAAAACATCATATATATATGTAGAAAAAAACATTACATCAACATATATGCAAAAAAACATAATACATATATCCATACATCAACATATATGAAAAAAACATCACATCCATAAAAAAACATACGCGGGGCTGGGGCCGGCCTGAGGCAGAGGTGGTTGCGTGCGGGACAGGGGACGGCGCCGGGGCGACGCGAGGCAACGGTGGCGTCGAGGCGGCGAGGTCGGGGCAGCGGTGGCGCGGGGTGACGCAGTGAGGTGACGGCGACGGTGCAGGGTGGCGCGTGGTGACGACGTCAGGGCGGCGCGGGGCGTGCGCGGCGACAGGGGCGGCGATGACGGGCGTGGGCGACGGGGCAGACAGCGGCGTTGGTGGCGGGAGAATGAGGAACTGAATGAAAAATTTACAAGTCCTGGTTATATAGCCAGAGCTTTGGTCCTGGTTGGTGGTACCAACCGGGACTAATGCCACCCTTTAGTCCCGGTTGGTGCCACCACCTGGGACCAAAGGTCTCTTTTTAGCAGCCCAAAGGGCGGGAAGTAGAGGCTTTTGGTCCCGGTTGGTGGCACCAAGTGGGACTAAAGGGGGGCATTGGTCCCGGTTGGTACCATGAACTGCTACCAATGCCCCCCTTTAGTCCCGGTTGGTGCCACCAACCAGGACCAAAGACCTTGTGTTGCCCATGGCCAAAACTTTAGTCTCACCTTGCTAGTTGAGAGGGGCGCGCAGTGGTTTGTAAGCCCCACTGCCGCACCCCTCTCGAGCTCCTCTCGATTTCAGGCTTACGGGCCTAACTGTCGCTGCTATGCCCGATGGGCCTACTGGGCCTTCTGCGGGCCTGAATCCTGGCCCAAGCTAGGGTAGGGTTTCTAGTCATATTCAGGCCGTAGTGGCCCAGTAGGCGGAATTTTTTTATTTTTCCCAGTTTTTTTTGTTTTTTGCATTTTTATTTTCTTTTGTTTTTTGCTTTATTTTTTAGTTCTTTTTGCTTTTAGGTAATAAAAAATATAAACTTTCTGTTAGTGCCATTTGTTTTCCAATTTGAAGTTTAAATATGGATTTTTTGAAATTTGTGTGAATCACTAGTTTTTGAATAACTTTACTATAAACATAGATTTTTGAGTGATTCTTTTTCCTGCTATTTAATATTACTGTGTTTTATCATTATATTCAAAAAAAGATTTTGTTATTTTATAGTTTCTAACACAGAAATTCTTTATGATAATTCTTTTTGCTATTAAAGTTTCTAACAAAAAAAATTCTTTACGAAAATTCTTTTTGCTTTTAATGTTTTGAACTGAAAATACTTTGATAATTTTGGTTGCATAAATGTTATATAATTTTAGTTTCAATAATACTAGAGGTTTATAAAAGTTTTTTGACTTGATTCCTTTTCCTATTGGAGTTTTATAAAAGCTTTTTGCTATTAGTTCATTCTTTTTTCTATTAGTTCATTCTTTTTGCTTTTAGTTCATTCTTTCTGCTATTAGTTCATTCTTTTTGCTATTAGTTCATTATTTGAGATAAATGACCCTTAAATTGAAAAGCTCTAAAATGAACTCTGAAAAGTTTGAAAGTTTGCATGGTATCATCATTTCACCCACATAGCATGTGCTAAAAAGTTGAGAGGGTTACGGCAAAAACCGGATGCACTTCGTGTGCAAAATTGACAATCTCGTTCGAAGTATCAGGGTTTCAGACGGAAACTCATCTGTTACAAAGGGATTCCATTTTTTTGAATTTATTTCAACTCCAGACTTTTTGTGTGTTCAAAATGCACCATTCAAAGCCACATCATCAATTTTCAACCCTCTTTGACTTCATTTGGTATTTTCCATGCCTGTACTGATTTTTTTGAGCTAAATGACCCTTAAATCGAAAAGCACTACAAATGAACTCTGAAAAGGTTGAAAGTTGGCATGGTATCATCATTTCACCCACACATCGTGTGCTAAAAAGTTGAGAGGGTTACAACAAAAACTGGATGCACTTCGTGTACAAAACAGACAATTGCTTTGGAAGTATCAGGGTTTCGGACGAAAACTCATCTGTTACAAAGGGATTCCATTTGTTGAAATGTAACTGCAGTGATATTCTACATCAAAGGCATCATCATAACAATTGTTGATAAAAAGTCTTCACTTTTTCTTCGCTTGTGTTCTTTGCTTATTGCGCCGTAACCATGGATAATCTTCATCGTTTAACAGGATGCTTAGGTCAGCCTTGACTTTGAAGGGAGGAATTTCATGAAACTTTTCATAATCTTCAGACACGTCTGTCTTGCCCTCCAATCCCTCTCTTTTTCCTGAAAGAACTATGTGGCGCTTTGGCTCCTCGTATGATGTATCCGCTTCCTTATCTTTTCTTTTTATCGGTTTGGTAGACATGTCCTTCACATAGAAAACCTGCGCCACATCATTGGCTAGGACGAATGGCTCATCTATGTACCCCAGATTGTTCAGATCCACTAATGTCATTCCATACCGTGGGTCTACCTGTACCCTGCCTCCTAACAGATTGACCCATTTGCACTTAAACAAAGGGCCCTTAGTATCATTTCCATAGTCAAGTTCCCATATGTCCACTATGTAACCATAATATGTGTCCTTTCCCCTCTTGGTTGCTGCATCAAAGCGGACACCACTGTTTTGGTTGGTGCTCTTTTGATCTTGGGCGATCGTGTAAAATGTATTCCCATTTATCTCGTACCCTTTGTAGGTCATTACAGTCGAAGATTGTTCCCTCGCCAACGAGTACAGGTCATCAGAAGCAGTTTTGTCACACATGAGACGTGTTTGGAACCAACTGCCGAAACTCCTGATGTGTTCACATGTAATCCAGTCGTCACACTAGTCCGGGT
This sequence comes from Triticum dicoccoides, assembly GCF_002162155.2. Taxonomy (NCBI): domain Eukaryota; kingdom Viridiplantae; phylum Streptophyta; class Magnoliopsida; order Poales; family Poaceae; genus Triticum; species Triticum dicoccoides. The sequence continues at coordinate 76,738,755 of NC_041383.1, forward strand.
GTTTGGAGCGCAGAATGTTCTTGTGTTCATCCACATATGGGGTCACCAAGGTAGAATTCTTTAGAACCATGTAGTGTGCTTGAGACAAAGAATGCCTGTCCCTACATACTATTGATTCCCCTCCTAGCGTGCCTTTTCCACCCAGTCTCCCCTCATACCGCGATTGAGGGAGACCTATCTTCTTAAGGTCAGGAATGAAGTCAACACAAAGCCCAATGACATCCTCTGTTTGATGGCCCATGGAGATGCTTCCTTCTGGCCTAGCGCGGTTACGAACATATTTCTTTAGGACTCCCATGAACCTCTCAAAGGGGAACATATTGTGTAGAAACACAGGGCCCAGAACAACAATCTCGTCGACTAGATGAACTAGGACGTGCGTCATGATATTGAAGAAGGATGGTGGGAACACCAGCTCAAAACTGACAAGACATTGCGCCACATCACTCCTTAACCTTGGTAGGATTTCTGGATCGATCACCTTCTAAGAGATTGCATTGAGGAATGAACATAGCTTCACAATGGCTAATCGAACGTTTTTCGGTAGAAGCCCCCTCAATGCAACCAGAAGCAGTTGAATCATAATCACGTGGCAGTCATGAGACTTTAGGTTCTGGAACTTTTTCTCTACCATATTTATTATTCCCTTTATATTCGACGAGTAGCCAGACAGGACCTTCATACTGAGCAAGCATTCAAAGAAGATTTCCTTCTCTTCTTTGGTAAGAGCGTAGCTGCCAGGACCTTCATACTGCTTTGGAGGCATGCCATATTTTTCGTGCAAACATTACAGGTCCTCCCGTGCCTTCGTTGTATCTTTTGTCTTCCCATACACGCCCAAGAAGCCTAGCAGGTTCATGCAAAGGTTCTTCGTCACGTGCATCACATCGATTGAAGAACGGACCTCTAGGTCTTTCCAGTAGGATAGGTCCCAAAATATAGATTTCTTCTTCCACATGGGTGTGTGTCCCTCAGCGTCACTCGGAACAGATAGTCCGCCGGGACCCTTTCCGAAGATTACTTTTAAATCATTGACCATAGCAAGTACTTGATCACCGGTATGCATGGCGGGATTCTTCCGGTGATCTCCCTCGCCTTTGAAGTGCTTGCCTTTATTTCGACATTGATGGTTGGTCGAAAGGAATCGACGATGCCCCAGGTAAACATTCTTCCTGCATTTGTCCAGGTATATACTTTCGGTGTCATCTAAACAGTGCATGCACGCGTGGTATCCCTTGTTTGTCTGTCCTGAAAGGTTACTGAGAGCAGGCCAATCATTGGTGGTGAGAAACAACAACACATGCAGGTCAAATTCCTTCTGTTTGTGCTCATCCCACACACGTACACCATTTCCAATCCACAGCTGTAAAAGTTTTTCAACTAATGGCCTTAGGTACACATCAATGTCGTTGCCGGGTTGCTTAGGGCCTTGGATGAGAACTGGCATCATAATGAACTTCCGCTTCATGCACAGCCAAGGAGGAAGGTTATAGATACATAGAGTCACGGGCCAGGTGCTGTGATTGCTACTCTGCTCCCCGAAAGGATTAATGCCATCCGCGCTTAAACCAAACTATACATTCCTTGTGTCACCTACATACTCCTCCCAGTACTTTCTCTTGATTTTTCTCCACCGCGATCCGTCAGTGGGTGCTCTCAACTTCCCGTCTTTCTTACGGTCATCTCTGTGCCATCGCATCAACTTGGCATGCTCTTTGTTTCTGAACAGGCGTTTCAACCGTGGTATTATAGGAGCATACCACATCACCTTGGCAGGAAACCTCTTCCGGGGGCGCTCGCCGTCAACATCACCAGGGTCATCTCGTCTGATCTTATACCGCAATGCACCGCATACCGGGCATGCGTTCAAATCCTTGTACACACCACGGTACAGGATGCAGTCATTAGGGCATGCATGTATCTTCTGCACCTCCAATCCTAGAGGGCAAACAACCTTCTTTGCTGCATACGCACTGTCGGGCAATTCGTTATCCTTTGGAAGCTTCTTCTTAAATATTTTCAGTAGCTTCTCAAATCCTTTGTCAGACACACCATTCTCTGCCTTCCACTGCAGCAATTCCAGTATGGTACCGAGTTTTGTGTTTCCATCTTCGCAATTGGGGTACAAACCTTTTTTGTGATCCTCTAGCATGCAATCGAACTTCACCTTCTCCTTTTCACTTTCGCACTGACTCCTTGCATCAACAATGACGCGGCGGAGATCATCATTGGGCACATCGTCTGGTTCCTCTTGATCTTCAACAGCTTCCCCCATTGTAGCATCACCGTATTCAGGGGGCACATAGTTGTCATCGTCCTCTTCTTCTTTGCTGTCTTCCATCATAACCCCTATTTCTCCGTGATTGGTCCAAACATTATAGTATGGCATGAAACCCTTCTCAAACAGGTGGATGTGAAGGGTTTTCCGGTTAGAGTAAGACTTCGTATTCTCACAGATAGGGCATGGACAACACATAAAACCATTCTGCTTGTTTGCCTCAGCCACTTCGAGAAAATCATGCACGCCCTTAATATACTCGGAGGTGTGTCTATCACCGTACATCCATTGCCGGTTCATCTGCGTGCGTTATATATAATTAAGTGTGTCAAAAACCATTACAGAACATCACAAATAGATAATTAAGTGACCAAATTAATATAAGTTCACATCACATTAAAACCAAAACACATACATAGTTCTCGTTGAACAACATATAGCTCTCCGGAGCATCTAATTAATTAAACTATACATTGAAACTATATAAAACATTTCAATGTGAAAACAAATGCGATGATAATCGCAACCAAGGTAACAATTGATCCAACAGCATAATGATACCAAGCCTCGGTATGAATGGCATATTTTCTAATCTTTCTAATCTTCAAGCGCATTGCATCCATCTTGATCTTGTGATCATCGACGACATCCGCGACATGCAACTCCAATATCATCTTCTCCTCCTCAATTTTTTTCTCTGACAATAGGGATGGTTGGAATTTCTGGTTCACATACCTCCTAGATAAATAAATCTATTTCACATGGGTCGGCATAATTGTCATAAACAATAAATGAACCAAATAGTTATAAAGATAATATATACCACATCCGAATCATAGACAGGACGAGGGCCGACGGGGGCGGATACCAGAACCATCGCACTAAATAATAAGAAGCAATAATAAAAGTAAGAAAATCCACTACCAGAAATATGTCAACTTGTGACCTTCTGTCAGTGACCCTGAAAGAATTGGTCGTAAATCTACGACCATTTGAGACCAATTGGTCAAAAGCTGTTCAAGGGGCTCCAAACCCTAAACCATAACGACCATTTTGGTTAGAAATGTCGCAATTTCCTTACACGAAATGGTCGTAAAGCAGACAACACTGGTCTGCTACCATATTTCTAGCTGATCACGACCAATATAAATGGTCATATAGTTCTAAACAGGGATGCATTGATATGATTGGACGCCACATCATCAATTCCTCCTACGTGTCATGTCATTTTTGCTTATGTGTCACTTCTAGCAATTTGGTTTGACCACTCACATATTTACTAAAATGATCTGTGGACCTACCACTGACATGCGGGGCTAACTAACACAATTTCAATGACATGTGGGACCCGTTGTCCACTCACATATTAATTTGTTGAGCACTGACATGTGAGGCCTACTACTGACAAGCAGGACCAACTAATACAATAAGTATGACATGTGGGACCGTCCTCCCCTGGAATAAAGGACCTGCAAATTGATGAATAAACGCAGCAAAAAATGGCTCCCGTGGGACTCGAACTGACAACGTCTCAGTCTAGTTTAGAGAAGCAAATCACCAGGCTACCACCACGTTGGAGATTGGGTAGCGCGCATGGCCTACTTAAGGCTTCTCTTCGACTAGGCCTGGGCCTTGTTCGGACGAGGCCACCTCCTATTTTTTTTCTTTTAACATTTTCGTGTGCCGCCTAGGCTTTGGCCCATTCAGGAATAAAGGTTAGTCTTGATGCTATGCTAGAACTTGGGCCGGCCCAGGCCGGGATCCCTCTTTTTCGTTAGTTTTCTATTTTCTGTTTTCTTTTCCATTTTTATTTTTGCTTCATAAAAAAGTTGGGGATTACAAAAAAGATTATAATTCAAAAATGTACACTAATGCAAAACAACATTCACGAATTCAGAAGTATGTTAATAAATTCTTTAAATTCAATGAAAAATATAAATTTCATGAAATGTTTTGAATTCAAGAACATTTTTTAATTCAACGAACATTTTTCCAAAAATCATGAACATTATCGAAGTATTAAGAAAACTTTTTGAAGTCAATAAACCATTTTCTAAAATTTTATCTCTCTAGAAAAAGGTTCTTCATTATAGGAAAATCTCGAAACAACTTAAAAATATAAAATTGCGAGAATAGGGAAATGAAAACACCCTATTATTGCGGTCAAAATGGCAGCATGACCGTCATAGCTAGAGGGAGTCTTTCAAAACTTTTGTTGGATCTCTAATGAAATAACTAGTTGCGTAGTTAGAAATGATTTTTGGAGACATAAAGAGAAAACTATGAAACAAATGTATTGGCAGTTCAAATTTGACCCGCTTCCAACTGAATCGGCGGGAATTTATCTTTTTCACCAGAGGTGGATCAAAACTTTTGACACCCAACCATTTTGTCAATTGTGCATTATATATGGCCTAGTATTTTATAAAATTGATTAGGTCCAATTTTGCAACAAATATATGGTAGGTCATTCACAAAAAAAACTCATTTTGGGCACTCGAAAAAATGGAAAACGAATTTTTCGTCCAAAGAAAATGAAAACTTTCTTAGGCAACATTGTTTGGAATTCCAAGATGCACCCTTGTGCACGATATGAGGTCATCTGAACAAACTATACCATGAATGTGCCCATAAGATTGATCATTTGGCATGAAAGCCATGAATCTTCACACATGATAGCTCATATCTGAGAACATTTTTTTAAAATAATTACCGTATACCATTTTATTATTTTTTCTGGAAACTTGGTCACATATAATGACACAATGCGGAGGTTTTCCAATTTTTTGAATTTTTTTGAATTTTTTATGCCCGTTTCAAAATCGATCAAAATGGCGGGAATGACCGTTCCTAGCTAGTGGTTGAATCTTGTAATTTGTTTGGTGTTTCTGTGATTAAATAGATACTTTGTACCTAGAAATGATTTTTGGAAAAATAAAGAACAAACTACTAGGTAGCTACAGTTCGAATTTGACCCGCTTCCAACTGAATCGGCGGGAATTTGTCTTTTTCACCAGAGGTGGATCAAAACTTTTGACAACCAACCATTTTGTCAATTGTGCACTATATCTGGCCTAGTATTTTATAAAATTGATTAGGTCCAATTTTGCAAAAAATATATGATAGGTCATTCACAAAAAAACTCATTTTGGGCACTCAAAAAAATGGAAAATAAAATTTTCGTCCAAAGAAAATGAAAACTTCCTTAGGCAACATTGTTTGGAATTCCAAGATGCACCCTTGTGCACGATATGAGGTCATTTGAACAAACTATGCCATGAATGTGCCCATAAGATTGATCATTTGGCTTGAAAGCCATGAATCTTCACACATGATAGCTCATTTCTGAGAACACTTTTTTAAAATAATTACCGAATTACAAGTTTATTATTTTTTCTGGAAACTTGGTCACATATAATGACACAATGCGGAGGTTTTCCACTTTTTTGAATTTTTTTTAAATTTTTTATGCCCGTTTCAAAATGTGGTCAAAACGGCGGGAATGACCGTTCCTAGCTAGTGGTTGAATCTTGTAATTTTTTCGGTGTTTCTCTGATTAAATAGATACTTATGTACCTAGAAATGATTTTTGGAAAAAATAAAGAGAAAACTACGAGGTAGCTATAGTTCAAATTTGACCCGCTTCCAACTGAATCGGCAGGAATTTGTCTTTTTCACCAGAGGTGGATCAAAACTTTTGACACCCAACCATTTTGTCAATTGTTCATTATATATGGCCTAGTATTTTATAAAATTGTTTAGGTCCAATTTTGCAACAAATATATGGTAGGTCCTTCACAAAAAAAACTCATTTCGGGCACTGCTACGTCTTGAGCTTGTGTTGGTTTTCCCCGTAGAGGAGAGGGTGATGCAGCAAGTGTAGAGTAAGTATTTCCCTCAGTTTTGAGAACCAAGGTATCAATCTAGTAGGAGGCTCCTCAAAAGTCCCACGCACCTACACAAACAAACTGAGAACTCGCAACCAATGCGATAAAGGGGTTGTCAATCCCTTCACGACCACTTGCGAAAGTGAGATCTGATAGATATAGTATGATAAGATAAATATATTTTTGGTATTTTATAATATAGATGCAAAAAGTAAAGATGCAAATAAAAGTAGATTGGAAGCAAATATGATAGGAGATAGACCCGGGGGCCATAGGTTTCACTAGAGGCTTCTCTCGAGATAGCATAAGTATTATGGTGGGTGAACAAATTACTGTCGAGCAATTGATAGAAATGCGAATAATTATGAGATTATCTAGGCATGATCATGTATATAGGCATCACGTCCATAACAAGTAGACCAACTCCTGCCTGCATCTACTACTATTACTCCACACATCGACCGACTCCTGCCTGCATCTAGAGTATTAAGTTCATAAGAACAGAGTAACGCCTTAAGCAAGATGACATGATGTAGAGGGATAAACTCATGCAATATGATATAAACCCCATCTTTTTATCCTCGATGGCAACAATAGAATACGTGTCTTGCAACCCTTTCTGTCACTGGGTAAGAACACCGCAAGATTGAACCCAAAGCTAAGCACTTCTCCCATGGCAAGAAAGATCAATCTAGTAGGCCAAACCAAACCGATAATTCGAAGAGACTTGCAAAGATAACTCAATCATATAAAAGAATTCAGAGAAGATTCAATTATTATCCATAGATAAACTTGATCATAGACCCACAATTCATCGGATCCCGACAAACACACCGCAAAAAGAGATTACATCGAATAGATTTCCACAAGAGAGGGGGAGAACGTTGTATTGAGATCCAAAAAGAGAGAAGAAGCAATCTAGCTAATAACTATGGACCCGTAGGTCTGTGGTAAACTACTCACAACTCATCGGAAGGGCTATGGTGTTGATGTAGAAGCCCTCCATGGTCGATTCCCCCTCCGGCTGAACGCCGGCGAAGGCTCCAAGATGGGTTCTCACGGATACAGAAGGTTACGGCGGTGGAAATTGTGTTTCGGGTGCTCCCTGGATGTTTTCGGGGTACGTAGGTATATATAGGAGGAACAAGTACGTCGGTGGCCGCTCGAGGGGCCCACGAGACAGGGGGCGCGCCCTACAGGGGGGGTGCCCTCCTATCTCGTGGCCACCTCGGCTGCTTCTTGGCTTGCACTCCAAGTCCTCTGGATCACGTTTGTTCCAAAAATCACGCTCCCGAAGGTTTCATTCCGTTTGGACTCCGTTTGATATTCCTTTTCTTTGAGATACTGAAATAGGCAAAAAAACAGCAATACGGGCTGGGCCTCCGGTTAGTAGGTTAGTCCCAAAAATGATATAAATGTGTAAAATAAAGCCCATAGACATCCAAAAGGTGTAATATAATAGCATGGAACAATCAAGAATTATAGATACGTTGGAGACGTATCAAGCATCCCCAAGCTTAATTCTTGCTCGTCCTCGAGTAGGTAAATGATAAAAAAGAAATTTTTGATGTGCAATGCTACCTCGCATAATTCTCAATGTAATATTCTTTATTGTGGCATGAATGTTCAGGTCCAAATGATTCAAAATAAAAACTTATAAAACATAAAAATAATAATGCTTCAAAGCATACTAACAAATAATCATGTCCTATCAAAATAGCATAGCCAAAGAAAGCTTATCCCTACAAAATCATATAGTTAGGCCATGCTTCATTTTCATTACACAAAATACTCCCATCATGCACAACCCCGATGATGAGCCGAGCAATTGCTTCATACTTTTGAACGCGCTTCAGCTTTTTCAACTCTTACGCAAGCCATGAGCGCAAGCCATGGACATAGAACTATGGTGGTATATGGTGGTTGTGAGGACAAAAAGGGAGAAGATAGTCTCACATCAACTAGGCGTATTAACGGGCTATATGGAGATGCCCATTAATAGATATCAATGTGAGTGAGTAGGGATTGCCATGCAACAGATGCACTAGAGTTATAAATATATGAAAGCTCAACAAAAAGAAACTAAGTGGGTGTGCATCCAACTTGCTTGCTCACGAAGACCTAGGGCATTTTGAGGAAGCCCATCATTGGAATATACAAGCCAAGTTCTATAATGAAAAATTCCCACTTAGCATATGAAAGTGACAACATATGAGACTCTCTATCATGAAGATCATGGTGCTACTTTGAAGCACAAGTGTGGAAAAAGAGATAGTAGCATTGTCCCTTCTCTCTTTTTCTCTCATTTTAATTTTTTTATTTTTCTTTTCTTTTTCTTTTTCTTTTTTCCCTTTTTTTTCTTTGGCCTCTTTTTCCTTTTTCTTTTTGGCCTTTCTCTCTTTTCTTTATTTTCTCTTTTTTTTAAAGTCCGAAGTCTCATCCCGACTTGTGGGGGAATCATAGCCTTCATCATCCTTTCCTCACTAGGACAATGCTCTAATAATGAAGATCATCACACTTTTATGGATTTACAACTCAAGAATTACAACTCAAAGCTAGAACAAGATATGACTCTATATGAATGCCTCCGGCGGTGTACCGGGATATGCAATGAATCAAGAGCGACATGTATGAAAATTATGAAGGTGGCCTTGCCACAAATACGATGTCAACTACATGATCATGCAAAAGAGCAATATGACAATGATGGAACATGTCATAATAAACGGAACGGTGAAAAGTTGCATGACAATATATCTCGGAATGGCTATGGAAATGCCATAATAGGTAGGTATGGTGGCTGTTTTGAGGAAGGTAAATAAAGGGTTCATGCTACCGGCGAAAGTTGCGCGGTAATAATAAAGGCTAGCAAAGTAAAAGGATGAGTGTGCATATGTCCATGGACTCACATTAGTCAAAAAAGAACTCATATACTTATTGCAAAAGTCTACTTCGCCCTCGAAGCAAAGTACTACTATGCATGCCCCAAGAGGGATAGATTGGTAGGAAAAGACCATCGCTCGTCCCCGACTGCCACTCATAAGGAACACAATCAAAAGAGCACCTCATAAGGAGATAGACCCGGGGGCCATAGGTTTCACTAGAGGCTTCTCTCGAGATAGCATAAGTATTACGGTGGGTGAACAAATTACTGTCGAGCAATTGATAGAAAAGCGAATAATTATGAGATTATCTAGGCATGATCATGTATATAGGCATCACGTCCACAACAAGTAGACCGACTCCTGCCTGCATCTACCACTATTACTCCACACATCGACAGACTCCTGCCTGAATCTAGAGTATTAAGTTCATAAGAACAGAGTAACGCCTTAAGCAAGATGACATGATGTAGAGGGATAAACTCATGCAATATTATATAAACCTCATCTTTTTATCCTCGATGGCAACAATACAATACGTGTCTTGCAACCCTTTCTGTCACTGGGTAAGAACACCGCAAGATTGAACCCAAAGCTAAGCACTTCTCCCATGGCAAGAGAGATCAATCTAGTAGGCCAAACCAAACCGGTAATTCAAAGAGACTTGCAAAGATAACTCAATCATATAAAAGAATTCAGAGAAGATTCAATTATTATCCATAGGTAAACTTGATCATAAACCCACAATTCATCGGATCTCAACAAACACACCGCAAAAAGAGATTACATCGAATAGATCTCCACAAGAGAGGGGGAGAACATTTTGTTGAGATCCAAAAAGAGAGAAGAAGCCATCTAGCTAATAACTATGGTCCCGTAGGTGTGTGGTAAACTACTCACAACTCATCGGAAGGGCTATGGTGTTGATGTAGAAGCCTTCCGTGGTCGATTCCCCCTCCGGTAGAATGCCGGCGAAGGCTCCAAGATGGGATCTCACGGATACATAAGGTTACGGTGGTGGAAATTGTGTTTCAGGTGCTCCCTGGATGTTTTCGGGGTACGTAGGTATATATAGGAGGAAGAAGTACGTCGGTGGCCGCCCGAGGGGCCCACGAGACAGGGGGCACGCCCTACAGGGGGGGCTCCTATCTTGTGGCCACCTCGGCTGCTTCTTGGCTTGCACTCCAAGTCCTCTGGATCACTTGTGTTCCAAAAAATCACGCTCCCGAAGGTTTCATTCCGTTTGGACTCCGTTTGATATTCCTTTTCTTCGAAATACTGAAATAGGCAAAAAACAGCAATACGGGTTGGGCCTCCGGTTAGTAGGTTAGTCCCAGAAATGATATAAATGTGTAAAATAAAGCCCATAGACATCCAAAAGGGGTAATATAATAGCATGGAACAATCAAAAATTATAGATACGTTGGAGACGTATCAAGCACTCGGAAAATGGAAAATGAATTTTTCATGCAAAGAAAACGAAAAATCCCTTAGGCAACATTGTTTGGAATTCCAATATGCACCCTTTTGCACAATATGAGATCATTTGAACAAACTATGCCATGATTGTGGCCATAAGATTGATCATTTTGCTTGAAAGCCATGAATCTTCACGCATGATAGCTCATTTCTGAGAACACATTTTTAAAATAATTACCGTATTACAAGTTTATTATTTTTTCTGGAAACTTGGTCACATATAATGACACAATGCGGAAGTTTTCCAATTTTTTGATTTTTTTGAATTTTTTATGCCCGTTTCAAAACGCGGTCAAAACGGCGGGAATGACTGTTCATAGCTAGTGGTTGAATCTTGTAATTTTTTTTATGTTTCTATGATTAAATAGATACTTATGTACCTAGAAATGATTTTTGGAAAAAATAAAGAGCAAACTAAGAGGTAGCTATAGTTCAAATTTGACCCGCTTCCAGCTGAATCGACAGGAATTTGTCTTTTTCATCAGAGGTGGATCAAAACTTTTGACACCCAACCATTTCATCAATTGTGCATTATATATGGCCTAGTATTTTATAAAATTGATTAGGTCCAATTTTGCAACATATATATGGTAGGTCCTTCACAAAAAAAACTCATTTCGGGCACTCGGAAAATGGAAAATGAATTTTCCGTGCAAAGAAAATGAAAACTCCCTTAGGCAACATTGTTTGGAATTCCAAGAAGCACCCTTTTGCAGAATATAAGATCATTTGAACAAACTATTCCATGAATGTGGCAATAAGATTGATCATTTTGCTTGAAAGCCATGAATCTTCACGCATGATAGCTCATTTCTTAGAACACTTTTTTAAAATAATTACCGTATTACAAGTTTATTATTTTACTGGAAACTTGGTCACATATAATGACACAATGCAGAGGTTTTCCAATTTTTTGATTTTTTTTGAATTTTTTATGCCCGTTTCAAAATGCGATCAAGACGGCGGGAATGACCGTTCCTAGCTAGTGGTTGAATCTTGTAATTTTTTTGGTGTTTCTCTGATTAAATAGATAGTTATGTACCTAGAAATGACTTTTGGAAAAATAAAAGAGCAAACTACGAGGTAAGCTATAGTTCAAATTTGACCCGCTTCCAACTGAATCGGCAGGAATTTGTCTTTTTCACCAGAGGTGGATCAAAACTTTTGACACCCAACCATTTTGTCAATTGTGCATTATATATGGCCTAGTATTTTATAATATTGATTAGGTCCAATTTTGCAACAAATATATGGTAGGTCCTTCACAAAAAAACTCATCTCGGGCACTCAAAAAATGGAAAATGAATTTTCCATGCAAAGAAAATGAAAACTCCCTTAGGCAACATTGTTTGGAATTCCAAGATGCACCCTTTTGCACAATATGAGATCATTTGAACAAACTATGCCATGGATGTGGCCATAAGATTGATCATTTTGCTTGAAAGCCATGAATCTTCACGCATGATAGCTCATTTCTGAGAACACTTTTTTAAAATAATTGCCATATTACAAGTTTATTATTTTTCCTGGTAACTAGGTCACATATAATGACACAATGTGAAGGTTTTCCAATTTTCTATTTTTTTTTGAATTTTTCATGCCCGTTTCAAAATGGGGTCAAAACGGCGGGCATGACCGTTCCTAGCTAGTGGTTGAATCTTGGAAAACTTTTGATGTTTCTCTGATTAAATATATACTTATGTACCTATAAATGATTTTTGGAAAAAATAAATAGCAAACTAAGAGGCAGCTACACTACAAATTTTACCCGCTTCCTACTGAGTCGGCGGAAATTAAATTTGTCTTTTTCACCAGAGGTGGATCAAGGCTTTTGACACCCAACCATTTGGTCAATTGTGCATTAAATATGGCCTAGTATTTTAGAAAATTGATTTGGTCCAATTTTGCAACAAATATATGGTAGGTCCTTCACAAAAAAAGACTCATTTTGGGCACTCGGAAAATGGAAAATAAATTTTCCGTGCAAAGAACATGAAAAATTCCTTAGTCAACATTGTTTGTCATTCAAGATACAAACTTGTGCACAATGTGAGACCAATTTTTTGATTTTTTCATGTGTAAAAGTAGAAGAAAAACAAAAGAAAAACACAATTATATGTGCTCTATTCTCATTGGTTGGTTTATTTGTCACATGGATCGATGACATGGCCGCCCATCCATCCGTCCAACTCTCCACCTCTCCATCCAGCCATCCATCCGCAACCCAAACCCTAACCCGCACCCATCCACCTCTCCTCCCTCAGCTCCTCGCCGCCGCCACCTCCTCCCAGATCCCCCTCTCCCCTCTCCCCTCTCCCCGACCTCCCTCTCTCTGCCATCCCAACCCCGCCGCCGGCCTCCCCCATCCCCACCGCCGACAACCTCCTCATCGCCCCCAGCTCCGGCCATCCTCCCTTCCACCACCCCTCCTGTC